>NC_080539.1:361477739-361777739 GCF_028640845.1 Ahaetulla prasina
AGAGTGTGCTGCTTGAGCGGGGAGTTGGACTAGAAAACCTCCAAGGTCCCTTCCAGCTCTCTTATTCTGTTCTGCAGTAATCTAACCAAGACGTTACAAGAGAATGGGTGACAGGATATCCCTATGGTCAAACTTTGCTACTGTTAGCTGACATTTAAATTTCCAGCATCATTTTATCTGCAGTTGTTTCAGTTGTATTAAATTAATAACCTTTTGCTACTTGTTTGGATTCCTAATACTGATTTCCTTCCAGCTGCAAGTTCCCAGACTGGATCTTGCAGCTTCTGTATTTTTCTCCCATTCTATTCTTGACTCCTATATTATGCCCATGGGAGATTTATGTCTCTAAGGGTCACATTGATTTAATCCTAAATAGGATTATTTCTTTAAGAGTGGTTTTTGACTTAGTTCTTGTATCCTGGTTTTTAAACTAAAAAATGATTTAGTTTAAAAACCAGACAGTCCAGCTGCCTCTTGAAAAAGCCAGAAAGATGGGAATTCTTTCTTTCTTATGAGATGGATCTATATTTCAAGGCAAACAGGATGCAGCTGTTTGTTGAATCTTTTGGGGCAGAGGACCAATCCTCTTAAAATTCATCTTTGTGAAGCTTGACATTTTCTAGACTTTCTAGAACTAAAGCAGGCAAAGACTGCTTGTATCTTGCAAATGTTTGGATCAGAATCTGATCCTGGAATGGATAGGAAGTAGAAATCGATTTAGACGTTTCAGAATTATTTCTCCTCTAATTTATATAATCTGCAGTAAACGGCCCACCTCTGGCCCAGTAGCCTCAGTTTTTTGTGGGACCCAGAGCCTCTTGAAATAGCACTGCTGGAATGTAGTGGCAAAATGGCCACAATCTTTTTTTTCTTATTTCTTGTAATTTAAACAAAACCGTAAACTGGAAAAGACTGGTGTTACATTCGGGCAATAACGAGGCAGGAGACCAGGATAGTGACAACAGCTCTTTACTATATGGTGAACCCAGCAGCCAGTGCTGGGAAAAACCTCTCTTTATATACAGTTTGGCCGGAGGCTTCAACCAATCAGCAACGTGCTTTTTTCCCGCCAAAACTTTTAAAGATACATTACACTCCTTCCCTCCCAGAAAACATTTTACCACTATTTACATATAATTAACATCTTATTTTTCAACGTAATCACGCAAGTAGACTGGGCGTCTCCTGACTCTTTCGGACCTGCGCAATTCATTCTCTGGGAGTGAGTCGAGCTGACCGGAGGGACTGTTTGTTCCTCTCAGCTCCTCCTCTAGGCCCTCCGGCCCTGGATTATTTGCAGAGTCGTCCCTGCTGTTTTCAGGAGGAACCGGTTGGCGTCGCTGGACCTCCTGGAACTCAGATAAGTCCCGCGTTTGCCCCGGGTTTGAGTCAGCTGTGGATTCAAACATTGGATAGTCAGGGCCTGTTTCGTCTGATTCTGATTTACCGGTTATGCGTTTCCTTATTTGGTCTATGTGGCGCTTCCATACCCGGCCATCCTCTATCTCTACTAGATATGATTTTGGTCCTGTTATCTCTAGGATTTTTCCTGCTAACCAGGTCGGGCCCTCGCTGTAGTTGTGTGCCCACACTAGGTCGCCTACTGCCATCCCTCTTGTTTTACCGTGTGCCCCTTTGTAACCGTCTGGTGTGTAGTTTGGGTTTAAACGGTCTAGTGGGCACCTAAGCTTCCGACCCATTAATAGCTCTGCCGGGCTGCGGCCAGTTGTTACACAGGGGGTTCTGTGTTGGACTGCTAGGAATGTATCGATTTTTGTTTGCCAATCGCCTGGCCTGATTCTGGACAATGCTTCTTTTGCGCCCGAACGAAACGCTCTGCAAGGCTGTTCGTCGCAGGGTGGAAAGGCGCCGAGAGGACATGCCGGATGCCCTCCTCTGCCAAGTACCCCTCAAACTGGGTTGCCGTGAATTGCGGGCCGTTATCGGAGACTAAAGTGTCGGGCAACCCGTGGGTTACAAATAGGTGCCGTAGGACTGAAATCACGGCCTCGGCTGTCATGGATCTCATGAGAATGATTTCCAGCCATTTGGAGTAGGCATCGACTACTACCAGAAAGGTTTGGCCGTGGACGGGCCGGCAAAATCGATATGGATCCTAGACCAGGGCCCTGGGGTCTCTCCCATTCCCGAATCGGGGTCGTTGGGGGTAGCGGTCTGGACTCCTGGCAGGCCTGGCATTTGCCTACCCTTTCAGCAATTTCCGAGTCCATTAAGGGCCACCACACATAGCTTCTCGCTAGACCCTTCATTCTCACGATCCCTGGGTGGCCTTCGTGAAGGAGATCCAATACCTTTTCCTCAATTTCTCCGGGATCACCACTCGATCCCCCATAGCAGGCACCCCTTGAGCTGAGAGTTCCCACGCTTTTTACAAATTCTTTAAAACGCCGCCCGCGCAGCGGGCCAACCTCTTGTACCCAACCAATTACAGTGCTTATTGCAATGTCCTTGTACGAAGCCCAACCCACCTCTCTGGATGTGACTGGGCCAAATTCCCATGCGTCAATTAGCAGATCTGGTGTCCCCTGAGTGGTGTCTACGATAGTCTCTGGTAACGGGCATCTGCTCAGGCGCCTGCATGCCCTAATTCCTTCCTGGCCGGTGTAGTAATTTGTAAGAATACGCTGCCAGGAAGATAGTCCATCTGGTCAGTCTGGGCGAAAGTGCCACGGGTGTTGGGCGGTCGCCTGCCAACAGGCCTAGCAAAGGTCTATGGTCGGTGATGATCTCGAAATCACGACCAAATACATATTCGTGGAATTTCTTTACCCCGGAGACTATAGCCAAGGCTTCCTTATCAAGCTGGCTATAATTCCTTTCAGCTGATGACATGGTTCGGGAGTAATATGCAATAGGGGCTTCTGTGCCATTTGGCAACCTGTGGCTGAGCACAGCCCCCACCCCATAGGGAGATGCATCGCAGCTTAACACTAATGGCAGCGTGCCATTGTATTGTATAAGGAGGCTATCACTGATAGGAGATTCTTTACCCTTCGAATGCCCTAGCTTCCGCCTTTCCCCAAGACCATGCAGCCGCCTTTGCTAGTAATTTATGCAGCGGCTCGGCTACTGTTGCCTTATTCTTAAGAATACCGCGAGAAATTGACCAGACCTAAGAATGCCTGTAACTCCGCTTTGTTCTTTGGAACCGGGCCTTCCTGATGGCCCGTACCTTGCTTTCAGTGGGTGAATCCTTCCTGTCTATCCGGTAGCCCAGGAATTCCACAGATTCAACCCCGATCTGGCATTTGTTCAGTTTAACTTTGAGACCGCAGACCGGAAAATGCCCAAAACTTTTCGCAGCCTTACCCCTAATTCCTCTAGATTCTCAGCGGATACCAGTACATCGTCAAAGTATGGTACCACCCTGGTAGTCCCTGCAATAGCCGCCCATTAGGTTCTGAAATAACCCTGGAGCCACACTAACCCCAAACTGTAACCGGGTACACTTAAAAGCCCTCTGTGAGTCACAATTGTCTGCGCTCGCTGTGCTGCTATCTACGGGCAGCTGTTGATAGGCTTGGGCCAAGTCTAGCTTGGCAAAACTTGCCCTTGCCCCATTGAGTGCAGTAAGTGCTGTACCACCGGACGGGTAAGCACTCTTTGCAACGCTTTGTTAAGCGTTGCCTTATAGTCAGCGCAACCGGACCGACCCGTCCGGTTTGACTGGGGTGACTATAGGGTCTCCCACTTAGCATGGTCAACTGGCACTAGAATTCCCTGGTTTACTAGCTTGTCCAGTTCCCGGTCAATCCTGGGCTTTAGGGCTAACGGGACCCTCCTAGCCTTTAGACGGATAGGGCAACTTGGGGTCTAAGTTAAAGAGATAGGGGTCCCGTGTACTTGCCCAGGCAGTCTCTGAAAACGCCCCAAATTCCTTCATGAGTGCGTCTTTGAGGTTGACTTCGTTTCTGAAGATTCCAGTCACTCCCATGCCCAATGCTCGGAACCAGTCCAGTCCCAACAAGCTTGGCAGGGTCCCATCGACTATGGTGATGGGCAGAGTTTTCTTGTATTGTCCATACTGACGTGGACGGACGTTACCCTCGAACAGGGATGCGATTCCTTGGTAGTCTTGTACCTTTAATTTCTGTGGTTGCAGCTTGCGCTTTGCGATGGCGGGTAAGGCTTTCACGAGTGTCCCAGGACATGATCGTGATCGCTGAGCCGGTGTCCACCTCCAATCGGCACGGCACCCCCTCAATCTTTGCCTTTGTAAAGATTTTTTTCTCTAGGCGTGTTGATGCATGACCCACTCTCACGACAGTCTGATTCAACTTCGCGCCTTTTTTGAATTGACCAATCACGGGCCGCCGCTCCCCGCCTGATTGGTCGGTTTGAATTTTGGCGGAAGGTTGGGGTGCTCGACAGACCTGTGCTAGGTGCCCTTCCTTTCGCACCGCCGACAAGTTGCATCCTTAAATTTGCATTGTTGTCGTTGGTGTTGCCCTCCACAACTCGCGCAGTCACCCCGGTCTTCTTTCTCCGGCCTCCCGGTGTGGAAGACTCTTCCTCCTCCTCACCGTCCGATTCGGCCTGGACCTCTTCATTGTGGACGGGGTTGATTTCGCACCAGCCGTTGGTGCGACCTGCTTTTGTAGGGTTTCCGCCGCTTGGGTAGACATCTCGTGAGCCCTGGCTTCATCCAAGGCGTTTGCCAGCGTTAGGTTGCTTTTGGACAGCAGCCGCCTCGCAAACGGATGTCCCTGACCCCACGGATGAGTTGCTCCAGCAATGCCTCATCCAAGTCTCGGTACTCGCAATGTTTTGAGGCTTTCCTCAGGGCTGCCATGTATGCGCTGATGGACTCGCCTCTTGCTGTCTGCGCCCCTGAATTCAAACCGCTGCACATACTTGGACGGCGTTGGTGCATAGTGGGCTTTCAATAGGGTCTGTAGAGTCTGCCACGGCACCGATTGTACCGGCGTTGGCTCAGCCAGGGATTCTGCGGTGTCGAAAACCTCTGGACCACAGTGGCTCAGGAAATACGCTTGCTTCCTGTTGTCTGAGACTCCTTGAAGTTCGTTCGCTTCGAGGAAACACTCGAAATGGGCCATGTATGACCCCCATTTTTCCTTAGCTGGGTCGAATGGCGCTGGCGGTGTGTAGCTGGACATCGCTACTTTCTGCCCCTTGTTTGCTGGGTTCGCGTCTTCCCGGTGACTTCAGCTATTTCCTTGGCGCTCCTAGCCTCGAGATCCCACCTTCGTCGCCAGTGTTAGATTCGGGCAATAACGAGGCAGGAGACCAGGATAGTGACAACAGCTCTTTACTATATGGTGAACCCAGCAGCCAGTGCTGGGAAAAACCTCTCTTTATATACAGTTTGGCCGGAGGCTTCAACCAATCAGCAACGTGCTTTTTTCCCGCCAAAACTTTTAAAGATACATTACAACTGGATTCTGCTGGTAGTTCTGCTTTAGGCATGAAAGCCAGCTGGGTGACTTTAGGCTAGTCACTCTCTCTCTCTCAGCCCAATCCTTCACACAAGGTTGTTGTTGTTGTGTGGAAAATAAGGGGAGGAAGGAGTATTGTGTGTGTCCACTTCTGTTATTTATAAAAATAATAAAGGCAAGATATAAATAAAGGGAAAGAAAGGAAGGAAGGAAGGAAGGAAGGAAGGAAGGAAGGAAGGAAGGAAGGAAAGAAAGAAAGAAAGAAAGAAAGAAAGAAAGAAAGAAAGAAAGAAAGAAAGAAAGAAAGAAAGAAAGAGTCCCAAAGGTGCTTTATCAAGAGGCAACTGGACTGTCTGGTTTTTAAACTAAATCATTTTTTTAAAAAATTTAAATAAAATTTTAAAATAAATCAATAGAAATTTCAAGTACATTAATACTAAGGTAGCCTTCAAATTATCTACGAACCACAATTTAGCCCAAAATTTCCATTGGTAAGTAAAACAATTTTTTGAGTGAATTTTGCCCCATTTTATGATCTTTTTTGGGCACAATTGTTAAGTGAATCACTGCCGTTGATTCACTTAACAGCAGTTACCGTATTTTTCGGAGTATAAGACGCACCTTAGTTTTTGGGGAGGAAAATAAGAAAAAACCTGATTGGTGAGTGGATTGGCCTCCTGAAATACCCCCAATCAGCTGTTCCCAGAGGTGAATTTTGTTGGTTATGAGCTCTGTGCCTTGCTTTTCTTTCTGCCTCTGAAACTTCTGAAACTCCATTTCAGAAAAAAAAAATCTGCCTCTGAAAGCCTCTGAAACAGAGGCTCTGTTTGGAGGCTTTTTTTTTGAAGCTTCTTTCAGAGGCTTTTATTCTGAAGGACTATCTGTACTCTGTTCAATCTAATTTCTTTAGTATTGGTATATAGATTAACGTCTTCCGATCTGTTGGTTGTTGTGTCATTCTCCAGATTTGGTAGCATAGTTTGGTTAGAACCTTTACTGATTCTTCTTTTGCTGCTTGCCATATTATTTTAGATAAAAGCCTTTCAGAGGCTTTTTTTTCTGAAGCTCTGTTAGGAGGCTTTTTTTCCTGAAGCTTCACTTCTGATGCTTTTTTCCTGAACTTCATTTCCGAGGCTTTTTTTCTGAACTTCTTTCAGAGGCTTCTTTCAGCCTCTGAAATCTCCGTTTGAGAGGCTGGGTGGAGTTACATTCAGAGTGTAAGAGGCACCCAGATTTTCACCCTCTTTTTTTGGGGGGAGGGGGAAGATGTGTCTTATACTCTGAAAAATACGGTAGTTGTTAAGTGAATCTGGCTTCCCCATTGACTTTGCTTGTGAGAAGGTTGCAAAAGGTGATCATAGGAGCCCAGGACACTGCAACCGTCATAAATACATGCCAGTTGCCAAACGTCCAAATTTTGAACACATGGGTTGGTGATGCAACAAATATTGGGATGATGCAACAGATATAAATATTGTTGAAAGAAAAATCGGGTCTGGTTCCAAGCCAGGAATAAAATGAAGGCTGCTTTAAGAAAGAAGGTTTATTGATGAGCAGAACCAACAACAGCATGTAGTTCTGGAACAGCTGACAAAATGGCTGACTGAGTGGATGGATCTTTATAGGTTTCTGGGGTTTTGTGTTTTGGAGGGGGGTTTATTATTATTTATTTATTTATTATTTAGATTTTTATACCGTCCTTCTCCCGAAGGACTCAGGGCCGTGTACAGCCAGAATAAAACAGTACAATATACAAATTAAGACAAAAGTTAAAATAACATATTCAATAAATGGCCAAAAATTTAAAACCGTCAAATTTGACCCATAAAATTCATAAAAATACCCCAATTAAAATTGTGCAGTATAGTGAGTTTTTTGTCTTTTACTATTTTAGTGGTGGTGAGTCATGTCCTGTCCTTCTTAATCCTATCAGCTAGAGCTGAAGGTGTTTTGTTTATGAATAGATTGGCCCAGTCTTTCTTAATGGGCACAAAATATCCCTCTCTAAAGACTTCAGGCATTGCTGGAGGCTATTAAGAAAGACTGGGGTTGCTTTCTTCCTTTAAGAACATATTTTCTCTATTTCTCCTTTGGGCAAATATTCTATCCGATCTCTTTTAATATTAAGAATAAAGAATATTTTAATCTGGGCCAGAGGGCTTCCTACAGTATGAAAAAATGGTAATAAGTCAGGGTTCCAAGTAACAACCCCCTTTTTTCATTGCCATTGTAACTTTGAATGGTCACTAGATGAATGGTTGTAAGTCAAGGACTACCTGAACTTCAAGAAGGAGACAATGCAAAGCTTCATGTCCAGAAAAATTTCTATCTGGGGAATTCTGGAACCATCATTCTCTGAAAAAAATTGGGAGAAGTGTATTTTTAAAAAATAGAGAAAACCCTTCACTTATTCTATTCTTGGCAGTTGCTCTTTTGCTGTTATGTGATTTAACTTGTATTTCTTAGCTAAAATACCATGGAAAATGTCTCATGTGTCCAAGTCCCCTTGACTGATTCACTTGTGCCATTAAGTTGGTGTCAACTCTTAGCGAACACATCGATGGACCTTCTCCAGGATGATATATCTCTAACTTGGCCCTTCACCTCACTTTCTTCTTCTTCTTCTGCATCAGAAATTGAAGGATAAATTTAGATGACTGTCATGTTAAAGGAATGCCCGCTAAGTCTAATTTATATTATTTGGTCATTGACCCTGTTATGTCCTGCACTGTCAAAGCAGGCACGCTGTTCTTGGTTGTTGCTGGTCTCTGTGAGTTAAAAATAAACGCTATCTGTGAACATCTGTGGAGCCTCAATTATTACGGAACCCACAGAATATAATAGACCCCAAGTCAATACATCCCTTCAGTGCCATTTCTGTTTTGTGTGTAGGTTCTCAATAGCAAATAGCACGATCTAACTGAAAGTATCTGCAGATAGTCCTTGACTTTCAACCAACCAGTTAGCAACCTTTTGAAGACAACGGACCCCTCCCCAAAAGCTAATTGCAACCCAATTTTGAAATTCCAATGTTGCCTGCCCAGGTGGTCATGTGACTATATTTTGACTGCTTGGCAACCAGCCAGCATACATAGCCATTTGCAGCATCTGCACCTCAAACTGAAGGGCAAATGGCTCCTATAGTCTGCAATTTTCTGGAAATCCTTCAAACTCCCACAACATTCAAAGGGTGTTCATCCCAAAGAGCATAGTTAAAAGTCTACGGAGTTTCTCAGTCATTCAGGTCATGGTTGTCCCAAAGGTGCTTTTTCAGGAGGCACTGAATGATGCTTTTGCCATTGTCACTAAAGTGAACATCTGCCTCTGGCATCTTCCCCTATCTGCTGCCTGATACAGGTGCCTGCTTGCTTTAGGTGGGCAGCTGAGATGAATAGCTTTATACCATTGGTGACTCTGCTGGGAATACAGGTAGTCCTCGCTTAATGACCGATCACTTTACAAGTGGCTTAAGTTATGATAGCCACCAAATGGGTGCTTTATGGTTTGCAAAGCATCCCTGGCTGTTGTAATTGGCTATGCACACACACCACACACCCCGCCAGTCATGTGACCAATTTTGGGCAGGTCAGCTTTGCTACTGGTTGCAGCATTCTGCAAAAAGCAAATGGGTTCACTTAATGACAGTGGTGTTTGCTTATTAATCACGGTGGTTGTTTAAAGGAAAGGAGTCCCTGCAGATTTTACTCTGCTAGACATTGTCCCAAAGGTGCTTTTTTCAAGAGGCAACGGGGCTTTCTGGTTTTTCTTTGAAGACATTTTTGCTTCTCATCCAAGAAGCTTCTTCAGCTCTGGGCACCTTTGGGACAACCATCACCTGGATCAGTGGTCTCCAACCTTAGTAACTTTAAGGTTTATGGACTTCATCTCCCAGAGTTGAAGTCCACAAGCCTTAAAATTACTAAGGTTGGAGACCCCTGACCTGGATGACTGAGAATCTCCACAGACTGCTGGTCATTGTTGGCTATGGGGTGTGTGTGCTCATCTTCATTTCAAGGTCGTGAGTCAGTGCTGTGTGAAGACATTTCTGCAGTCATGTGGCCATCATGACCTTGTGGAGTGCTGTTTCCTCCCCACTGAAGTGGTACCTATTTACCTATTTGCATTTGAATGCTTTTGAACTGCTAGGATGGGCAGAAGTTAGGTGAAGATGGGCGCTCACTCTATCATGCAATGAATGGATCTCAAACTTGGGCTTTCGGCTTTTCAGCTGATACGTCCAGCTTCTTAACTGTTGAGTCATCAGGCCACCCAGTGGTGTTTGCTGAATGACTATCATGAAAAAAATTGGAAGATTACTTCTGGTCACATGGGTGCCTCAACTTATGACTGCAACAATTTATGGCCATAGTTCTGAGCTCAGTTGCTCTTGGTGGACATTTTCAATGTTCTTTGCTTATCCCTTCACCCCTGGCATGATGACTCAGTACAGCGGGACTTGAACGGGCCAAGCCTTCTTGGATCGTAAGAGAGAAAAAGAATAGGATAGAGAGGAGTTTAAATAAACCAAACCACCCATCTCAATCTGTGTGGGATGATTGATGAGAGAAGCTGGAAAGAATTAACTTTTTAAATGAGTTTTAAACAAAGAAGAGAAGGAGGATTATTGTCCTGGCTAAATTTTCTCCTAATGTTTTGCTGATGTAGGCCAGCTGAAGTCAAGGTTGCTGAACATCACTCTTGCATAAATATTGGGGGTTTTTTCTCCCCAAGCAATGCAGCATTATAGCTGTCCCTACCAATGTTGTTAATGGAGGGATGCTATAGAAATTCTATATGTATAGATTATCCAAGCATAGAGGACAGGAAGTAATAGAGACCAATGGAAGCATCCAATGAAGCTGACTGGTGGGACATTCCCAAGCAGTGTTTCTCAACCTTGGCAACTTTAAGATGTGTGGACTTCGATTCCCAGAATCCCCTAGCCCCGTGATGGCGAACCTAGGTGGCACACAGAACCCTCAGCGGACACGCGAGCTGTCGCCCCAGCTCAGCTCTACCGTGCATGTGTGCGTGCCTCTCACCAGCCAGCTGATTTTTGGGTCCCTGCCACGGATGCTTGAGAGGCAGGGGGTGTGCAGGAGATGTGTGCACATGGGTGGGGGAAGGCTGGAGTGCAGGGGTTGCACACACATGCGTAGATGTGCAGTGGGCGGGACACACAGGGAGTCACCCCAGGGGTGGGTTCTACTTCCTTTACTACCGGTTCGCATCGTGCCCACGCGCTCACAGACATGCACAAACGTGTGCATGCATAGGCATGCATACTTGCGCAGCAGAGACTCGAAAACCAGCTGGCCAGCGGGAGGTGGGCATCCCAACACTGGCAGCGCGGCAAGAGGTAAGATCTTTTTCTTTCATGAGCTTCTGTTTCATGGTTTGCAGAGAAACAGAAGCTCACAAAAGAAACACCATGGAGATCTGACCTGGGGCGACAGCATGCGTGTTAGCAGAGAGGGCTCTGCGTGCCACCTCTGGCATGTGTGCCATAGGTTCACCATCACGGGTATACACTAATCTCTCTGTCTTGCTTGATTCATAGGTTTTTTTTATTATTAAAATAAACACATGGGAACCTGGGAGGCTGTAAAATGAAGTGCTAACCTAAACTAGACAAATATCCAAAATTAATTCACAAAGCAGAGCATACCCATTTTGGTAATGTAGGGAAGTAACTATACATTTCATAATTTTGTTGATAATAGTCCTGAGCTACCTTGGTCGGCTTGTTTATAAGATTTCCAGAGGATGTATGTGAATGCTTACAGCAATCTAAATGTATCCTGTAAATCAGTGGTAGTCAACCTGGTCCCTACCGCCCACTAGTGGGCGTTCCAGCTTTCATGGTGGGCGGTAGGGGTTTTGTCCGATACTGAAGCACTTTCCTTTTTTTTTATTTAATTGACTTTTTAAAAAATTTTCATAGCATTATTTAAAAACATTTTCATTAGGTTTTCATAAAATTCCCTGTGACAATTTAAATTTTGAAAAATATGCTATTTGTATCGCCCACGCATAAGTTTAGTTCACGTTATGTAAGTGAAACTAAATGGCGCTATAATGCGACCACAAACAAAGGAGCCTCGTCCCAGAATAGCTCGTGCATCTCCCCCCACATCACCCAGCTGTAACAGACAAGCAGAGCTGGTAGCCAGGCCCCCCCCCCCAAACTCAATCCACGATGCACGAGAGGCATGTGCAGACGGCGATACATGGCGCATTACTGTGGAACCGGTGGGTGGTTAGAAAATTTTACTACTAACAGAGATACAAAGGTGGGTGGTAATTATAAAAAGGTTGACAACCCCTGGTGTACATAAACACTAACTATGACTAAAACTAGAAGGGACATGATGGCTCAGTGGTAAGATGCTGAGCTTATCGATCCAAAGGTCGGCAGTTCAGCAGTTTGAATCCCTAGTGCCGCGTAATGGGGTGAGCTCCCATTACTTG
The DNA here is from genome assembly GCF_028640845.1 of Ahaetulla prasina. Classification (NCBI taxonomy): domain Eukaryota; kingdom Metazoa; phylum Chordata; class Lepidosauria; order Squamata; family Colubridae; genus Ahaetulla; species Ahaetulla prasina. The sequence continues at coordinate 361,489,628 of NC_080539.1, forward strand.
TCCCAGCTTCTGCCAACCTAGCAGTTCGAAAGCACGTAAAAAAATGCAAGTAGAAAAATAGGGACCACCTTTGGTGGGAAGGTAACAGCGTTCCGTGTGCCTTTGGTGTTTAGTCATGCCAGCCACATGACCATGGAGATGTCTTCTGACAGCGCTGGCTCTTCGGCTTTGAAACGGAGATGAGCATCGCCCCCTAGAGTCGGGAATGATTAGCACATATGTGCGAGTGGAACCTTTACTTTACCTTTATGAATAAAACTAAATCTCAAAGGGGGAATTTATGGGGAGTAAAAATTCCAATGCTTGTAAGCGAATTCTGGTCCTTGCTCTTTGTTTCTACTTCCTGTAGATCAGGAGGTCCCCAACCCTCGGACAACAGCCCACTATTGGTCCACAGCCAGTTCAAAACTTGGCTGCGGGAGAAATGGGCAAGTGTACACATGTGAAGCTCTATTTGCATGAGCTTTGAGCACAAGCGCCCTCCACTCAAGACCCACCATTTGCACGAGCACAAGGGCCTGCCACTCGCACGGGTGGAGCTTTAGGCTCGAGTGCAAGCACCCTCTGCTCCATTCATGTGAGTGGAGGACGCATGCATGTCTCTCGCATAAATGGAGCAGTGCGCTCATGCATGCACCTGCCACTCACATGCCCCCCTTGCGCCATGCCGGGTCGCCAAGCTGGAAAGGTTGGGGACCACTGCTGTAGATCACAGAATTAGAATAAATGGTGCAAAATATTTCAGAACTTTGTGTCATCATTTACAAAGATCAAAAATGTCAGTCTTTTGCATCTCAGGGTTTAGGTGTGTGACATTAAGGGAATCTTGTTTGGTTTTTTTAAATCATGAAAGGCCACACTTGGAATGTTGCATTCAGTTTTTGTCACCACAATGTAAAAAAGATGTTGAAACTCTAGAAAGAGTGCAGAGAAGAGCAACAAAGATGATTAGGGGGCTGGAGGCTAAAACATATGAAGAACGGTTGCAGAATTGGGTATGTCTAGTTTAATGAAAAGAAGGACTAGGGGAGACATGATAGCAGCGTTCCAATATCTCAGGGGCTGTCACAAAGAAGAGGGAGTCAAACTATTCTCCAAAGCATCTGAAGATAGAACAAGAAGCAATGGATGGAAATTAATCAAGGAGGGAAGCAACTTAGAACTAAGGAGAAGTTTCCTGACAGTTAGAACAATTAATCAGTGGAACAACTTGCCTGCAGAAGTTGGGAATGCTCCAACACTGGACATTTTTAAGAAAATGTTGGATAACCATCTGTCTGAGATGGTGTAGGGTTTCCTGCCTGGGCAGGGGGTTGGACTAGAAGACCTCCAAGGTCCCTTCCAACTCTGTTGTTGTTGTTGTTGTTGTTGTTGTTGTTGTTGTTGTTACAAATGCTGACTGATCCTCCTCTTTTTCCTTATCTTCCTCTCAAGTGAACACAGCAGGTTCCTTGCTATCCACAAAATGGAAGGGAGAAAACTTTGGTGGGGCACTGTCACGCCTTCAGGAGAAGACCTGCCTTGGTGCAACATCATGGGACTGTACTGAATATAGTCATCGTCATTCCCTATTGGAAAAATGACAGAGGCGATCTCCCACTTCCCAACTATGGAATCGGAGAACTCCAGCGCTGCTAGACATCTTGGATCCTGCTTCAGGGGAGTGAATGTCAGCGAGGAGTACAAAGAACACCTAGCATCTCCTTGGTTCGCCACAACATTTGGCCTGATTGGCCTCTTCTCCAACCTTTTTGCCTTGTGCGCTCTGGTCAATTCCTCCAGGAAGATGCAGAGCCCGTCTGGTTCCTCCTTCTTAGTCTTCCTCTGTGGCTTGGTGGTGACGGACTTCATGGGCCTTCTGCTCACTTTCGTCATTGTGATTCCCTACCACTTCCTCCGCTTTGACTGGACGGATGTAGATCCTGGATGCCACCTCTGCAACTTCATGGGCTTCATCATGGTCTTTTTCGGGCAATGCCCTCTCTTGTTAGGGGCCACCATGGCTGGGGAGCGTTTTGTGGGTATCAACCGACCCTTTTCCCGGTCTGCTGGTATTTCCAAACGGAGGGCCTGGACCTTGGTGGGTGTAGTGTGGGCCTTGGGTTTCTTTTTTGGTCTCTTACCCTTCTTTGGGCTGGGGCACTATAGCCTGCAGTACCCCAACTCCTGGTGTTTTCTCACTTTGGTCCATGATGCCCGAAATGTTGTGTTCTGCTTCCTGTTTGCCCTGTTGGGCCTCCTTTCTGTGGGTCTTTCCTTCCTCTTCAATACAGTCAGCGTGGTGACCCTTTGCCGAGTCTATCATGACTCTGAGTCCGTGCAACGCCGGAGGGACAGCGAGGTGGAGATGATGGTCCAGCTTTTGATGATCATGGTTATCGCAAGTGTCTGTTGGCTTCCCTTGTTGGTGAGTCCTCAAGTATTAGCCTTTTTCCCAAAGAAAGCCTATCTTTTATGGGTAGTCCTCAACTTACAACCATTTGAGCTCTGGTGGCGCAGTGGCTAGAATGCAGTCCTGCAGGTTAACTCTGCCCACTGCCAGGAGTTCGATTCTCATCGGTTGACTCAGGATTGAGTCAGCCTTCCATCCTTCCGAGGTGTGTAAAATGAGGACCCAGATTGTTGGGGACAAGAGGCTGACTCTGTAAACCGCTTAGAAAGGGCTGTAATGCACTCCGAAGCTGTATATAAGTCTAAATGCTATTGCTATTTGTTTAGCAACCATTCAAAGTTACAAAGGTGCTGAAAATAAATGAATTATGGCTGGTCTTTGCAGTGATGACTGTCACAGCATCCTCAAGGTCATGTGATAAAAATTTGGTCCTTTGACAACCAACATGTATTTAAAACAGTTGCAGCATTCTGGGGTCATGTGACTATAATTTTGCAACCTTCTCAACTGGCTTATAACAAGAAAATCAATGGAGGAAGCCAGATCGGCTTAACACTTATATGATTTCAGTTAATTGCAGTGATTCGCCTAACATTGGTGGCAGAATAGAATAGAATAGAATAGAATAGAATAGAATAGAATAGAATAGAATAGAATAGAATAGAATTTTTTATTGGCGAAGTGTGATTGGACCCACAAGGAATTTGTCTTGGTGCATATGCTCTCAGTGTACATAAAAGAAAAGATACCTTCATCAAGGTACAACACTTACAACACATAATGATAGTCATAGGGTACAAATTTAACACTTAATGATAGTCATAGGCTACAAATAAGCAATCAGGAAATAATCAATATAAATATAAATCGTAAGGATACAAGCAACAAAGTTACAGTCATAAGTGGGAGGAGATGGGTGATGGGACCGATGAGAAGATTAATAGTAGTGCAGATTTAGTTAATAGTTTGATAGTGTTGAAAAGGTTGTAAATGCGATTCACATAACAGCTGCCTTGCTTAACAATGGAAAGTCTGGTCCCAATTGTGCTCATAACCTAAGGATTACTTGTACTTTGTTTCAACCAAAAAGATGTTGGCAGCAAATGTATCTTACAGTATTTTAAAGAACTTTCTGAAAGTTGTATATTACCCTTTGATGTAATAATAGTTGTCCTAAAATAGAACTAGTGAGGTTGTTCTCCATTACTTTCCTTCTCAATCTCTCAGTTTCTGCCTTTTGATGGACAGGTGGGCATGCTTGCCTGCAGCACCCTCTCATTTTTATTTTCTAAATAAAACAGACATTAAATCTTTTGTGGGAAAAAATAATGCCAGAAACTTTACCATAAAAAAGTAGTTGCATTGAAGGCTGATTCTTTATGTTAGAATGTCCAAGCTTCCAAGTTATTTTGATTAAAGCAACTGTAAAAAATAGTTTATTTTGTAAAATATTTTTTAAAATAAAGACTTTCTAAGAAAACTTTGCAAACATTTCAAATCTGAAACACCTGTTTCCTTTTGCCAACATCTGGTAAACAGATCGATTACAATTCCCTTTGTCCCCTAATCCAGGGGTCTCCAACCTTGGCAACCTTTAGCCTGGAGGACTTCAACTCCCAGAATTCCCCAGCCAGACTCCTGCCTGCCCTAATCCACACACACCCAATTATGGAAGCCGATGGGTTTGTAGTCGAAAATCTCTCAGTGATGTTAAGCAGGAGACAGCTTTATTTATTTCCAGAGGCATTGGAAGGAAAACTGACCCTGACTAAACACCCATAATGTCAATGCAATACTTGCCAAACTTTTATTAAATCTTCTCCAAAAAAGGCCAAGTGGAGGACAGAATCAGACTGTGATTTATCTGGAGCAAGGAGTGGAATTTGGGAGTTATCGCCTGTTAATAGAGTTGGAGCACAATGGTTTTCAAGTATGCATATTTATAAATAAGGATGTGGACAAGCAGCAGAGATGGATCCTACTAGTCAGTCTTGTAGAAAGTTAGCACCCACCCATCTCCTAGAACAGGGGTCTCCAGCCTTGTCAACTTTAAGACTTATGGACTTCAACTCCCAGAATTCCTCAGCCAGCTTTGCTGGCTGAGGAATTCTGGGAGTTGGAGTCCACAAGTCTTAAAGTTGCTAAGGTTGGAGACCCCTGTCCTAGAAGAATGAAATATTTTGAGAAATATTAAAAAAGGCAGAATATTATATTTCCCTGGATGAGATATGGAGCAACATGCTCTTAGAAAGCAGCCCCCACCTTCTTAATAATACCCCACAGCAAATGTCAGCACTTAAGTGATAAAGAGATAAAGAGAAACTTCAACCAAACGTAGCTCAGCCCAAGATTTGTACATGACCCCATCGGAGTCTGACAACAGCCAATAGAGTACATGTTCTTGCACAGGAACAGGAAGTTCAAGTGCAGCGCCCAAGAGAAGGTATGACCAACTCCCTGTGGTCAGCTGCACCAGAACCATGTGCTTGGTGGTTCTGCTTCATCATTAAACCATCTTTCCAATCAGCCTCCATGGTTTCTAGTGTCTTTCTCCCAGCTTGGAACTGAACCAGAAGGATATTTCTTTCATTTGTCTCAGAAGTACTGGCCTGCCTAGAATTGGAACATCAAACCATCATTGGACCTTCTGGTGAATCAAAGATTGCAGTTCCTATGCTTGTAAAACATTTGAGTGGCAGGTTGGATGAGGATAGACAGAGTGGCTTCACTCTACTTTAGAAACAGGCAGGCAATAAGGCTCTTTTGTCAGGATATGCTACTGAGAAATGGTATGTAGTTGGGCCCCAAGTATTCTTTTTTTAATACCAAACACATTTCTCAAATGCAAAAGGGCAACAGCAGCAGTAAACATCATATTCTCCTCTATCCAATTTTATACAACACCCATTAGTAGTTAAGCCAGCTGATCAAGTCCCAGAAATCTAGCTGGCTGGGGAATTCTGGGAATTGAAGTCTATACATCTTAAAATTGCCAAGTTTGAAAAAGACCCTTCAACTAATTCATTAGTGAATGGCCAGGTTCACAAATGCTCCAATTTGCCAATTCGGTTACAGTTTTACATTTTCCTGCAAAAGTGCAAATGGACCCAGATTTAATTGGTGAATTTATATATTAATTGATTATCTCCTAAGCTGCTTATTAAACAATCTCTTTTTTTTTAATGCCAGCATACCTCCAAGCTTGGATGTTAGGAAGAATTTCCTAATGGTAAAAGCAGTTTGACCGTGGAATTAGAGCTCTGAGAACTTGCCAGCTTTGCTTCACTGGATATGTTTAATAAAGGCTGGAAGCAGCTGTTTGAGTCAGAAACTAGGACAATGCCAAGATAACAACAACAGGCAATTACGATGTATAAATATGGCAATTATATATTAGTTGTCAGACTTCCTTCAGTCTTGATTGGAAGCGAGGAATAAGAATCCGACCTTTATTTGAAGGAAGATAAAAATGATTAACATAAGTTCTCTAAATAAACATTATTTTCAAATGAGAAACAATTTAGAACAACAAAACTCTGTTCTTCCTCTGGACCTTCCTTACAGCAGATTGAGTGGCTCCATCTTTTTGAGAAGGAAGGGCATCTTTTATTGCTCCATCAGTTTAACAGTTAATAGCTGTTTCAGCAGCATGAAAAATAACCCTCCCACTTGTGTCATGATATCTGATATAAGCATATATATTGCAACATTGGTGCAGTGACACTATAGGTAGTCCTCGACTTACGGTCACAATTGGGAGCAGAATTTCCGTCGTTAAACGAATGAGTCATGTCTGGTTTTTATAACTTTTTGCCATGGTTGTCAAATGAATCACTGCAGTTCAATGAATCAAGCGGTCGTTAAGCAAATCCACCTTCCCCCCTTGACTTTGCTTATTGGATGTCAGCTGGGGAGGTTGCTAATGGCGATTGTGTGAGGCTCGGACACGGCAACCCTCGTAAATATCTGCCAGTTGCCAAGCACCAAAATCAATGGTGGCATTCAACTGGTTCAGACCGGTTCGGGAAAACCGGTAGTGGTGACCTACGGGTCCGCCCACCCGTCCTATTTAGCCACGTTTTCTAAGCTGCACGCATGCATGCAAGCAAGCCATGCACGCAAGCAAAGCGCATGTGTGGAAAGCCGTGCGCCTGCGTGGAAGGCGTGCGCACACATTTTCGGTGCGCGGCGAACCAGTGGTAAAATTATGTGAAACCCACCTCTGTACAAAATGTTAATCACACGACTGTGGGGATGCCGCGATATATGATTATCAGTTATAAATCACTTTTTTCAGTGTGTTGTAACTTCAAACAGTTGCTAAATGAATGGTTGTAAGTTGAGGACTACCTGTGTTACGCATGCATTTTGATTTGGGTCCCTGCCCTCTGCAAGGTTGATTGTAAGGTGGTACAGTGTGTGTGTGTGTGTGGGTGTGGGTGTGTGTAAGAGAGAGAGAGAGATCTTTCTGACTCTACCCCTTCCCACGTCTCTCTTCTCATCGAAATATAATTTTTATTGAAAGTTTTTTTGCACAAATAAAAGTAACATGGAAACATCTAAAGCAGAATGTTAATAAAAAAGAGGAAAGAAAAAATGCAGAAAAGAAAAACGATATTACACAAAAGAAGCAGCATCCGATTTTCTTTGCAGCAGTTACAAACAAAGCTTATTTTCTCCCTCTCCCTTTAAAGTTTATGTGTATCTGTCCCCTCTCCTCATATTCAACCTTTTTTTTTAAATTAACGAAAACAAAAATGACCCAGGTCATTTTTAACTCTTTTCGGCAAAAAAGCAACAACAAAACATCAAAGGTTTTCAGTCTTTTATGAAAGAACTTACTATTTTACACATAGTTAAAAAAGTTTATTTTGTATTCTTTCCTCCTAGGCAATCTTCCAATACCAAGTTTCCCAACCTTGGCAGCTTTAAGACGTGTGGACTTCAACTCCCACAATTGCCCAGTCAGCCATTCCCCCATGCTGTTTGGGGAATTACGGGAGTTGAAGTCTACATGTCTTAAAGTTGCTAAGTTTGGGAAACCCAATTCTAATAGATCAGGGGTGTCAAACTCGCGGCCTGTGGGCCGGATGTGTCACATGCTGGCCAGGCCCACCCTTGGTTTAGCAAAGGGGGGGAGTCATGATGCCTCACGTGACGACAATGTGACGCCATGAGTTTGACACACCTGTAATAGAGGCACTTTCTTTGGGCACTTGGTGTTGAACACTAGTGGGTTTCACTTACCTTCGCTAACGGTTTGGAACTATGAGTGTGCATGCGCGCTTGCTTCGCTAATGCGTGGTGCTTCTACACAGGCACAGAATTTTCTGCGCATGTGCAGAGCATCCATGATGACGTCCGGGTGGGTAGGCGGAGTCTCCCGCCGCTGCAGCTACTGATTCACCTGAACTGGGGTGAACCGTTAGAAACCCACCACTGGTGTTGAAGTATTGTTGTATAACTTGATCTCTTGTTATCCCACTTTTCTCCAGATACTCATTCTCCAGACATCTCTTCAAGAACCACCTTCTAACCTGCCCCCCAATCAGATCCCAGAGGAAACTGAGAAGTTGCTGCTCATCTGCCTTCGGGTGGCCACTTGGAACCAGATTCTCGATCCCTGGGTCTACATCCTCTTCCGCCGAGCAGTGCTGAGACGCATCTACCCCAGCTTCAAGTCCAGGCCTTCTATTGTCTCCCTCTACCCGGTGCTCAACCCATCCCTACGGAGGAAATTTACTCAGGAATCGGTGTTTCAGTAGCAAGATCTTGTGTTGAGCCCAAGTGAGGTCCAGCTCATAGGATTCCTTCTTTAACAGGGCAAGAGAGCTCTGGAGTGCTATGCTTTACTGGTGGTCCTCGACTTACGACCAACAATTAGGCCCGAAATTTCCATTGCTATGCAAGACAGTTGTTAAGCGAATTTATGATGCTTCTTGAAACAGTTGTTAAGCGAATCACCGTAATTGTTCAATTAGCAACACGGTTGTTAAGTGAATCCGGCTTCCCCACTGAATTTGCTTGTCAGAAAGTCGTAAAAGAGGTCATATGATCCCAGGACATTATAACTGACATAAATACATGCCGGTTGCCAAGTAACCGAATTTTGATCATGTGACCATGGGGATGCTGCAGTGGTCGTATAAGTATGAAAAAAAGATAAATCACTTTTTTCACTGCCACTGTAAATTTGAACAGCCACTAAATAAATGGTTGTAAGTCGAGGACCACCTGATCTATACCTATGCTGCTTGATAGTTTGCATTGGGGTAAAGACCCTGGGAGTGTACTATGACTTATCTCTAAGCTACAGTATAAGTATAAGGGCAGTGGTTAGAATGCAGTACTGCAGGCTATTTCTGCTGACTGCTGGCTGCCTGCAATTTGGCAGTTCAAATCTCACCAGGTCACCAGGTCACCAGGTTCACTCAGCCTTCCATCCTTCCGAGGGTGGAAAAATGAGGAGTCAAGTTGTTGGGATAAGTATGCTGACTCTGTAAATCATTTAAAGAGGGCTATAAAGCACTGTAATGCGGTATATAAGTCTAAGTGCTATTGCTATTTCTATTGCCGAGGTTCCAAGTAATGAACCCAACCAACCCGGCAATTCTTCAGACTTTCAGCTTTCTCAAAGAACTGCTTTATTGAGTACATCATATGGGCACTTTTGAAATGCAAAACCAGCTCTGGTTATTTCCCGTGCTTTCAGTATAGTTCAAGAACAGGCGGCCCCCTCCCTCCTTGTCACTGGTCACATTGTCCAATTAGGTTTTCTGGCATCTCTTTGGTAACATCTTCCAGTCTCTACCTGGCACCTGTTGGGATGACCTTGGTTCCCACGAGATAGTAAAGTGTTGATGTCTGGTCTGACATTCCAGAGTGCATTCGTTCCCCCTGCCTAAAGTGTGTGAAGCTGAGAAATGGAGAAAATGGCTGCGACAGGCCAACCTGTTTCAAAGTTGAGAGCTATTCCATTGGATGTGGCCTTTCAGCTCCAGAAGCTCCTGCCATGGTACAACCCATAGCCCCAAATGTAGCATGTAGCTTCACATTGGAATCTTTCCAAGAGTAGGAAGGACAGTTCCTCAGAATGGAAGAAAGGCAGGAAGATACAAGTAGGCCTCAAATTACAACTGGTAGCTTAGTGACCGTTTGAAGCTCCAGCCAACCCACCCCAAAAGCTGCTTACAATACAATTCCAAAGTTCTGATGTCACCCTCATCCCTTGCAGTCACTTTGGGATGTAACTGGGCCACCCTTATGGCAGTTTGCGGTACTCCACAGTTACGTAGCCATGATTTGCGAAGGTTTTGCCAGATTTCCAGCAAAACCCAGCCCATAGAAAACAATGGATTCACTTAAAAACGGGTGAAATGCTCCCGGTTCGGACCGGATCGCCCGATCCAGTAGCAATGGCAGCAGGTAGTTTGGAGAACTGGTAGCAAAAATCCCTGCCCTCCCCGCATGCCCAGCTGAGCCGTGCAATCATCAGAGGTTTTTTTTGTTTTTTTTACTTTTAAAAGCATTTTTTCTTCAGCCAAACAGTAAAAGTAAAAAAATAAAGCTCTGATGATCACGCGGCTCAGCTGGAATCGTCAGAACCTTTTAAAAGCATTTCTTCAGCCGAAGAGGTTGTTTAAAAAATGCTTTTAAAAGGTTCTGGTGATCAGGCAACTCAGCTGGGATCATCAGAACCCTTTAAAAGCATTTTTTCTACAACCTCTTCAGCCGAAGAGCTTGTAAAAAAATGCTTTTAAAAGTAAAAAAAAAAAAAAGTTGATCACACCTACCCAGTGACATTAACCCCCCCCCCCACCAAGCCACGCCCACAGAACTGATAGTAACAAATTTTACATTTCACGCCTGCTTATAAACCACCATTGGAAAAAGTCCTAAAATTTGGTCTGGTTACCTAGTGATCTGCTTTATGTCCATCATGACTTAAAACTGTACAGGTAGTCCTCAACCTATGACCACAATTGAGCCCAACATTTATATTACTAAGTGAGAAATTTGTGAAGTGAGTTTTACAACTTCTCTTGCCACATTTGTTAAGTGAATCCCTGCTGTCGTTAAATTGGTAACCCGGTTGTTAAGTGAATCAGGCTTCCCCATTGACTTTGCTTGTCAGAAGGTTGCAAACTGTGATTACATGACTCCGGGACACTGAAACCGTCATAAATGTGAGTCAGTTGTCAAGCATCCGAATGTAAATCACCAGTGTGAAAAATGGTCATAAATCACTTTTTTCAGAGCTGTTGTAACTTCGAATGGTCACTAAGCAAAATGTTGTAAATCAAGGACTGCCTGTAATTGCCAGGCTCAATTATAGTCGTAATTCGAGGATTACCTGTAGTTTGGCAGACTGATGCAGGTGAAGAGAAGGAGCCAGTTTTTAAGCAGAAAGTTGGTCTTATATTCTGTAAACCACCTTGAGTCACAATGGGTGAATAGGCGGCAATATAAATTCAATAAATGAATAAATAAAGTTAATGGGGAAATTGATCCCTAGCGAGAAGACTATATGCAGGATGACCAGGGCAATTCAAAATGCATGGATTTATTCAAAATAAATGATTCTTGCAGTAATAAATCCTGTGGCAGTGTACAATATACTTGTGATCGTCGTCTTTTGGATCCTTTCACTATCCTGACAAGCTGGATTTCAAAGCATTGGAAAATTACTGTGGATATTTCCAGTTTAGTCTGCCCCAAGCAATCCCTGTATCCAGATTGAAGCAAAGGAGCACATCACACAGTTCAGCCAGCAAAAATTTAAAAACTGGATGTTTATTTATTAAACATCAGCTAAAATTTTTGCATTTTTTTTATAAAAAGCCTCAGCTAGCTGGCCAAACCAGGCTAAGAGGCAACTGAATGCAGGAAGGAGGACATGACTAATATGTCTATGGAGAGTCTCAGTCATCCAGGTCATGGTTGTCCCAAAGGTGCTTTTTCAAGGGGTAGTTGCAGTGGTGGGATTCACATAATTTAACAACCGGTTCTCTGGCCTAATGATTTCTTCCCACAACCAGTTTGCCAAACTGCTCAGAGAGTTAACAACCGGTTCTCCCGAAGTGGTGCGAATTGGCTGAATCCCACCACTGGGTAGTTGGACTTTCTGGTTTTTCTTTGAAGACTTCTCATCCAAGAAGCTTCTTCAGCTCTGAGCAATAGGCAAGAATTTACCTGATCTACATACATATCTATCTATCTATATATATATATATTCACATCAGGGGTGAAATCCAGCAGGTTCTGATAGGTAGTGTAAATTTTGAGGACTTCGGAGAACAGGGAAATACCATCTCTGGCTGGCCCCAGAGTGGGATGGGAATGGAGATTTTGCAACATCCTTCCCCCAGGAGTGGGGAGGGAATGGGGATTTTGCAGTAACCTTTCCCTGGAGTAGGGTGGGAATGAAGATTTTGCAATATCCTTCTTCTGCCATGCTCACCAAGCCACACCACGCCCACCAAGCCATGGCCACTCTAACCAGTAATTTAAAAATTTGGATTTCACTACTGATTCACATGCATAGAAGTTTCCAAAGGCACTAAATATAATACTGTAAATCAAAGGCGTCTAACCGTGGCAACTTTAAGCCTTGTGGATTTCAACTCCCAGAATTCCGCAGCCAGCCATGTAATGAGTAAACTTTGCCTACTCTAGTCCTAATCCCTTTATGAACCTAATTAGAGCAAAACAGAGATGGAAAGGAGGACGAGGCGATCCCTCCTGCATTCTGTACCTTGAAGGAAACATTTTGGTAGATGGGGATGGTATACTCCAGAAAAAGAAAACTTTACAAGCTTCAAGGTAGAGCTGTTTCAGGTGTTTTTCCTGCCTTCATGGAGTGAGGTTTGGGGAGAGGAAAGAATAGCTGTCAAAGAAGTGTTGGGAAGTATTGGGAGTGTTAAAAATGGCAGATATATTTTAGAATCCGTCATAAATTCCATCCATGATGCAGAGGAACTTAAAAGTGTCCTGAAGTGTCCATAACAAATTGCATATGAAGAGCCAACTGTACAGTGCTCAGACAGTAAATATAAATGTCAGATTCTTGTTACTGTGGTTTAAAAACCTAGTTTTCAAAGGCTTCATCATCCACATATCCTAAGAACCATGGCATGGATGTGGCCCAATAGTTCCTTTTGCCTGCTGTGACTTCATGCTGTTTGCTTAGCTAGCAGCTAGCCACAGCTGAGGAATTAACCTTAGTTGCTTCAGGTTTAAAGTAGCATTTGTCCTTTTCTCCCAATACCATCAGGTCTTATACAGGCCCCTTATATCCATCGGTTTAATGCTATTATGAAAAAGTGCTAAACCAGAGGTCTTCAACCTTGGCAGCTTTAAGACTTGTGGACTTCAACTCCCAGAATTCTCCAGCCAGCTTTGCTTCAACCTGCCAAGGTTGAAGACCTCAGTGCTAGACTTTATAAACACAATAAGGTAGATTGTGGAGTCCCTTGGTGTTCCCAAAATGTGGTCATTTGCTTGTAGATGTCTCATTAGGGCACTGATGGTGTTACCTAGTTGGGTAATGAGACGTCTGCAAGCAAAGGAAAATGAAGCGAGTCTCATTCCATGACGTACATTAATGAAATACTGCAAAAAGATGCGGTTTTTACAAATATCTTTAATTATTTCAAAAACAAACTGACAGACATAAACAAAATTGCATATAAAACACAAACACATAATTATCATGTCGAGGTGGGTGAGAGGATTATATATATATATATATTGTGCACAGACGAGGGGTATGAAACAGCTTAGCAAAAAAATAATAATAATAACGGCAGAAGATGAGAAAAAGGAAAGGAAACATAGCGAAAACTTGTTTACACTAATACATCCTCCATACCTTCCTATCCTCACAAATCATCTTTATTCCCAATATCCATAGAGCACTTCATATACCACCCCATTTTTCCTTCAAATTTTTCTACTCTCTCTGTTTGAGGATCTCAGCAAGACTAGCCCACCACCCAAACTCCTTTCTCGGGTCCTTCATTTGGATTCATTCTTCCTTCCTTCGCCTTCTATGACTAAACCACTTCAATGTAATTCTTATATTCTGATCCAGGGATGAAATCCAGCAGGTTCTGGAGAACCGGTAGCAGAAATTTTGAGCAGTTCGGAGAACCAGCAAATGGCTGGCCCCAGAGTGGGGTGGGAATGGAGATTTTGGAGTATCCTTCCCCTGCCATGCCCACCAAACCACGCCCACCAAGCCACATCCACAGAACTGGTAGTAAATTTTTTTTGATTTCGCCACTGTTCTAATCGCTAGTCACTAGTCATTCAGAACCCATTCATTCTTGTCATACTTCCGTATAACAAAATACACATAGTCCTTGAGTTCCAACCATTCATTTAGTGACCGTTTGAAGTTAGAATGGCATTAAAAAAGGAGCTTATGACTGTTTTTCACACTTATGACCGTTGCAGCATCCCCATGGTCACATGATCAAAATTCAGATACTCTGCAACTAATTCATATTTATGACAGTTGCAGTGTCCCCTGGGGTCATGTAATCCCCTTTTGGCAAGCAAAGTCAATGGGGAAGCCAGATTCACTTAACAATCGTATTACTACCTTAAAAACTATAGTGATTCACTTAACAACGGTGGTAAGAAAAGTCATACAGACAGCCCTCGATTTACGACCACAATTGAGCCCAACATTTATGTTGCTGAGTGAGACATTTGTTAAGTGAGTTTTGCCCTATTTTATTACCTTTCTTGCCTCCGTTGTTAAGTGAATCACCGCAGGAGATAAGTTAGTAGCCTGGTTGTTAAGTGAATCTGGCTTCCCCATTGGCTTTGCTTGTCAGAAGGTCATAAAAAGTGATCACATGATCTTGGGACACAGCAACGGTCATAAATATAAACCGGTTGCCAAGCGTCTGAATTTTGATCACATGATCGTGGGGATGCTGGAAAGGTCGTAAGTGTGAAAAACAGTCATAAGTTACTTTTTTCAGTGTCCTTGTAACTTTGAACGGTCACTACATGAACTGTTGTAAGTTGAGGACTACCTGTAAAATGTTTCATCTATAACGTAAATTTTTGGCTCAGTTGTGGTCATAAGTCAGGGACTACCTATACTCTTTCCAACTTTAGGTGTGCACAGGGGTCTCCAACCTTGGTCCTTTTAAGACTTGTGGACTTCAACTCCCAGGAACTCTGGGAGTTGAAGTCCACAAGTCTTAAAGGGACCAAGGTTGAAGACCCCTGTTCTAGCACAGAGGTCTCCAACCTTGGCAACTTTAAGCCTGGCGGACTTCAACTCCCAGGAGTTGAAGTCCGCCAGGCTTAAAGTTGCCAAGGTTGGAGACCTCTGTTCTAGCACACCCTTCTCACTTCTATATAACCAAGTGGAATATGGGTAGTCCTTGACTTACGACCACAACTGAGTCCAAAAACACACTTGCCTAGAGGGCCGTTTCCATTTGTTTTATTCAAGATAGAGGTAAACATCCTAACAATGAAACGCCTGCAAGAAAACAATCAAGCTCAGAGAGCAACAAGGATGACGACGGTTCAACTCTGAGCTACAAATATTCTCTTCCATTAATACTAACAATGAATCTTCAGATGATCTCCCTTTTGTTGCATATATTCAGGCAGAGGTTAATTAATTATGACTTGGAACTTGGGCATCTCTGCATAGTGAAAAGAGTTTATCCATTCCAACTCTTATGAATTAATCTATAAAGTGATTGGACTTAATAGCCCAGTTATTCTCTTTCAGGCTTCTTGAAACTGATTAGGAACAAATGAAATTGTCTATGCAGGGTGAAGACTGCTTTTGTTCCAAATGGGTCTTCAAACTGGCTCTGTGTTATACGTTGGGCAATTCATTGAAGGATAGGTGAGGAACCTTACTTTCCTCGAGAGCAGAGCTGTCAAATTGGCAGCCCATGGGCCAGATCCGTCACACGCTATACACATGGGTGAAATACTCTGAAGTCTGCTACCGGTTCGCTTTGCTATCGGTTTACTTTCTGCGTGCATGCGCTGTGCGCGCCAAAAGCAGGCTTTCCCGCTTTCTAGCAAATATAAATCGCGTGGCACAGCTGATCGTCGGCATTTTTTAGTACCGGTTTGGGCAAACCCATCCAAACTGGTAGTATTTCACCCCTGGCTAGACATGCCCACCCCAGCTCCGCGAAGGGAAAAATTGTTGCATTACGTCATGTGATGGCAATGTGACGCCATGAGTTTGACACCCATGCTCAAGAGACTGGTCTTTGGAAGAGATTTATCTTTTTAAAAACCAACCACCAACTTAAAAAAAAAATTACATAAGAAAACAAAGGTATCCTCAGGGAACAGTTAAAAAATCAAGAGAGTAGGTGCAACTATGAGATTGAAATTCCCATTTTTAATTGGCCTATTGGCATATTACTGTGGCCGTCCTCTTGACTTACTTCACTATGCCCTGCAGAAACCACTGTGAAGAATGATGGTTCAAATCCTTCCCAGTTTCACAACTGGACTAAAAATGCCCACCTTTAAGAGAAGCCTGAAATTGCAGTGCGATGGGTTGCCAAGAAGCAGTTTTTCTCCTAGCATTCTCCTATCTATTCGGCAATTATGAGGAGCGTAACTTAACCAAAGAAGATGCCATCCTGACCTGTTAACATAGACCTACAGGCAGGGGTGGGCTTTAAAAATTTTATCAAGGGGTTCTCTGCCCGATTGCTGGGTGGGTGTGGCCATGGTGGGCGTGGCCTAGTCGGCCTCCTGCACCATGGCAGGGGGCGTTTTTGCCCTCCCCAGGCTCCAGAGGCTTTCCTCAAGTCTCCAGGAGGGTGAAAATGGTCTCCAGATTCTGGAGGTCTTCTAGTCCTCCCGAACTTCCGGTAGGCCTGTTTTTTGCCCTCCCCAAGCCTTTGTGCGTGCCCTACACTTATCTGCATCCAAAACAGGCCACATGGGGATGCCTCGGAGGAGAGGGGAGGGGTGGGAGGGGCCAGCCAGGAGTGGGGTTCTTCAAACTGCACAGAATCTTAGCTAGAGGTTCTCCTGAAGCCTTGCGAACCCCCAGCAGCCCACCCCTGCCTACAGGGTAGAAATTGTATTTTGGAATATTGCTGGAAGAAGATCCCATATAAATGGTAACTAGAAGTAACCACCCAAATGGTACTATCTCTCTGTTCCCTCCGTACAGGTAAGTTCCTTCCACCCTTCACTGGTGCTAATGTCACCTCTGGAAATTTTGCAAAGGTGTCATCCTTGAGCCACGGGTGATAATTCTGGATGGAAATCCCAGATGTGGATGTCAGTGCATGCAAGATATGGAGAACTGCAGAGTAGAGAAAAGAAGAAAAGGGTGAGAGGGGTGGCTATGACAAGAAGCAGCCTTCATTGCCCAACCCGTCTCCTGAAACTACTCAGAGATTTCCCTGCTCTTGCAAACGGCAGTCCAGACCTCTGAGACAAACTCTTCTGGGAAGGCAAATTCACCCAGAAGCAAATCCAGTCCGCGAGCAAAGTCTTCAGGGCTCTGGCATTCTTTGGTGATCTCAACCATGCTTGATGCTGTGGGAAACGGGCCTGAGGTTAGAATTCAGCACTGGGATAAAACATCATTTGGAGCAAAGGGATATTTGGGTGTGTTCTGGGTGCATCCATAAAAAGGCTGCTAGGGAGGGTTTGGCCTGTAGTGAGGCACCCAACTCAAGACAAAGTGTAACTCTAGGATGTTGTTCAACCATCTCAATGAGAGCCCATGGAACCTACAGGCACTCCTGCAAATAAATGTAAATTGTGAAGATTTTGGCATACTCGCTACCCAGTGAATTCAATATTAGCCAGGATCCTCGTTTGATTATTAATTGAATCAAGAAGCCTAATGGATACCAATCTGGTGGATGATCCACCAGTTCCACCTCCTTAAATTCAATGGAGGAGATGGGAAGCACAGGAGTATCCAAGGGTGCCACGTTGTCTACTTCTGATATCATTTTTAGACAAAATTAAGGGAAGGTCCATCAAAACCTAAAGAACCCTGCTTAGGACAGTTCTCTTTATCTCTCTTTAATTGTTAGCTTCATTTCACGTGAAAACATGTATGGATTGTCTTGCTGTATGAAACTGAAAATCCATCTTCCTCAATAGCCACCCAGATTTAGCACCCTTCTCTACAGCCATGTTTTTCAACCTTGGCAACTTTAAGATGTGGCGGACTTCAACTCCCAAAATTCCTTAGCTTAGGGAATTCTAGGAGCTGGAGTCCGCACATTCTATTCTTATTCTAGTTCTAGTTCTATTGTAGAGATTGAGGTAATTCTTGATAGTCTATTCAAGGTTGAGAAACACTTTCTACAATATAATTCCCCAAATCCAGAATCTGAGGGTAGTCTGTCTCCTAATCTGGAGGTCCCACTAAGGCAATAGTGAGGGCAAGGTGAAAGGAATCCCATTTTTTACCAACCATATCATGCGTTGCTCCCTACTCACCCAATTCGAGGTCACGAATGCCCATGTAGCTTTCCAATAAGTCATCCATTTTTTCAGCAGCTTCCTCCTCAAACTCACTTGGCTGTGAACAGAAGGAAGGAAGGAAGGAACTGAAATGCCAATGTGGACAGGAACTTGTAGTGTTTCTCAACCTTGGCAACTTTCAGATGTGTGGACTTCAACGCCCAGAATTCCCCAGATGGTTGGGGAATTTGGGAGTTGAAGTCCACACATTTTCAAACCTCCAAGGATGGGAAACATTGGGCTGCATAGAAGCTTCAGAAGCAATGAAAATTTGGTGCCTTCTCATAACCTTTCAGAGGTCTCTCCTGTTACAATTGGTAGGTATCTAACAGGCATTTTCCTGAGGTTAGCCCTAAGGCAATCAGCTCATTTCCAGCTAGCCACCAAGCTTCTTATATACAGTACTATAAGAATATGGGCACCTGTTTAATTCGATCCCTGTCCCAGAGCATACTCACTGCCTGCTCTATGGTGGCAGTGCCCGTTGCACGCAGCCGTAGTGTCTCCCTTCCGCTGCCTATTTTCCCCTCACTTGAGCTCTTGCTGCTTCGTGTCCTCTGGCTGATCATATCTACAGAAGGGAGGAGAAAAGAAGATCAAGGACTCAACATCTGGTTCAAAGACAGTGGACGGAGCAGAAGATGTCTGTTCACAACAAAACTCTTCAGCAGAATGAAAAAGTTCCAGAATTCACTTTTTATTTTTGCTAGAACCCCTTGAAGTTCATAAACAACTGCGTAAAATAGAAAATGGGGTGGAAGAAAACAATGGCTTGAAGATTAGAGGCAGTTGATTATTACACCTAGTAAGGCATCTACTAGGAGAGGAAATGCATTCCTTTGGGCCACTGGCCATATCTGGGATTTGGGGAGCATGTTATGGACACATCCACAAAAAACCAGCTATGGAATGCGGCCATCCACATGTTATGTGCTAAGAAGACTTCTGAGATCAGGGAGGTGATGCTATCATAAACATATGTTTTAGGCTAACACTTTTGTAACATGGTTATCTTCCTTTTAATTTTTTTAAATTAAGCACATCTTAAAAAAATTAAAATAGGTAGGGCAGAGAACAATATCAAGGATCAAGAAATTAGAATGACAAGCATAGGCAGTTCTCAAGCCCTTACAAAAAAATTCAAACCGTAGGATTATTGGGTTAAACTGAATTAATGACTGAAGATAGGGAATGATAGATGAGGAGGAGGAGGAAGAAGATACGATGATGACGACGATGATGATGATGATGATGATGATGCAAAGGTGGGACCACACCACAATATAGACAAAGTAATAGAAAAGAAGCTCTAGAATGCAAATAGACAAACACCTGCTACATAATACTCCAGACTTAACAATTGTTGATAAAAAAGACAAAACAATCTGGATAGTGGATGTGGCAGTATCTAGAAATAGCAGAACAGAAGAGAAAGAAGTGGTGAAAATAATAACATTCAAAGACTGGTGAATAAAACGACTGTGGCAAAAGAAAGCAAAAATAGAATCAATATTGAAAGGCACCTTGGGTGCCATCCCAAAACATCTGGAGCACATCTTAAACATCACCAGCATCGACAAACTCATCATCAGTCAATTTCAAATGGCTGCTTTACTTGTAATGCCTTACATTCTATGAGATACATATAACACCATCGAACCACAACATCTGTCTATCCCAGATCCTTAGAATGGACTAAATAGATGAACAAACATGCAAAATCCCATCTAAACATCTGGCTAACTATGCAGTGAAATTTAATTTTTAAAGTGCCTTTCTTGAAAGTTAGCAAATTGTATCAAGGCATTGTGTCACATTTTACAGATGGATTAGTCTGAGGCTCGGTAGGATGTTTCAGAAAGCACTTTCCATTGGGGCGGTCAAAAAAGTCAAGATAATTATTACAACCGTGTGACTTGAAGTCCTTTTTTATGCATGGTACATTAAAAAAAAGGGAATGGGCAGGGGTGGGATTCAGCCGGTTTGGACCAGTTCCGGCGAACCGGTTGTTACGATTTTACACAGTTCGGAGAACTAGTAAAATCGACCGCTGGCTGGATGAATCCCACTACTGGGAATGGGGCTTCAACCACACAGTCGCAGCAACCATTTTGACTTTTTATATCCTGCCTGGACACCCTTTGCTCTGGGTTATTCAATGCTTTCCTCCCTAAAAGAAAAAAAATGCAGAAAAATTAAAAAGAAATCTGAAGGGATTCCAAATTGAGCATGGAGTTATCAGGAGGACACAACAGTTCCCTATGAAAGAGTTGAAACAAGGTTGGACAATTGCACAGCAGGAGATTTCTACGACGCACCCATAACCACCTTAACAATACAGGTGGTCCTCGACTTACAACCACAATTAAGTCCAAAATTTCTGTTGCTAAGCAAGGCAATTGTTAAATGAGTTTTGCCCCTGTTTATCACCTTTTTTTTTGCCACAGTTCAGCAAAGCACTGCAGTTCTCAAGGGAATCATGTGATTGTTAAACAAATCTGGCTTCCTTCATTGACTTTGCTTGTTGGAAGCCAATTGGGAAGCTTATAAATGGTGATCACATGATCCTAGGACAGGGCAATTGTCATAAATACATGCCAAGTTGCCAAGTGGCTGAGTTTTGATCACATGATCACAAGGATGCTGCAAAAGTTGTAAATGTGACAACCAGTCATAAGTCACTTTATTCAGTGTTGCTGTAACTTCAAACAGTCACTAAACAAATTGTTTTAAGTGAAGGACTGTCTGTACCAGGGGTGAAATCCAGCAGGTTCTGACAGGTTCTGACAGGAAATTTTGAGTAGTTCAGAGAACCAGCAAATACCACCTCTGGCTGGCCCCAGAGTGGGGTGAGAATGGAGATTTTGCAATATCCTTCCCCCAGGAGTGGGGAGGGAAGAGGGATTTTGCAGGATCCTTCCCCTGGAGTGAGGTGGGAATGGAGATTTTGCAGGATCCTTCCCCTGCCACGCCCACCAAGCCACGCCCACAGAACCGGTGATTTAAAAAAATTGGATTTCACCACTGTTCTGTACACATTTCCCTTATAGAAGTGGAGAACTTCTAACCATACAGCTCTGAGCATCCTACACTATGGACCATGTTAACTATATGACTCCTGGAAGCGGTTATCAGCCGACATTCGGGAAGCCCAAATTCCCATGCCAACCTCTTTTCATTTTAGCAACCCAAATTAGAAATGAAAACAAGAGGGTTGCTGTTTTTTTTCTTGCCTTTGTTGCAACAGGGAATCAGCTTCAATTTTGAATCGGTCTGAGATCCGAAGCCATATTTTTAACCAAAGCTGAATTAAATGAACTGCAATGGCTGTAACAATCCTTGTTAAAATTCCCGGTATGCAGTCTGGGAATTGTTCTCATCTGTGACATTCTTTCAAAATGGCCGGTTCTGCTTATTATTATTTCGTAAGGTTACAATACACATTAGCTGCTCCTTAAGGAAAGATCAGGCTCCTTGGGGAGCTGATAACATTTAGAATCTCCATCCGACAGCAACCTGCTTTTCCAAACTGCACTGAGGAGGATTTTCTGCCCTTGATCCGACTTCCTGATGTGCTAGATACAAATAAAAGGAAGGGAGGGAGGGAGGAAGAGATGAAAAGCAGGGGAAACGAAGAGAGAAACCAGGAGAGGCTTTACCCGAAACTGGATTTTTAGAACATAATCTAGAGCAGTTAAACAATTTTAAGGAAATCCAAAGCTTGAAAGAACACACAAATAAAGGAGAAAATCATCCTGGACAACAAAAATCAGAGCAGCAAATAAAATGAAGACTAAAACAAAAAGAGATATTTCCTGCCTCAAATAATTTAAACAAACAGTGCAAGCGTCAACTCTTTGGGGGAGCTTTTCATAATCATGGTGCCACTATCGAGAAGACCCTGTCCCTCGTTTTCACCAAATTATCCATTGTTGAGGATGGGCTATAGCAGTGATGGCTAACCTTTTCCGGACCAAGTGCCCAAAGCGTGTGCGCGCCCAAACCCCCAAAGTGCAATGCGTGGGGCCCCCCCGTGCATGCACCCCTCCCCAAGCACGACAGAGACATGAAGACCAGCTGGCCAGGCGGGGATGTGTGTGCATGTGCAGCAGAGCTGAACTGGGGCGACGGCTCACGTGCCATCGGAGAGGGCGCTGCGCGCCACCTCTGGCACGCATGCCATAGGTTCGCCATCACGGAACTATAGCAAAGGCCCCCTAAAAAAGATCTTAAATTACAGCAAGATTAACATGGGTTCAGGGGATTATTCAGATAGTTATAGATAGATATTCTGACTCTGTGGTCTCTTCCCATAATCCCAAAAGCTTTAACCAAAAACTTTCTACTATTGACCTCACCCCATTCCTAAGAGGACCATAAGGGGCGTGCATAAGCGCACAAACGTGCCTACCGTTCCTGTCCTATTGTTTTTCTTTTTTCTTCTTCTTATTTATTTATTTATTTATTTATTTTTATTTATTTATTTATTTGATTTTTATACCGCCCTTCTCCCGAAGGACTCAGGGCGGTGTACAGGCAGAATAAAACAAACAATACAGAATACAATTAAAATACAATTTAAAAAACTTATTTAAATTAGCCTGAAAATTTAAAAATTTTTACACTAAAAAACCCCATTTAAAATTAATAAAATTTGACATTTAAAATTCAATTCAAGCCAGCCCTGCGCGAATAAAAAGGTGTGTCTTCAGTTCGCGGCGGAAAGTCCGAAGGTCAGATATTTGGCGTAAGCCTGGGGGAAGCTCGTTCCAGAGTGTGGGAGCCCCCACAGAGAAGGCCCTTCCCCTGGGGGCCGCCAGCCGACATTGTTTGGCGGACGGCACCCTGAGAAGTCCCTCTCTGTGAGAGCGTACGGGTCGGTGGGAGGCATGTGGTAACAGCAGGCGGTCCCGTAGGTACCCAGGCCCTAATATATATATATATATGCTTATACCTCCTAATATTTACTCATATATATGTTTATATACTATATAATCTTTTTGTATGATGCCTACATATATTGTTGTGACAAATAAAATAAATAAATAGTTAAAACAGCTGGGATTCTACAGGTAAGAACTAGCATTATGAAGTGAGACCAAAAGCAAAATGGTAACCATTACAACTGACGCCTTGTTTACATTTGGGACAGAATTGCTGATGAAGTAAGATGACTTCAGGTAGTCCTCAATTTACAATTTACAACCACTCATTTAGTGACCGTTCAAAGTTACAACAGCACTGAAAAAAGTGACTCATGACTGTTTTTCACACTTATGGCCATTGCAACATCCCCATGGTCATGTGATCAAAGTTCAGATCCTAGGCAACTGGCATGTATTTATGACATGCAGTGTCGTGGGTCACATGATCTCCTTTTGTAACCTTCTGACAAGCAAAGTCACTAACTTAACAATTGCAGTGATGCACTTTAACAACTGTGGCAAGGAAGGTCATAAAATGGGGCAAATGTCTCACTTAGCAACATAAATGTTGGACTCAATTGTGGTTGTGCGCGAATCTATAGAGACTGTGGATTCTCCATCTCTGAAGGTTTTTAAGAAAATCCTTCACAGGGGATTTGATTGGTCTTCCTGCATGTTGCAGAGGGCTGAACTATATCAGGGGTGTCAAACTGAGGGCCTGCGGGCTGGATGCGTCATGCACAGGCCACGCCCACCCCAGCATCACGTGACAGCAATGTGACACCGCGAGTTTGACACCCATGAATCAGATGATCTTTGTGGTCCTTTCCAAATCTACAGTTTTATTATTCCATAATTCATTCTGTATAACTCTTTCAAACCGGTCAGCCCAGCTAATCAGCAAGAGTGCAAGCACCCTTGATCCAGAGGTGGGTTTCAGCAGGTTCTGACCAGTTCTGGAGAACCGGTAGCGGAAATTTTGAGTAGTTTGGAGAACCAATAGTAAAAATTCTGACCAGCCCCGCCCCCATCTATTCTCTGCCTCCCAAGTCCCAGCTGATCGGGAGGAAATGGGGATTTTGCAGTAACCTTCCCCTGGATTAGGGTGGGAATGGAGATTTGACAGTCTCCTTCCCCTGCCACGCCCACCAAGCCATGCCAATCAAGCCATGCCACGCCCACAGAACCAGTAGTAAAAAAATTTGAAACCCACCACTGCCCTGATCATGATTACAATCCCTCCTTTATGGCTTGTGACGTCCACTGGCCTCTTTCTGAACACGGGCCTCGTGCTCTTTTGAAAGAGTGCTTAACCCGTTGTCCAAAAGAACCCGGAGAAAGGCTGCAGACATGGAGAAGGCTCTAAGAAGAAACTGAACCTCTCTCTGTGTATGTCAGTCACATCTATTGGACAATGTTACAAGCAACTAAACTTGCTGTTCAATGAACCCATCATCATTGGGATCAACCATGCATTAAGGAGGATTAGTAATTGTTTTTCTTGCTGGCAGAAATGCTCAGCAGGAAGGAAAAAGCAACGAAGAGAATTCACAAATCATTTACTTAGCTTCTTCCATACGGAAATTATTAAGAATTATTATTATAATTATTATAATATAATTTAATATTATATTTAATAGTATAATATTATTTAATATTATAATTATTATTATCTGTCTCATCAATGAAACAGAAAAGACCTTGATCATCAGGGGAGTGTAGGAAGTTAGCACCCACCCCTCTCCTAGGAAAATGAGATATTTTAGGAAATATTAAAAGGGCAGAATATTTCCCCTAAAAGAGAGGCAGAAACTCAGCCCCCCCCCATCTTTGTCAATGGGCCATTAACGCCTGGGCCAGTCTATTCTATATAACAAAGATCTACCTCCTTCAGGCAGAGCCATAGTAGGAATTGTCCAAAGCCCGTTCATTACATCATCACCCAGCAAGGCTCAACCAAGCCTGGGACCAAGACAACCTGCAAAGTTACCCCTGCATGACCCCATGGGAGTCTGACAACCAATCAGAATACAAGCTCAAATTCAAAGCCCAACAGAGGGTATAAATTTCTCTCTCTCTCTCTCACCCATGCGCCTTTTTTGCCCAGGATTTCAAGCCATGTGATCCTTTCATCAATAAACCTGCTTTCCAAGCAACTGTCATGAATCCAGTGTCTTTTTCCCCACTTGGAACTGAACACAGATGGACATTTCTTCCAACAAGAGAAAAACAATATTTTATGCATTTATTTTTGTTGGCTCAAAAAATATTGGAGGGCACTTTAAAGTGACCGACTGGCTGTTTCTCAGTGAAGCTGGGCTGTGGTGCTAGGCCTATGGTGGGTCTTTGTGGTCCAGCCTCTCTTCAGTGCTCAAATATCCACTTACCAAAAGCTCGTTTAGGCTGCACCAAGCGCAAAGTAAATGGCTGTGCCTGGGGCATCTCGCGCAACATCTTGGCAACTTCGTAGTGGCGGCATCCGACAATGGTTTGGTCATTAATGGCTTCAATGCTGTCCCCAACAGAGACTGTTGGAATGCGGTTCATGATGCTACCTTCCTTAATACGCTATAAGATGGGAAAATAGAAAAAACGGAACGTTTAGAAAGAGAATAACCCTATCTATGGCATAATGACTTTGACTGACCTTGAAAAATGAGGCAGGAGTAGCAATTTTTCTCAGCGTTAACAACTTGAAGATGTTTGGACTTCAACTCCCAGAATTCCCCAGTGAGCATGCTAGCTGAGGAATTCTGGGAGTTGAAGTCCAGATATCTTCAAGTTACTAAGGTTGAGAAACACTGGTGATAGGGTATGGTAAAAATGTCAATTTTTTTGCAGCAGCACAATCAAAGTTCCACGTATTTTTTTAAACTGGCAAAACTTTGATTACGCCATTGTGGCTGCCATTTTGATTTTTTTTGACCATGCTTTGTAGACACCTCTGTAAGAAGGGTTGGACCTGCATAGTATTTGAATGAGAAACTATTGAGAAATAATGAGGAAAAGGTTCAATTGTGTTTCCTGCAGCAATGCAAGGATTTCCTTCCTATTTCCCATGTCTTTGGAATGGGAGCCACATTATGTGTTGTTGTAGATGATCCAAGATTTGCTTGCTTGCTTGCTTTTTCTTTTTCTTTCTTTCTTTCTTTCTTTCTTTCTTTCTTTCTTTCTTTCTTTCTTTCTTTCTTTCTTTCTCTCTCTCTCTCTCTCCCTTCTTTCTTCTCTCTCTTTCTTTCTTTTTCATTCTTTCTTCCTTTTCCTTTTTGTCTCTCTCCCTCTTCCTTCTTCTATTTCTTTCTTTCTTTTTCTTTCTCTCTCTCTCTCTCTCTCTCTCTCCCTTCTTTCTTCTCTTCCTTCCTTCCTTCCTTCCTTTTGTTTTTCTTCCTTTCTGTGTCTTCACTCTTTCTAGAAAATTATTTTCCACGTTCCCAGTTTGCTAGTGGAGCAAAGAAGATTTTAGTGAATCCTACAAAATGGGAGGGCTGAAATTTTGTCCCTGTTTTACTTTTATTGACATGATGTGCACATGAGCTGTGGAACATTGAGAAATATCATGCAATATGAATCTTGAAGCTGTGGATCAGGGTTTTTCAACCTTGGCAACTTGAAGATGAGTGAACTTCAACTCCCAGAAATCGTAGAGACCTCCCCGAAACCAGTAACAATCAATTAACAAAGAGGGAGTCAAACTATTCTCCAAAGCACCTGAGGGTAGAACAAGAAGCAATGGGTGGAAACTAATCAAGGAGAGAAGCAACTTAGAACTAAGGAGAAATTTCCTGACAGTTAGAACAATTAATGAGTGGAACAACTTGCCTCCAGAAGTTGTGAATGCTCCAACACTGGAAATTTTTAAGAAAATGTTGGATAACCATTTGTCTGAAATGGGGTAGGGTTTCCTGCCTAAGCAGGGGGTTGCACTAGAAGGCCTCCAAGGTCGCTTCCAACTCTGTAATTATTATTATTATAATTGGCTGCATGTGATAAACGGATTCAGATTTAAATGACCTTGGCCACACTCTCTAACTTTCTCTCAGCTTAACCCACTTCTCCCCAACCTGGTGCCTTCTCAGCATGTAAGAATACAAAACCCATGCTGAGTTGGAATTCTGGCATTTGGAGTCCCATGTATTTTGAGAGACCCAGTGAAAAGGAGATTGGCATCATCTATTTCATGGAGAGAATAGGATTGGAGCGAGTTGTAGAAACCATTTATACCAGTTTGAACAGCTTAGAGGACAAGGTATGATAAATGCAACATGAACAACTGAGAGGAAAATGGGGACGGAAACTAAAACAAGCTGAAAATTTGTGCGCATCCCATCTTGTCTAATTTATCCAGTCCCCATAAAAATTGCCTCATGTTGCATGTATCGGTTATAATTCCTCCTTGCCAACATCAAGACACGCTGGCCCAGACCCTTCAACTGGTCCCAAATGCCACAAACCAGCTAATAATGAGGTCACGTTATAGTTTGTTTATTGAATTACAGTATATACTTATTCAATTTCTATTGCCGCCCATCTCAATCAAAGCCTCTATTATGCAAAGCTTTCACACGCAACTCTAGAGGATGGCTTATGAAGAAGATATCTGCAGATAGAATACAGAATAACAGTTGGAAGAGACCTGGAGGTGTTCTAGTCCAATTCCCTGCTTAGACAGGAAACCCTACATCACGTCAGACAAATGATTATCCAACATCTTTTTAAAAACTTCCAGTGTTGGAGCATTCACAACTTCTGCAGGCAAGTTGTTCCACTGATTAATTGTTCTAACTGTCAGGAATTTTTTCCTTAAGTTGCTTCTCTCCTTGATTAGTTTCCATCCATTGCTTCTAGTTCTACCCTCAGATGCTTTGGAGAACAGTTTGACTCCCTCTTCTTTGCGGTAGCCCCTGAGATATTGAGACACTGCTATTATATCTCCCCTGGTCCTTCTTTTCATCAGAGTAGACATACCCAGTTCCTGCAACCATTCTTCATATGTTTTAGTCCCCAGTCCCCTAATCATCTTTTATTATTAATAATAAAATTAAATAATAATAATAAATAAATAATAAATAAATAATAAATAATAATAATAATAAATTTATTTATTATATTATTTATAAATAATAAATAATTATTTAATTAATAATAAAATTAAAATAATAATACAATTAAAGCATTGAACATGGTGTGACTTTTCTGGTTTAGACATTTCCATCAAGTTTTACCTTGCAACAAATACAGTTTCTTTTTTGCTATACAAGTATATACCATCTATTCAAACACATAAATTCTTTCATCTATAAAAGTTACATCAATACCAATTTCATTCCTATCTATCGAAAACTAACATAAAGATTTCTAAACTTTCAACTCATCAATGATCCTTTATCCCAGCTATCATGTCACCTCTAGTGCTTCTTTTCATTAAACGAACCTAATCCCAGCAATCGTTCTTTGTATGTTTTTGCCTCCAGTCCCCTAATCACCTTCGTTGCTCTTCTCTTGCTCTTCTCTTTCTAGAGTCTCAACATCTTTTTAAAAACTTCCAGTGTTGGAGCATTCACAACTTCTGCAGGCAAGTTGTTCCACTGATTAATTGTTCTAACTGTCAGGAATTTTTTCCTTAAGTTGCTTCTCTCCTTGATTAGTTTCCATCCATTGCTTCTAGTTCTACCCTCAGATGCTTTGGAGAACAGTTTGACTCCCTCTTCTTTGCGGTAGCCCCTGAGATATTGAGACACTGCTATTATATCTCCCCTGGTCCTTCTTTTCATCAGAGTAGACATACCCAGTTCCTGCAACCATTCTTCATATGTTTTAGTCCCCAGTCCCCTAATCATCTTTTATTATTAATAATAAAATTAAATAATAATAATAAATAAATAATAAATAAATAATAAATAATAATAATAATAAATTTATTTATTATATTATTTATAAATAATAAATAATTATTTAATTAATAATAAAATTAAAATAATAATACAATTAAAGCATTGAACATGGTGTGACTTTTCTGGTTTAGACATTTCCATCAAGTTTTACCTTGCAACAAATACAGTTTCTTTTTTGCTATACAAGTATATACCATCTATTCAAACACATAAATTCTTTCATCTATAAAAGTTACATCAATACCAATTTCATTCCTATCTATCGCAGAAAACTAACATAAAGATTTCTAAACTTTCAACTCATCAATGATCCTTTATCCCAGCTATCATGTCACCTCTAGTGCTTCTTTTCATTAAACGAACCTAATCCCAGCAATCGTTCTTTGTATGTTTTTGCCTCCAGTCCCCTAATCACCTTCGTTGCTCTTCTCTTGCTCTTCTCTTTCTAGAGTCTCAACATCTTTTTTACATTATGGCGACCAAAACTGGATGCAGCATTCCACTGCTGCACACTGCTGGCTCATATTTAAATAGTTGTCCACTAGGACTCTAAGATCCCACTCACGGTTACTACTGTTGAGCAAGGTACCACATATGCTGTACCACATTCTACTGTAGGTAGAAACATGGCTATTGCAAATCAGCATGTCAGTCTTTTACCCTATTCCCAAAGACCTACCTTGATGAAAGCATAGCCAGCCCCATTATCTGTGATAGTGAGTCCCAGAGCATCCTCTGTTTTGGTGACCTCCACCTCCTTGGTATCACCGCGGACATGAGCGAAAATGAAGTCCTCCAAACCAATCTGGCCGCCCAGCAGTTTCTGCATATCTACCTTGTGGGTGTTCAAAGTGCAGAACAGGATCTGGAGGGAAGTGCAAATGCATTTATATTTTATATAGGGAAAAGGTCTCTTTGGAAGAAGTCAAAAGGTCTGGAAATCTGAGGGCCAAGCCTTTTGGAGCCCTCTCCTTCCCTTTTGCTTTTAGAAGCAGAAGTGGTAAGATTAAAATGGGGAGGAAAATATGGAGTTTATACAGGCATCTTCATACTGGACTGGAAAAGATGCCCCCCTGCATAAGTGAATCTATATTTAAGATTATTCTTCCCTAGTAATGCTTGTTTTTGCCCTTCCTATCTCCCATCCTCTCCTGCCATAGACTGTAAGCTTTGTGGGAACTGAGCTTTCCAGCTCAAATTACTCCTTAACTCTTTACTCTTCTTTAACCTGTAGCTGAGGTTTTCATAGGCCTAAACATTGCTAACTAACCCAGTTTTTAGTCTGCTTCCAGACACAATAAAAGCTCTTCAGTTGCCCCTTCGTGCCTTCTCATTCCCAATCCCTCTTTGATCCTGGAACCTGATAATTAATTCTTTGTATTTTCTCTTCCTGTTCTGTTATCCTGAGCTATTTCATGCTCTTTTTCCCCGGGGCTCCTTTGTTGTTTCTTATGTGTGATGCTGGAGGTTTTTTTCAGCATATCTACACAAAAATACCTCTCTCTTCTAGCAAGATGCTGGGCATTTCATCTTGTTACCATATATTCTTAATGGGATGCTTGCTGAATCAGCACACATTTCTGTGTTTCCTTCCTCCCTCCTTCCCTCCCTCCCTCCCTTCCTTCCTTCCTTCCTTCCCTTCCTCCATCCTCCCCTCCCTTCCTCCCTTCCTTCTTTCCTTTCCTCCTTCCTTCCTTCTCCTCCCTCCTCCCTCTTTCCTCTTTCCTCCTTCCTCTTCCCATTTTCCTTTCTTCCTTCCTTCTTCCCTCCCTCCCTCCCAGTAACAGAGTAACGTAGACTACAGTACAGCCACACTGAACATCTAACTACCCATCATGGGCATTGGAGCCTGGCCTCTTTGCCTAACGCTTTGATGAATCTTTTCCAGTGCCAAGGACCAGGTCACCCACTTGGCTGAAAGGCTGAGAGCCCAGCCCCTTCCTTCAATGTTTCCAGAAGACTGAGCAACCCCGTCCTTACCTCTGTTGAGGAGATGTCAAAGACTTCTGCAATTTTGGCATAGAGCTCCTTAACATTGGTGAACCCCTCAATCTTGGCAGTGGGGCTCCCGTGGGCCAGCTGGGTGTGGAAGATGAGTCGAGGCCGCACCCGAGCTGGCGGCTGGGGTGGTCTTGGAACTGTGCCATTCTGGCCCGGAGCACCTCTTCTTCCCCCTTCTGCAGAGGGCTGAGAGCCTCCAGTCTCCTGGGCCACACCGTTTTCCATGGGGGACCCCTTCTGCTGCTCTGCGTTGTCTTTCTTGCACTGCTTTCTAGACTTCCTCAGCATTGAGATGCCAGGTGTTTGAACAAAGGGGACGATGGCCTCGATTAAATTATTGATGTTGCAGGTGGAACAGCAAGGCTGTAAGGCGATCCCAGCTCTGGTCTGGTCTGCTAACTGGAAACCCAATCTCCCGCCTTCCAGTGGACAGTTCAGTTTGGTGAGCTGCACCTGTTCACGACGATGCCACTGCCTAGTCACAGGAGACACACATGCAGGAAACTGCAGGAGAAAAAAATGTCCAATCTGGCAACCTGAAGCACACAAACTTGCAAACTATTTCTGTCTCTGGGCGTTTGCTATCAGTTTCTCTAGGGAATACAGATGTTTTGCTGGTATACCTGGAGCACATGTGGCTCAGTTGCTCACTTCTTTTATTTATGGAAAAACAATTTGTGCTGGATTTTCTCAGATTCACTGTTGAGATTGTTAAATGTTGTTGTTGTTTTCCCATTACAGGTAGCCCTTAACTTACAACCTGTTGTTTAGCAACTTATGCCTTATGCACAGTCACTCACGCCCTTGTGACGTCTCGTCTGGATTACTGCAATGCTTTCTACATGGGGCTCCCCTTGAGGGGCATCCGGAGGCTTCAGTTAGTCCAGAATGCAGCTGCGCGGGTGATAGAGGGAGCCCCTCGTGGCTCCCACGTGACACCTATCCTGCGCAGGCTGCACTGGCTACCTGTGGCCTTCCGGGTGCGCTTCAAGGTGTTGGTGAACGTCTTCAAAGCGCTCCATGGCATAGGGCCGGGCTATCTACGGGACCGCCTGCTGCTACCGAATACCTCTCACCGACCCGTGCGCTCTCACAGAGAGGGACTCCTCAGGGTGCCGTCGGCGCGACAGTGTCGTCTGGCGACGCCCAGGGGAAGGGCCTTCTCTGTGGGGGCTCCCGCCCTCTGGAACGAACTCCCCCCAGGACTCCGTCAACTTCCGGACCTCCGAACCTTTTGTCGCGAGCTTAAAACTCACCTATTCATCTGCACTGGACTGGGTTAGTTTTTAAACTTATGGATTTTTAATGGGTTTTATTCTAAATTTTAATCATGGCCAATTTAATAAGTTTTTTAATTATATTTTAATCGTATTTATATTGTATTATTTTGTATTTTTATCAGGCTGTGAACCGCCCTGAGTCCTTCGGGAGAAGGGCGGTATAAAAATTTAAATAATAAATAAATAATAAATAAATAATAAAATAAAATAAACTATTAAAAATTAAACACACACACACACACACCCTTTTTAAAAAGCTACTTATGACCCAGTTCCGAAGTTCTGATGGCCAGACCCTCCTCCTATGGTCATGTGATTAATTTTGAGCACTTGATAACTGGCTCTCATTCTCAGCCACCCACATTAGATGAGAAGAGTTGCCATACAAATCAAATCAATAAGAACAGCAGCAGCCCAGGCATGTAATATGTTATGCAAGTACAGAAATTGTGTTTTGCTAGCCCCAAATTTGAAAATATTCTGAGGGAATCAACAAAGCACCCGTATTTTCTTGGATTGGTAAACTGGTTACTGAGCAGAAATCTAAGTAGATAAGTTTAGGCCATAAAATCAAGGAAAGATTCTCCTGGGCATGAGGCAGGGGTGAAATCCAGCCGGTTCTGGAGAACCGGTAGCGGATTTTGAGTAGTTCGGAGAACCAGCAAATACCACCTCTGGCTGGCCCCAGAGTGGGATGGGAGTGGAGATTTTGCAGTATCCTTCCCCCAGGAGTGGGGAGGGAATAGAGATTTTGCAATATCCTTCCCCCAGGAGTGGGGTGGGAATGGAGATTTTGTAATATCCTTCCCCCAGGAGTGGGGTGGGAATGGAGATTTTGTAGTATCCTTCCCCTGCCATGCCCACCAAGCCACACCATGCCCACCAAGTTATGCCCACAGAACCAGTAGTAAAAAAATTTGGATTTCACCACTGGCATGAGGGCATAAAGTGTTGGTTTTTTTTAAAATAGGGAACCCATGGGAAGCTTCTCCTGTTGAATTTCTGCCTGTTTTGTGGATACTGATTTACTGATTTCTTGTCAATGGCTACAACCCCTGGCCACTATGACGAAAAGAAACCGGTCCAGGACCTTAAGACTTCTCGAAGTCGGATCCCAATTTATTTATTTATTTATTTATTTAATTTATTTTATTTGTGAAACACAACAGTATATATAAGCATGAAATAATCATACGAATTGGATACAATCAAGGGAACATTAGGACAGGAATGGTAGGCACGCTGGTGCTCTTATGCACGCCCCTTACAGACCTCTTAGGAATGGGGTGAGGTCAACAGTAGATAGTCTTTGGTTAAAGCTTTGGGGATTTTGGAATGAGACCAGAGTGAGATAGTGCATTCCAGGCATTAACAACTCTGTTACTGAAGTCATATTTTCTACAATCAAGATTGGAGCGGTTCACTTTAAGTTTAAATCTATTGTGTGCTCCTGTATTGCGACAGGAAGGACATTGTACCAGATGATTTTATGAGTTATACTCAGGTCATGCCGAAGGCGGCAGAGTTCTAATTTTTTTAAGCCCAGGATTTCAAGTCTGGTGGCATAAGGTATTTTGTTGTGATCAGAGGAGTGGAGAACTCCTCTTGTAAAATATTTCTGGACACGCTCAATTGTATTAATTAATTATTAATTAATTAATTGTATTAATTAATGTATTAATAATTATTAACTCTGGGAGTTGAAATCCACAAGTCTTAAAGGGACCAAGGTTCGAGATCCCTGCTCCAAAGTACTTCATTATAAGTCGCCAGTCCATGATGAACACTTGCTATTTTGAAGAGCCTTTGAAGAGCTCTCATTGGCTCCGGCCTCTGTTCCAACCAACCCGTGCGCTTGGAAGTCGTGACGTCTCCCAGTACAGGCGCGCGGGGGGGGGTGAAAGTAAAGAAGCTGGCCTATCCCGAGAGAGCAGGGAAAGCCGCTCTTCTCCAATCAGCGCCTCCAGAGCGAAGCTGGTTTAGCATAATGGTACAGCTGGGCGGGGGAAGGGGAGGAGGAGGAGGCGGCGCTTTCTGCTGGTGAAAGGGACGAGAAAGAGCAAAAAAGAGCAGGAGGACCAGGAAAGTTTCGGGAGTCGATATTGTAATGGTTGCGATAAGAGGGAGCGGGGAGATCTCAGCCATAGCGAAAGAGGGGGGCGGGGGTGGGATGTGGGGCTGCGCAAGGTGGGAGATTCAGGAAGAATCCATGAACTTATTTGGGGGGGGGGATCCTGGGAGGGAAAGAGGGAGGGGGGCTGTCTAGCTTCCTCTTTTCCCATCCTCTTCGCTCTCCATTTATCCGAGAGCATTGATGTTCTAATTTAATGGTGTCTTCTTCCCCCACGTATTGCGGTGTTCCCAGGTTCTGTGTTCCCAGTCTAGATTAGAGCAGCCTCACCTAGCACGCTTTTTCAAACGTTCCCGGATTGCAAAACCCATAAAAGCTCCGGCCAGCATGGCCGTCTAAATAATCCTTAAAAGAGTTCAATGCTTACAGGAAGTCCTCCCCCACTCCCCCCCCCCCAAAAAATGCTGAAGGGCAACAATACTCCTATTAGCGATGATACAATTCCTTTTAAAATGGAGATTCTCTTTTACCCGTCCCACCTAATGGATTTTGGTGCGGGCTTTTCTCCCTTACTCCTCTCCCAAAAATTTAGTTATAAATTTATAACAAGCTAAATATATAAATTTAGTTTGTTTCTAAAGTTGTGTATTTCAGCAGTCAGCCTTGCCCCAGAATAATAATAATAATAATAATAATAATAATAATAATAATAATAATAATAATAATAATAATAATAATAATTAGTGTTCGACTAGTGATCTGTGATACGAAATCCAGCATAGTTACCCTGTTTGCTGTGTATACTGTCATTTTCTGTAAATAATAATAACAACAGAGTTGGAAGGGACCTTGGAGGTCTTCTAGTCCAATCCCCTGCCCAGGCAGGAAACCCTACACCATTTCAGACAAATGGTTATCCGACAA
Source organism: Ahaetulla prasina (assembly GCF_028640845.1). Lineage (NCBI taxonomy): Eukaryota > Metazoa > Chordata > Lepidosauria > Squamata > Colubridae > Ahaetulla > Ahaetulla prasina. Next base: position 361,524,613 of record NC_080539.1, read on the forward strand.
GGCATTCTGGAAATCCTATATAGTGAGTGTTTTTAAGTGAGGTGGGATTGTGGGGAGGCATCTACTCCAGCTATTTGAATCTGGTTCTGTAGGGTTTTCTAATAATCTCAAATTTCAGCAGTAAGAATGGGAGCACCAGTTGACATCTTTGTTCAAGGTGCAGATTGATTCTCCATATGCCACAATGGCCATGTTTGCATAATACAGACCGGCCATGCAAATGTGTTAGGTAAATTTAAGCCGTGCGGTTAATGGTACAACATGCCGTATAAATTCGGAAAACTGCATTGAGGAAACTGTATTTCTGTTTATTATAAGCGTATTGTATGAACAAAGCAGTGGTGTTTGTTTATCCATCTCAACATAAAATGCATCTTGGTGCATCTTCCAAATTGGAATGACCTTTCCCAGGTCACTAATTATTTTTACAGACAGGGATTGGGAAACATGTAACTCTCCAGATGTCATGTAACAATCTGCAATAGCCACAGGATCAAGTTGCATTTGGAGCAGGGATCTCCGACCTTGACAACTTAAGACTTGTGGACTTCAACTCCCAGAATACCTGGGAGTTGAAGTCCACAAGTCTTATAGTTGTCAAGGTTGGAGACCCCTGATTTGGAGGATCATAAATTCCCTATCGTTAGTCTAAGCTTATGAAAGGATGGTGGCTTCTCAGTCCAAAATATTGAGCTACAGTGTTTCTCAGCCTTGGCAATTTTAAGATGTCTGGACTTCAACTCTCAGAATTGGCCAGTCAGCAAGCTGGCAGGCGAATTCTGGGAATTGAAGTCCACTGGTCTTAAAGTTCCCAAGGTTGAAACATTCTTATATTACTGTACGTGGACTAATCCCAATTCAGTATTTGGCAGCTAACTTACTATATAACGACATTTCCCCTAATTCCCATTGACCATGCTGGCTGGGGATGATGGGAGTAGCAATCCAACATAGCTGAAGAGCTTCCATTGAGGAAGAATGTAGCAAGGTCCATTCCATTGGTTAACCTAAGATGGCCATTATTATATTCCAGAGGAGAATTTCTCTTGTGGTTGCCCCTTCCTGTTCTATTGAAATTTTCAGGTTAGAAACTTTTGGGCATAACATAAATTGATCCTGCAGGGCCTTTACCTCTTAATCCAGGGTCTCCAACCTTGGCCATTTTAAGCCTGGAGAACTTCAACTCCCAGAACTCCCCAGCCAGCTTTGCTGGCTGGAGAATTCTGGGAGTTGAAGTCCGCCAGGCTTAAAGTGGCCAAGGTTGGAAACCCCTGTCTTAATCTGTGCAAATGGAGCTTCTCTTACAGGGTCAGCTTACTTATGAAAGTAAGGTATTTTGCTTTCTTTGGAAGCCTTGAGAGCTTTTGCTCAGCCATTTTAAGGGCTAAGATGCTTGATTCATCATTTAGGCATTCAGAAAAAGAGTTTAGCAATACAAAGAGCCATTTAATCTCCTGTGTAAATTATTTCCTGCCCAAGCTAGTTGTAATTTACACACTAATAATTTTCACATGTCCTTTTTTAGGTTCCTAAGTGTAAGTGGACATTTATGGTTTTTTTGAATTCAAGAAAAAGGAATGTCGCAGAGCTCCAAGCAGCAATCTACGGGACTCCTGTAAGTGATGAACACTTTTTTATTTTGGTGGGAGTGGACTTTGGATAGTGTGAGAGACAGACAGACAGACAGACTGTATGGTTTGTCTACCTGGGATCTTTCTCAAAAATCCAACTTGTACCTAAAACTTTCCCTAAACCTGTTTTGAATGGTCACAAATACTGTTAAATGTTTAAATACTCAAAATTGTGAAATCCTGTATCTTGAGTACATGCAAAATCTCCTTTTCTTGGCCAGCTTCTAAAATTCCTCTTTCATTTTTGAAATTTACCAATCTTGGCTAAGTTTTCATGGCACTGTCCCACACATAGGTTTGTTTATCTACATATTTATATTCTATTTCTATTTTCTACAACTCAAGGGGGTGTACAGATTTTTCTTACCTCCTTTCCCCCCCTCACAACAGTCCTGTGAGGTGGCTTAGACTGAGAGAGGAGGACTGGCCTAAAGGGACCCAGCCAGTTTTCATGCTTAAGGAAGAACTAGAACTCAAAGTCTCTTGGTTTTTACACCTGCACTTTACCAATTACACCAAACTGGCTTATTAACCTATCATGTGAGCAAGCTACATCTTAGAGGATGTTTCCTGTTGGTTCTTTTTTACTAATTAGTTAATTAGACATGTAACTTACACTAATGACTGAACCCAAACTTGTATTTTTTGTGTGTGCCCGAATAAGACAGGATCATTTCTTTATTAAACAAATTTATATAGCGGCCCAACTCACACATAGATGACTCGGGTACCAATTTAAACTTGCATGTGGGTTGCTTATTATCTCAGCTGTTTAGGTTGAATAAAACATTTTGCATCCTGTCTCTTCACTTTCTGAATGAATGAGTAGAGCAAATGAGCTATGTGTATTTGCATACTTGTTTCTATATACTTGTTTTAATATTCCTGCTACAATTCATAACTGAAAACAAACTGGACATGCCCAGTGAGTCATTGTATTGAAACAGTCTTTTCAACAAGGAGGACTTGTTTTTCATTTAATGCTTTATGTATGTAAGTTTAAATACTGTGTTTTTTAAAAGATTTCAAAACTAATCAAAAGTCTGATTGTGTTTCATAGGGCTTTTTTCCCCTAAACAAATAATCCTACACCTTATTTTTCTCTTCTGTTCTTAAATGATTCATTTATTCATAACATAACATAACATAACATCAGAGTTGGAAGGGACCTTGGAAGCCTTCTAGTCCAACCCCCTGCCCAGGCAGGAAACCCTACACCATCTCAGTCAGATGGTTATCCAACATTTTCTTAAAAATTTCCAGTGTTGGAGCATTCACAACTTCTGAAGGCAAGTCGTTCCACTTATTAATTGTTCTAACTGTCAGGAAATTTCTCCTTAGTTCTAAGTTGCTTCTTTCCTTGATCAGTTTCCACCCATTGCTTCTTGTTCTACCCTCAGGTGCTCTGGAGAACAGCCCAACTCCCACTTCTCTGTAGCAGCCCCTGAGATATTGGAACACTGCTATCATGTCTCCCCTGGTCCTTCTTTTTGTTAAACTAGACATACCCAGTTCCTGCAACCGTTCTTCATATGTTTTATCCTCCAGTCCCCTAATCATCTTTGTTGCTCTTCTCTGCACTCTTTCTAGAGTCTCAACATCTTTTTACATCGTGGCACCAAAACTGGATGCAATATTCCAAGTGTGGCCTTACCAAGGCATTATAAAGTGGTACTAGCACTTCACGTGATCTTGATTCTATCCTCTGTTTATGCAGCCCAGAACTGTGTTGGCTTTTTAACAGCTGCTGCACACTGCTGGCTCATATCTAGATGGTTATCCACTAGGACTCCAAGATCCCTCTCACAGGTACTACTATTGAGCAAGGTACCACATATACGGTACTGGTGCATTTTGTTTTTGGCCTAAATGTAGAACCTTACTTTTTCACTGTTGAATTTCATTTTGTTAGATAGCGCCCAATGTTCAAGTCTGTCAAGATCTTTCTGTAACTTGAGCCTATCTTCTGGAGTGTTGGCTATTCCTGCCAGCTTGGTGTCATCTGCAAATTTGATGAGTTCCCCATCTATCCCTCGTCCAAGTCATTGATGAAGATGTTGAAGAGTACTGGGCCTAAAACAGAGCCTTGGGGTACTCCACTGCATACTTCCTCCATGTGGATGTAGTTCCGTTGAGGACTACACGTTGAGTGCGGTTGGTCAGCCAGTTACGAATCCATCTGGTGGTGGTGCTGTCTAACCCACATTTTTCTACTTTATCTAGTAGTAGGTTATGGTCTACTTTATCAAATGCTTTACTGAAGTCCAAGTAAATTATATCAACAGCATTCCTCTGGTCTACTAATTTTGTCATTTTGTCAAAGAATGCGATAAGATTAGTCTGGCATGATCTGTTTTGACAAACCCATGTTGGCTTTTGGTTATTACTTTGTTTGCTTCTAGGTGTTCGTGATTCGTTGCTTGATTATCTTTTCCAGAATCTTCCCGGTATTGAGGTCAGGCTGATAGGTCTGTAGTTTCCTTTTTTCCTTTTTTGAAGATGGGAACTACATCAGCTCTTTTCCAGTCCTCTGGCAGCTCCCCTGTGCTCCAGGATCTTTGAAAGATATAGTTCAGTGGTTCTGAGATCACGTCTGCCAGTTCCTTCAGAACCTTGGGGTGTAATCCATCCGGTCCTGGTGATTTGAACTCGTCTAGGGTAGACAGGTGTTCACTTACCATTTTCTTCCCTATTTTAACTTGTGTTTCTAATCTGTTTTTTGTAGTGCTGTTTTTGATAGGTTGGATTGTTTTTTCCTTTTGTGTAAAGACAGATGCAAAATATGAGTTAAGTAGATCTGCTTTCTCCCTGTTGCTTGTCATCTTCTTGCCACTTTCTCCCAGCAATGGGCCAATTGTTTCCTTGACTTTTTTCTTGTTTTTAACATGTTGGAAGAAGCTTTTTTTATTATTTTTTACTTTTGTCGCTAGCCTTTGTTCATTGTGAGCCTTAGCTTTCCTCACTTCATCTTTACAGGCTCGGGCTATTTGCTGATATTCTGCCTTAGTTATTTGCCCCTCTTTCCACTTTTTATATTTGTCCTTTTTGTCTTTCAATTTGTCAGATAGTTCTTTATGCATCCATGCTGGTTTCTTTTGTGATCTACTATTTTTCTTCTTCATTGGTATTGTGTTAGACTGTGCTTTTATAATCTCACTTTTCAAAATTTCCCAAGCTTCTTGAGTTGTTTTCCCCCTGAGGATTCTCATCCATTGAATCCTTCTCAAGATCTCTCTAAGTTTATTGAAATTAGCTCTCTTAAAGTCCAAGACTCTAGTTTGACTTTGTTCTACTACTTGTATTTGCTTAATGTTGAATTCCAATATTGCATGGTCACTTGCCCCCAAGGTTCCTGTAGCTTCAACACCTTCTATCATTTCATCTCTGTTAGTGAGAATTAAGTCCAATATGGCTGATCCCCTTGTCGCCTTCTCTATTTTTGGGAAACAAAGTTGTCTGCTACGTTTGTTAGGAACCTGTTGGATCTTCCACTTGGTGCAGAGTTTGTTTCCCAGTTGATGTCAGGGTAGTTAAAATCCCCGATTACTACTGAGATGTGCTTCCTACATACCTTAGCTAGCTGACTAGCAAAAAGTTCATCTACTTCCTCTGTTTGGTTGGGTGGCCTATAGTATAGACCTATGGCAATATCGTTTTCACCCTTTTATATTGACCCAAATACATTCAAGATGATTTTCATCATTGTTGTGCTCTATTTCTGTAGAGATGTAGTTATTTCTTATATATAGTGCAACTCCACCTCCTCTTTTATTTGGTCTATTTCTTTTAAATAATTTATATCCCTCTAGCTGTATGTTCCATTTGTCAGTTTCATCCCACCAAGTTTCCGTAATGGCAACAATATCATATCTACCCTCATTTACTTGGTTCTAATTCACCCTGTTTATTCCTCATACTCTGTGCATTGGTGTATAGACATTTGAGTCCATTTGGATTGATCTTGTGTTTACTGTCTACATAACCTGTGTTGACTGCCCCTACTTTCTTGCCACCTGTTGGTTTAGTGCACATGGTATGGCACTCACTGTTAAATGCTTGGTTTTGCTTGATAGCATGGTTGGTAGTCTTACCCATACAGACATGTATGTTACATGCACTGATAACCCTTTCAGTTTTCGATTGCTGGGGACAGAAATTTTCTATATCAGTTAATTCTCTGTCCCCACTGTTCAGTTTAAATGTTTATCCAGAAAATCTGTGAATGTATTGCTAAGTAACTCAGTCCCTTTCTTTGATGGATGCAATCCATCTCTTTTATACAATTTTCATTGGACCAGTTGCAGACATCATGACTAATAAAACCAAAGCCTTCCCTTTTACACCACTCCTTTAGCCACACATTAAACTCCACTACACGCTGGCCTTTACCTTTTTGTTCCTTATGTACTGGTAAAACCTCTGAAAAGTTAAGCCTACAACCTATGCTATTAAGTTCATACCCTAAGCTCTGGAAATCATTCTGCACAGAAAGCACATCCTTTTGGGACAGATCATTTGTGCCAAGGTGTATAATAGCATCAACATCAGAATCCTTACTGGCATTCTTGACTATCTTAAGAATACGTCTCTTGTCTCTGCTGGCAGTAGCACCAGGTAGACACCTGACGTCTTTCAAAACCTCCATATCCTTTCCTAAATTTACATCCCTTACAATTGAATCACCAATCAGAAGGTGGCTTCTCTTTTTGGATACCTTGCTCTTCTTGTGTGACCGATCTGTAATACTTGATACACACTAATACTTGATACACACTAATACTTGATACACATTTAACTCTTTAGCTATGTCCCTAAATCTGTTTTAATGGTAGCTTTGGAATTTTTTGAAGTTCTGCATTGCTATTGTGGAAATCTTTGCTTGTAATTTTGGATTACAGGAATGCTGCAAGTAAAGCTCAACATGGGAACTTCCTAGTGGCTATTAAGCAGGAGAAAGGCGAGGCCCCTCGATTAATTGGGGAAAAGCCCCATGGCGAAGAGGAGGTGAGCCCCCTGGTGCGTCCATATAAACACATTGTCAATTTTGATTTTGTTTTTTTTTTAAACCTAGCTCACCTGAGAAGGGAAATGTCCTTAGTAAATCAGGATGTAATATCATCTTAGCATTTTCCCTGATTCTGCTGCAAAATTTTGATTAGCTGTCATAGGAAGTGTTGCAAAAAAAAGCAGTCAACAAGAAATCTAGTGACTTGGGGCCTATGGGTGATATAATTGGAGTGTGTTTATAGCAAAGATAGAATAGAATTGAATTGAATTGAATTGAATTGAATTGAATTCTTTATTGGCCAAGTGTGATTGGAGACACAAGGAATTTGTCATAAAAGTGTATATAAAAGAAAAGATACATTCATCAAGAATCATAAGGTACAACACTTAATGATAGTCATAGGATACAAATAAGCAATCAAATCATATTAGGAAACAGTCAATATATATCGTAAGGATAGAAACAACAAAGTTACAGTCATAAGTGGGAGGAGATGAGTGATGGGAACGATGAGAAGATTAATAGTAGTGCAGACTTAGTAAATAGTTTGACAGTGTTGAGGGAATTCTTTGTTTAGCAGAGTGATGGGGTTTGGGAATTTTTGAAGTTCTGCATTGCTATTGTGGAAATCTTTGCTTGTAATTTTGGATTACAGGAATGCTGCAAGTAAAGCTCAACATGGGAACTTCCTAGTGGCTATTAAGCAGGAGAAAGCGAGGCCCCTCGATTAATTGGGGAAAAGCCCCATGGCGAAGAGGAGGTGAGCCCCCTGGTGCGTCCATATAAACACATTGTCAATTTTGATTTTGTTTTTTTTTTAAACCTAGCTCACCTGAGAAGGGAAATGTCCTTAGTAAATCAGGATGTAATATCATCTTAGCATTTTCCCTGATTCTGCTGCAAAATTTTGATTAGCTGTCATAGGAAGTGTTGCAAAAAAAAGCAGTCAACAAGAAATCTAGTGACTTGGGGCCTATGGGTGATATAATTGGAGTGTGTTTATAGCAAAGATAGAATAGAATTGAATTGAATTGAATTGAATTGAATTGAATTCTTTATTGGCCAAGTGTGATTGGAGACACAAGGAATTTGTCATAAAAGTGTATATAAAAGAAAAGATACATTCATCAAGAATCATAAGGTACAACACTTAATGATAGTCATAGGATACAAATAAGCAATCAAATCATATTAGGAAACAGTCAATATATATCGTAAGGATAGAAACAACAAAGTTACAGTCATAAGTGGGAGGAGATGAGTGATGGGAACGATGAGAAGATTAATAGTAGTGCAGACTTAGTAAATAGTTTGACAGTGTTGAGGGAATTCTTTGTTTAGCAGAGTGATGGGGTTTGGGAATTTTGAAAGTATCAAAATAACAATGGGCAAACTTTGCTTTAAAAAGTTTTAATTGTTGAATTTGGTGATGCATAGATTAGATCACTCAGCCCAGTGACAACGTCAGCCAAAGCTCTATTTGTACTTCATAATACTAAGGAAGATCATATCTAGTTGTATTTGAATGAGAAGTCATCAGAAACAGAATTATTGGCTGGACTGGGAGTTTTAAACATTCAGAAAAAAATAGCAAACAGCTTCTACATTGTTGCAAAGAAAGCTACATGGATGAAATTACTAGGAGTCTAGCTCAACTTGCATAAGACTTTAACTTTTTTGATAGATTAATTATGCTTTCTTGAGCGGCATGGTAGCCTAGTGGTGAAGATGCTTGCCTCCCACTCGGAAGGTTGAGAGTTCAATCCCAGGCATGGCAGATATTTCTTAGGGTGCAAAAAAAATAAATTTGCTGAGAACTCCATATATGTGTTAGGAAGGGCATCCAGCCCGTAAACGCTCAGCTCCATCCAATTGCCCCAGCTCTACTGTGCTCTATCCTTTCAAGGATGTCTCTAGATTTCTGAAAACCAGAAACTTTAAATTTAGAGTGTAGCCAGAGATTCCACATATATTGAATCCCACAATCAGGATTGCAGTTCAGGGTTTTTCCTTTTGCTTGTGTGGGATTGCCAAAAATATGTGGTGGCAGCCCTAAACACAGGCCTCCAGAAATGGCAGGTGTGACAGAGCAGAGTGACCCAAACTTTTTTGTTTCCACTGCGGGCAGCCGGTGAAAAAGCGGGGCTGGCCGAAAGGCAAGAAGAGGAAGAAAATCCTTCCGAATGGACCAAAGGCCCCCGTGACGGGCTATGTCCGCTTTCTGAATGAACGACGGGAGCAAATTCGCATGCAGCGCCCAGATTTGCCCTTCCCTGAGATCACAAAAATGTTGGGAGCAGAGTGGAGTAAACTACAACCCACAGACAAACAGGTGAGAGAACATGGAAATATGTAAAGTTTTCTGAAGCCAGCAGAAATACCGACTGTGATTGTTAGGCACGAATAAATGTCAAATCTTACTTCCGGGTTCCCTTAGCTTAAAACTCCCCCAAAAAGGTACAACCTGGATTCAAACTTCCTATTCCCCCCCCCCCACCTGGGTCACATGATTGCATTTTTTTTAGGTAACCAGCCTGCATTTATGATCATTTGTAGCATCCTCTGACTGCAATTTACAGCAGGTTTTTTTTTGCTAGAAACCAGTTTACTTCCAGTTTCCAGTAAAAAAAAAACATTCACTGCGAACAGTAGGTTTGCTTTACGATTGCAATGTTAGCATTATGACTGCCTCAAAATAAAGTCATAAAATTGGACATGGTCACATGATGACCTGCTTAATAACCAGCACAACTTATGGCAGTGATGGTGAACCTATGGCATGCATGCCGGAAGTGGCATACAGAGCCATCGGCACATCAACCATCGCCCGTTGCTCTTCCAGGTTCCGGTGTGCACATGTAAACCGCCAGCTGGTCTTTGCACATGCGCTGGGAACCGGAAGAGCAGCTGAGCTTCCAGTTTCTGATGCGTGCATGCATGTTGGCTAGCTGATCTTCGTGTGCATGTGTGCCAGAAACCGGAATACATATGCGCATGCTGGAAACTGGAAGCTCAGCTTCCCAGCACATACATGCGTACCTGGGAGCCACTCTTCCAGTTTCTGGTGTTCCCCTGCATGCGCACGCATGCTCCCATTTCGGCACTCGGCCAACACTGACCTATGTCCTTAATTATATGTTCCATTATGGTCATAAGTGGAGGACAACCTGCATTTTGTCCCTATCTAATATTAATCTAGAACAGGGGTGTCAAACTCAAGGCCCGCAGGCCAGATCCAGCCCATGGGATGCTTAGGTCTGGCCCGCAGGGCTGCCCTGAAAATAGCAAAGGACTGTCCCACGGTGCCTCTGCCAGCAAAAATGGATTTTGGGAGGCCTGCACATGGCCCTCCCGAGCTCCATTTTTGCTGGCAGAGGGTTGCAGGAGGCCAGCATGGCTGAAAACGGAGCTCGGGAGCCCATTTTCATTGGTAGAGTGCTTGGGCCGCCACAGGTGCCCCTGACCCGAGTGGCGTTGAGCTGGCCATGCCCACCCCCAGTAACCCCCCCCCACAAGGTCAAACACAACCCTGATGCAGCCCTCAATGAAATCAAGTTTGATTCCCCTGATCTAGAAGTTACTATTTCAGTTTTGCTTCTACAAGTTTGAATTCTGTTTTTATTGAATTCTGTTTTTATTGTAATAGAATAGAATAGAATTTTATTGACCAAGTGTGATTGGATACACAAGGAATTTGTCTTGGTGCATATGCTCTCAGTGTACATAAAAGAAAAGATACCTTCATCAAGGTACAACACTTACAACACTTAGTGATGGTCATAGGGTACAAATAAGCAATCAGGAAACAATGTCAATATAAATCATAAGGATACCAGCAACAAAGTTACAGTCATACAGTCATAAGTGGAAGGAGATGGGTGATGGGAACGATGAGAAGATTAATCAGGTGTCTGATTAAGGTGCTGTCAGATTTGTTCCTAGTAACCATGTAGGTGGATTTTCTTCTGGGTAATTGTCCACAACCTGACCCTTCAGGACTTCCATCAGTGACCCATCATTGCTATAATTAAATTAATCCACTGTGCTGCTGGTCATCTTCTTTTTTCACATAATCTATCTGAAATAAGATAATTTGGGCCTGACCATTTGTGCCTTGATTGAGAAGTCTGGGTATTCAATCTGTAGAGATTCTCAGTCATTCAGGTCATGGTTGTCCCAAATGTGCTTTTTCAGGAGGCAACTGGACTTTCTTGTTTTTTCTTTGACCATGACCTGGATGACTGACTACAGACCTTTTAGCGATACAGTTTGGGATGAACACCCTTTTTTTTTTAATTGAAAAAGTTTTTAAAAAACAAAAACATTTTTCCCCCTTTTTCCCCTCCTCCCAGAAAACCCCTTCCCCGCCTCCCCGGCTTCCCGGGTCAATCACAAGGTATTGTTATACATAAACCAAACATAGAGTAAAATTTTCCCTTCTAATCCAATTAACCTCATCCAAATCTTTTCATCTCCCAACCCCCTCCCCATTACATAAAATAATACTTCCTAATTATTCAAAGGCAATCTGATATTTCTTAATCTGATATCTGTTTTGTAGATAATCAATCCATTTTTTCCATTCAATTAAATATCTTTCCTGCGTATTGTCTTTTTAAAAAGCTGAGATTTTAGCCATCTCAGCCAAATTAATGACTTTCAATATCCATTCTTCTATTGTAGGTACCTCTTCTTTCTTCCAGTATTGTCCAATCAACAGTCTTGCTGCTGTTATTAAATTCAGAATCAATTTAGTCTCAATCCCTGTACAATCCGTTATAATTCCCAAAAGGAAAAATTGTGGCAGGAACTTTATCTTCTTCTTCAGTACATTTTGAATAATCCACCAAATTCTTATCCAAAAGGCCTTAATTTTCTTGCAAGTCCACCAAATATGAAAATATGTAGCATCATCACAATCACACCTCCAACATTTCGCTTGGATATCAGGATACATACATGATAATTTTTTGGGATCTAAGTGCCATCTATAAAACATCTTATAAAAATTTTCCCTTAAATTCTGTGCTTGTGTAAACTTAACATTTCTAACCCAGATTTTCTCCCATGTTTGAATAGTGTGGGAGTAGGAATGGATTTTCAGATGGGGAAAAAATGGCAGACTACAGGAACCAGGAGCACCGCTCAGGTGACCCTGAAGACAAGTGCTTCAACGACCCTCTAAAAGGATGCAAATGATCAGCTGTCTGCAAGGAGTATAAATCCTTTCATTCCCCACTATCCTGTCACAGAGATGAAGAAGCTTCTTGGATGAGAAGAAAAACATCTTCAAACAAAAACCAAAAAAGTCCAGTTGTCTCCTGAAAAAAGCACCTTTGAGACACAGGATAAAGAGAGAGATGGAGTTTGTGGATTGGGTCAATCGTAACTTTTCCTGTGTTTTCAGCGCTATCTGGATGAGGCTGAACGGGAGAAGCAGCAATACATGAAGGAGCTGCGGGAATACCAGCAATCAGAAGCTTACAAGCTGTGTGCTGAGAAGATGCAAGAGAAAAAAATCAAAAAAGGTCAGTTTTGCAGTTGCATTTAATAACTTGAAAATCCAGCATAGAGGGATTGTAAATTGTCTCTTAGGGATTCCCCATTATTGTATTTGTACTAAAGCAGTGGTAGTCAACCTGATCCCTACTGCCCACTAGTGGGTGTTCCAGCTTTCATGGTGGGCGGTAGGGGTGTTGTCCGATACTGAAGCACTTTCCTTTTCTTTAATTTAATTGACTTTTTGGAAAATTTTCATAGCATTATTTAAAAACATTTTCATTAGGTTTTCATAAAATTCTCCGTGACAATTTAAATTTCTGAAAATATACTATTTGTATCGCCTGTGCATAAGTTTAGTTCATGTTACGTAAATGAAACTAAATGGCACTATAGTGTGACCGCAAACAAAAGAGCCTCGTCCCAGAATAGCTCACGCATCTCCCCCCACACCACCCAGCTGTAACAGACAAGCAGAGCTCGTAGCCTGAACCCCCCCCAACCCAATCCACGATGCGTGAGAGGCATGTGCAGATAACAATACATGGCGCATTACTATGGAACCAGTGGGCGCTTAGAAAATTTTACTACTAACAGAGATACAAAAGTGGGCGGTAGGTATAAAAAGGTTGACTACCCGTTCTAGGGACACATTTAGCTTTTCATTCAGTAATGTATGCATGCAACGAAGTAATTAATGGACTCCAAGAAAGGCTTCTGTCAGGATTCCAAGTAACACCCACAATGAAATCAAACTCCGAGGCTTGAAGTTCCTCATAGCTAACTTTTATTAGAGGTATCATATTGGCACATCTGGGAAAACCCAAATCTAAGAACTTCTGGGTTTTTCTTACCCAAAAGAAAGTTCAAGACCTTGCCCCTCACCCACATGTCCACCACACGTCCAAACAGTTACCCTCCGGAACAGAAGATACCTCCTCATTCTTCTCAAAATAGCTGCAGGGCACCATGGCCTTGACTTCCTACAAAGAATCTTATTTTGACTACACATCTTCTTCACTCTATACAATGTCCTCTCCCAATTTCCCACAGTAGAATTTGTGGCTGGCCTGAAACCATGAAGGCACAAAGATAGAAAAATGGCTTCCAGGTCTGACAGTTTCTTAACTTTGTGATACCATTTGTGTCTACATATTTTTGTGTATTTAAATAATTTCTTTTCTGAAAAGAGGTGTGTAGGCTTTACCAGCCTCTCTTAAATGTTTATGGCAGGGCAAGCCCTGGTCAGTGGACTGGCACCAGGCCGCAGCATGTCAGAAGCCAGGCTGCGCAAACAAGCAAAGCCCCGTCCGCGGGATGCAGGCAGCATGCGAAACCATGCCCCCTCCAGGCCACAGAAAAACCTCGCTCCTCAGAACTGGTCCCTGGTGCCCAAAAGATTGGGGGCCACTGGTTTATGGCACAAAAAAGATTAAGAACCCCAGACTTACAAATTCCTCCACCTGTTTGCTGTGCCACTTCCCCTCCAGCTAATGTTGTGACCCAGGCCCCAGTAGGTAGTAGGAAAGTCAGTATAAAAACAAACAAACTTTATTCGAACAGCTGAGAATTACTTCATTCTCAGCATAGTTCAACTAAATTAAAGCAAATTCCTCCCAACACAAATTCCTCAGTCCTATCACCAACCTTGGTTCAATTAGGCAAATTACCAAAGGCCTTTCTGGGCAAAAGTTCAGAAGACACCGATAAAAAATAAATGCAAGAAGATGAAGCTATCAACGTATTCAGGCAAAGCCCAAACACTGTTGCTGGTCTTTTAAGCCTTATGGGAGTTGTCCCGAGTTGTCCTCTTTGCTTGAGCTACTCTTGCCTTCTGGCAGCTCTTCTCATGCGTGCATTAGGAACAGGCTCCTCTTGTTTCTCTTCCTCACTACTGTCAGCCTCTGGAGGCTCTGGAGTCCACACTTTACTCCCCAATGGCCCTGGCCCCACCTCTGCCTCTGATGCAGAACCCTCATCCGGGCCTTCCCCACCTCCAGGACTGGCCCACACTCTTCCTCATCCTCATTGCTGTCCGACTCCGTTGCCAGCTCCATAGGTTGCTGGCGGACCACAGCAGCTAATTTCTCAGTCTTCTTTGTAATTGCTCTCTTAAAAAGAACCCGCCGTTAAAAATGGAGCAGCGGAAATTTGTCTACAAGAATACCGCCTATTTATGTTTTGAAGTAGGATGATGGCTACATAACAATTAGCTAGCCATTCCTTTGATGTGTATACATCATACAGAATCCTAGTTTCAAATGGGCTTACCTAAGACAAGGTTGCAAGCAATATTTTATGTAGGAATGAGAATTTTTTGTTCTTCTTGGAAACGAAAACTTTTTAGATAAGATCCCAAGAAGACTGGCGGAGGTTTCCTTGCCATTTTGATTTCATGCCTCATTGTGAGGGAGGGGGGAAGGAGGCTCCAGTAACAATAACCGTAATAGTAACAGTAATGGAGTTGGAAAGGGATCTTGGAGGCCATCTAGTTGAGTGGTTCCCAGCTTGGCAGCCTGGCTGGGGTGGGGGAAGAGGGGAACCAGAGCACGTGAGCAGTGGGCCAGTGCGCATGCATGTGCTGCTCCACTCGTGTGAACGGTGGCCCGGCGCATGTGTGTGCCAGCCCGCTGCTTGTGCAAGTGGAGCTGCAGGCATGTGTGCCAGCCCACTTCTTGTGGGTTCTGAATAGGCCACAGCCCGGTAGTGGGCTGGGGCCCAGGGATTGGGGACCCTTGATTTGGTCCAACTCCCTGCTCTTACAGGAGACCTATACGATATCTGATAAATGGATGTCCAGTCTCTTCTTAAAGGTATTGGTTGCTACCTTTAAAAGCGCTCCATGGCTTAGGACCGGGCTACTTACGGGACCGTCTACTGCCGCCCTCTATCTCCCAGCGTCCGGTGCGTTCCCACAGAGAGGGACTCCTTAGGGTGCCGTCAGCCAAACAATGTCGACTGGCGGCCCCCAGGGGGAGGGCCTTCTCTGTGGGGGCTCCTATCCTGTGGAACGAGCTTCCCCTCGGGCTTCGACAACTACCTGACCTTAGGACCTTTCGCCGCGAACTTAAAACCTATTTATTTCGTATGGCTGGACTGGCCTGATTTTAAATTCTAAATTTTAAATTTTAATTGTGGGCTTTAAATTTCTGTAATTTTTTATGGGGTGTAATGTTATTTTAAATTTCTGGCGAATTTGAATCAGTTTTTTAAGGGTTGTTTTAATTATGGTGTATGTTTCTGTTTGTATTTTATCTGCCTGTTCACCGCCCTGAGTCCTTCGGGAGAAGGGCGGTATACAAATTAAAACATTATTATTATTATTATTATTATTATTAAAAGCCTCCAGTGATGGGGAACTCACAACTTCTGAAGGCAATTTGTTCCTTCTTGGATTTTTTCCCCCCGATCTCCAGAGGGGTAAACAAGTTTTGCCCACAATCAGATACTCCTGATTGGTTAAATTTCCAGCTGTAAAGTCTTATTTACCATGGCATCACCAAACGTAGGTATTCTTGATCCAAGTGAATATCAGTCTCTTTATTTTCTTTGCATATTCCCTTCCCTCCCCTCTGCTCGAAGCTATAAGCCTTAGGAGGGATTTAATTCAGATCATGACTGCCTTGTCAGCTCCTGCATACCTGCTTTGATTAACTATTTTTTTTTTCTTTTAAAAAATTTTATTTTAGAGGACGCTGGTGCTGGAACTGTGAATACATTGCTGAATGGATACAAGGTAATTTGTCAGGGTGTAAGCAGGGGTATCAAACTCAAGACCTGTGGGCCAGATCTGTGGGGTGCTTAACTTCGGCCCATGTGGCCGGCCTGGAAATATCAAATGACCAGCCTGCGGTGCCCCTGCCAGTCAAAACGGGCCGTCTGTGGCCCCCTGCGGCTTGTTTTCAGCCTCCCCAGCCTCCAGCAGCACTCTGCCGGCCAAAAATGGGCTGCGCAGAGGCTTCATGAGTGTTGCTGAAGGCCGGGGAGGATGAAAGTGGGCTGCGTGGAGGCCCCACGAGGCCTCCAGGCAGCCCATTTTGGCCGGCAGAGTGCTGCAGGAGTCCATGGAGGGCGAAAATGAGGTGCAGAGAGGGTATGTGTAGCCCCCCCCATGCCCCGTTTTGGCCGGCAGGATCCTGCAGGAGGCATCTATCCCATCTCCCCTCCCCGCTCTCCTTCTCCGCTGGCCCACGGAGGAGAACTCCAATGCTGATCCGGCCCTCAAAGAAATCCAGTGTGACACCCTTCAGATTTTGCTTTTAGAAATTTCAAACCTGAAAATGAGAAATTGTGAATATGTTTATTTTCTGGTTACTAGTCATTTAGGTAAGATATTTCACCATCCATCTGCTTTGCCTTTTAGCTAGCATACTGAACGTGGAGAGTACACTTTCTCTAGGTCATCCCCACTCCCCAGGCAGCAGTTATTGCAACCGAGCTGAAATTTCAAAACATTTCTATCTGAATGTCAAAGGCAAAAAAACCAGACAAACCCATGAACAATCTGAGCCTAAAAACTACAGATAAACTCCAGAAAAGCAGTTATGTCAATGTAGTTTTGGATCTAGACATTAGATTTAGAATTTGCATGAAAGCTTTCTGTTTGCAGTTAACATATAGTTAATTGTTCCCCTAATTTTCAAATCAGTAGGAAGTTCTTTTCCTACTGATTTGAAAATTAGGGGAATTATTAACGATATGTTCACTTCTAAGAAAAATCCATTTGGCATTGCCTAGATATTGCCTAGATTTTATTTTCTTGAGCATTAAATTAATGGTGGCTGTGTTCTTTTTATTAACTGCTGTGACTGCTCAACTATAACAAGAATCATAGATATAAGCTTTGTTTTAACCCCTGTTAGCTTTGTCCTGGAGCATTGATGCCGGATTTGTGGCACATTAATGTATAGTGTAGTAGCTCCAAAGCAATACTCAACCTTTCATTGCTAATTCTGAAAAAGAAAGGATACTATCTTTTTTTTTATTTTTTATTTTTTTATTTTCATTTTATTTTGTCACAACAGTATATACAATCATCAATATAAACAATAACCCATCATGAGAGAAAAGTATATATAAGTAAAAGTATAAGTAAAAGTATGCATATAATACTATAATGAAGGGAACAATAGGACAGGAACGGTAGGCACTTTTGTGCTCTTATGCACGCCCCTTCTTCTAAGGTTCTACGGAAACATAAGTGTTTTCCCACATTTTCAGTGTTTCCACTTATCTTTTCTTGCAGATTGGAGAAAGTGGCAGTGATGGCTTCTCAACATTTGATGTCCCTATTTTTACAGAGGAATTCTTAGACCAGAACAAAGGTACAAATGAAACTGTTGAAATGTAAGTCAGTGTTAAGATAGGGTGGTTTCCCTTATGGAAACTGGGGCATACCAAATAACATTTCTTCCCATTGCGCCACCTTCCAAAAGCCACAAGCAATGGCCGCAACCTGAATCTCAGATCTGATAGGGATGAATTGTTGGACTGAGTGAGTGTATCAGTGGTGACCATTCAATTTTTTTCTCTACCGGTTCTGTGGGCGAGGCTTGGTGGGGAGGAGGGATTTCCTGTGACTGAGTGGGCGTGGCCACGCCCACTCAGTCACATTACACCCCCACCAAGCCATGCCCACAGAACCCGCTAGGGAAAAAATGTGTGTATGAGCACAGGAAGGGCTCATAGTAAATGCTGTGGCAGAGAGAAGCCAAACTTTTCTCTCTCCATTCACAGCGGAGCTGCTGCTCCGTTTATGGTCTCCCCCGGCCCCCTCCCTCCCGGGGACTATCTTTAAGGGACAGGCTGCAGCAGCTCCGCTGTGAATGGAGGGAAAAAAGTTCAGATTTTCTCTGCTGCATTTAACACGGAATTCTGTGGAATATCGAGCAGCCAGAAGGGCTGAGCCGAGTGGCCAGAAGTGAGCGGACCAAGAGGTGAGCGGCGAGCAGGCGGGTATGGGCAGGGCCAACAAGGGGTGATTTTTACCGGTTCGACAGACTGATTCAAATCGTCCCTACCGGTTTGCCCGATCCGGTCAAATTTCATCCCTTGAGTGTATATGTATATTAAAAGGGGATGCTGCCTTTCCTATTTCTTTATATACAACAGAGACACTTTACAAAGAAATTTTGACACACAGTGAAGATAGGTTTGAAATTAAAGATGCCCAAATTTTCTAGGAAAGTTGAGGCGCTATTAAAACGTGAATTGATTTGAGGAAGGAGGACCAGCTTGACTTAAAATAGCTAGAAAATCTGGAATTGAGCTTTTCTGCCTTCAGTTGCAATGGAAAAGAGATTGCAGCATTAATCACTGAAAGAGTGGAAATCTTTAATACTAGAGATGGATATTGGCAGAAGAGGCAAGTTCTAAGAACTATTCTAAGGTCCTTTTTCAAGCGGCAACAGGACTTTCTAAATCCTTCGATTCCCCACCTTCCAGTCAGAGCTGAAGAAGCTTCTTGGACGAGAAGTGAAACATCTTCAAAGGAAAAAAAAGAAAAGAAAAACCAGACAGTCCGGTTGCCTCTTGAAAAAGCACCTTTGGGACAACCATGACCTGGATGACTGAGAATCTCTAGAGACATTTATTCTAAAGCAAATGCCTAGATTAACAGTCTTTATTCTTCTGTTAACAGTTTATTAAATCACAGTTGGTCCAGTTCACAAATTGAGCTAAAACATAAAAGGAACAGTACCTTTGTTCCTAGTGCATGCTAAGTCCAAAAATAAATCATCTTGGCTCTATGATGTGTTGGCTTTGTGCAATATCTGAACCAGCTCACTTTTTGCTTTGGCTTTCTTCATAAAACACCTGGGAGATCTTTCCTTGTTGTTCCAGTTGTGATTTCTCATTAGATACTAAATCTTCCAGAATCATTTATCTAGGAATTATAGGAGAAGACAAACAGTGCACAGTTCAAATTACATAGATAAACCCACCTGGCTACATTCATTCAAGGCCATTAGAGTTGTGTCTACTTTTTGCTAGGACATTATGGAAGGCAAATAGACTGTCCAGAAATCCAACTTCTCTCTGGTGCCCCTAAAAATTCCCAACCAACACAGCCAAAGTCGGGGAATTCTGAGAGCTGTAACTAACACATCTGAAAGGTATCAAATTGGCAAAGGTAATAGCAAGCAATTGCCTATTTTTATCATGGACTGGAAACAGAGGTTGAAAGAAGCAGGATTGTGATCCGTGTTTTTTTTCCCTTTTTAATTCTGTTTCCTCCTGTTTTCCCTTTCTCTTTGCTGGAGCAGCCCGGGAAGCAGAGCTGCGGAGACTGCGTAAGATGAACACGGAGTTTGAGGAGCAGAATGCCATCCTGCAGAAGCACACGGAGAGCATGAGCTGTGCCAAGGAGCGCCTAGAGCAGGAGCTTGCACTGGAAGAGAGGCAGACAATGGCGTTGCAGCAACAGCTCCAGACGGTGCGCCAAGCTCTGACAGCCAGTTTTGCCAGCCTTCCCATTCCAGGTACTGGAGAGTTTTAGTTTGACCGTGCTTCCCCTGCCAACTTAGGAGACACGGAAGTTTGCATGCTTTGCAGCACTTGTGTGTAGCAGTCAGGTATTGGATATATCTAGTTTAATGAAAAGAAGGACTAGAGGTGACATGATAGCAGTGTTCCAATGTCTCAGGGGCTGCCACAAAGAAGAGGGAGTCAAGCTATTCTCCAAAGCACCTGAGGGTAGAACAAAAAGCAATGGGTGGAAACTAATCAAGGAGAGAAGCAACCTAGAACTAAGGAGAAATTTCCTGACAGTTAAAGCAGTTAATCAGTGGAACAACTTGCCTCCAGAAATTGTAAGTGCTCCAACACTGGATGTTTTTAAGAAGAGATAGGATAATCATTTGTCTGAAATGGTATAGAGCTTCCTGCCTAAGCAGGGGCTTGGACTAGTAGACCTTCAAGGTCCCTTCCAACTCTGTTATTTTATAAATCTTTTAGCAGTGCATCGATCATGGCAGGGCCACAAGCAAAACACTGCCCCATTCTCAATGTCAAGTTTTATTTTGTTACAATGCAAGAGTGTTAAGGTGGTTATATTTACCAGAAGGTTTGGACAAACTCTTCAGGGTCCTTCCAGGAGGTCTGTCCCTTCATAGAAAAATATTTCCATCATAGAAACGTTAAGAACTGGGAAAGATTTCATCTAATCCAACCCCTTCTTCAATAGAGGAATTGACAAATGACCATCCAACCTCCGTTTGGAGACTTCCACCATGATTATTGCTGAAAGAAAAAAACACTTTGGGTTTGGATTTAGATAGGCCTATTATTTACACAGTGGTACCCTAGTACTCAACTGCTTTGAAACTCATTGAGTTTGGTACTCGACACATTTTGAGTGAAAATTTTGTCCTGGGACTCATTGTTTGGCACAGGCTAGAACATGTTCATGTTGGCTACCTTGTGACTCACTACCCTGTTTCCCCAAAAATAAGACTTCCCCTGAAAATAAGCCCTCCCCAAAAATATTTAAACGCATGCGCAGCCGGTCCCCACCATTTCCTCTGCTTGCCGCACAAACAACACGAGGTGAGGAGGCGAGGCTGGAGGGGACGGGGGAACTTGCCCCACGCACCCCACATGCCCTTACCTAACAGCCGCTCCTACAACCCTAGCCACCGCCCCCCTTCTGTCACATTAATGGCCTCTGCAAAAGCCATTAGCGAAGAACAGGGAGGCGGCAACGGGACATCTGGTCGCAGCAGCATGGCCGGGCTGACGGCATCGTGCAGAGTGGCTGGAAGCAAGTGCACAGCCTCAGGGACAAACAGCTGATGATCGGCTGTAGCAGCAGCAGCCATGAGGTGACCACGCTCGTCACCTGCACCTCAAAAAGGCCAAGTGCTTATTTCGGGGGTCAAAAGAAAATAAGACCCTGTCTTATTTTGGGGGAAACACAGTACATTATTCCTTATTGGAAAAATGTGTTTGGTATTCTTCATTTTAAGTACGGCTGTACTTTTTTATTTATTTATTTATTTATTTTTAATTTGCATTTATATCCCGCCCTTCTCCGAAGACTCAGGGCGGCTTACACTATGTTAGCGATAGTCTTCATTCTATTTGTATATTTATATAAAAAGTCAACTTATTGCCCCCAACAGTCTGGGCCCTCATTTTACCTACCTTATAAAGGATGGAAGGCTGAGTCAACCTTGGGCCTGGTAGGACTAGAACCTGCAGTAATTGCAGGCAGCTGCTGTTAATAACAGACTGCATTAGCAGTCTGAGCCACTCAAGGTTGTAGACCAAGATAAATGAATGCAGTTGTGCTGCAGATGGAGAAAAAGTAGGAGTGACTTACTAGAGCAGTGGCTCCCAACCTTTTGGGCACCAGGGTTCTGTGGAGAGGGTTTTTCCACGGATTGGAGGGGGGAGTGGTTTCGCATGCTACCTGCATCCTGCGGATGGAGCTTCATTTCTTTGCGTGGCCCAGTTGCTGGCATGCCAAGGACCAGTGTTGTTTCACAGACCAGGGGTTGGGGACCCCTATACTAGAGCAACTTGCAACCTTCCCTACTGGCTTCCCAATTGTGGTTGCTTTGTGGGAAGCCATCGGAGAAACCTGAAAATCATAATAATGTGACCGATTATGGAACCTCCCTGTGAGGTTATAATCGCAAGCCAGGCACCTGAGATAACAATCATATGGCTGTAGGGTTGCTGTGACAGCTGAAATGTTAATGATCAGTCTGTCATATGTCTGCTTTTTCAGATGTCTGCTGAACTTTGAGCAATCATTGAATAAATGGATGAAAGCTGAAGGCTACTGAAAAAAAAGGCAATTGGAAATTGGGGCGGCGGAGGGGAGGGGAATAGATGCCAACAGCAGAAGCAAACCAGATTTCTATGGGTGCTACTAGCGTTTCTGGGATATAAGCTTGATTGGAAAACTTCTTGATTTCTTCCAATTCGATTCTTGTTAAATTCCAGCTTTACATTTTAGAGCTAAAGTGGAAAATTGAAAAAAAAAGAAAGAAAGAACAAATTTATGCACTGTCATCATTCTGAATCAGGTCAACGTGTTCTGTAACCATACAGTAGGAATACAAAATACATCATTGAGAAAACATTCTGAACAGCATGTTTTACTTTGTTAAAACTGCAAGTGTTTAACTCTTGGTTGTCTTAAAGTTTTGTCCAGATAAGATTTCCAGGATTCAGAGGGTGAGGTTTGTTCTCTGATACCTTCAGAGTAGCCTACACAATGTTAATTAAGCAAGGACACTAATTGGTGCTCAAGCAGTTAATGGGATTCTTTCCAACAGGCACAGGTGAGACCCCCACAATGAACACACTGGATTTCTACATGGCAAAGCTTCACAGCACCATTGAGAGCAATCCTATACAACACGAAAGGCTGGTTGTCCGAGTCAAGGAGATTTTGTCCCGTGTTGCCAAGTAAGCATGAACATGTACTTCTGTGATAGAGGGACTCCATGACTTATGCCCGTAACGGAACCTGCCCATTAACTGTCATAATCATGCGACTGATCCAATTTTACCTTTTTTGAGGGGGGTTTGGTGGTCGTAGAATTAGTCACCATTGTCATTAAGTGAATCTGCAGTCATTAAGTGAATACTATGGTCGTTAATTGAAATTATTGTTCTCTCCGGGACATATTTGCCCAAAACTGCAAGTAAACACCAGTTTTCTGCAAAAAACGTAAACTGCAGTCACATGACCCCAGGATGTAGCAAACGGCCATAAATGCAGGCCAGTTGCTGAGTGCCTGAAATGTAGTCACATGACTGCGGGGGTGGGGATGGTGGTATCCATCAGAACTTTGGAACTGGTTTTTAAGTACCTTTTGGGTGGTCCATCGGAACCTCAAAAGGTCACCATCGATCAGTTGTAAGTCAAGGACTACTTGTAAGCAGGGATGGTGTAGAACGGGGGTGTTGTTGTGGCTCCAGGCCCCGCCCCCCCCCCGGGCCTGGCCCCCTGCCAGAGAGTGACTCAGAGAGTGAGAGGGAAGGGCTTTCAGGGCTCCCTTCTGCAGGGCCGGCTTCCCTGGCTCAGCTCTAGGAGCCAGAGGCAGGCCAGGTGGAAGAGGTGACGAGGCCTCTGTCTCCTGTATCTCCCCCCGCCCAGGAAACGCTTCCAGACCCAGCTGAGGACAATCAGTCCTGGTTAGATCCCAGTTTTCGTAGACAAGAGAGGCAGGAACAACAGAAGCAGGGGTGGGGCAGGCCTAGAAAGTGCTGAGTCACGGAGCCACACCCCACAGGGTATAAAAGCAGGAGGGGCTGCTATACTGCTTCGTGACGAACAAATCAAACTGCCTAGAGAGAACTTGAGCTGAAGTGCTGTTTATTCCTGATTTCCTGGTTGACACGCTGGCATCAAGAAAGATAACAGAAAAACCTTGGCAGATGCTCACTGGGTTGCTGCCAGAGCTGATAGCTGCCGTGGACTCAATTGCTGGCTAATTGAGTCATTTTCTCATGCCTCCTGGACTGAGGTGGGGGGGACAGAATAGGTGTCAAACTCAAGGCCTGCGGGCCGGCTTGGAAATAGCAAAGGACCAATCCGCAGTGCCTCTGGCAGCCCAAACAGTGCATGGTGGGTGCGTGTGGACACCCATCCCCCCGGCTGCCCCATTTTGGCCAGCAAAGTGCTGCAGAAGGCCGTCCAGGCCAAAAAGGTGGCACAGGTTTAGGTGCCACCCATTTTGGCTGGCAGGGTGCTGCAGGAGGCATCCGTCCTGTCCCCATTCCGTGTCCCCCCCGGCCGTCCCGTGGAAAACTACAATGCTGATCTGGCCCTCAAAGAAATCCAGTTTTGACATCCCTGGTATAGAAGTCAACTATGAGGCTGATGCCCAGAGAGGTGAAAATGTTTGCCAGGAAGGCCTGCCCACGTGACATCCAAACACTACACATCTCTGCCTTGAATTATCTGCTTCTCCAGGGTTTGGAAACACTAGGCCTTTCCCATCATTTTTTTCCTGTCTCCTCCTTAAAGGAGCCTGAGATATTTTGCCCACAAAGCAGGTGGGTTACACTGTAGGTTTCTCTTCAGCCATGCGCTCTTGTATAAGAGAAAGATACGAATCCGGAATGTGGCGTGTTCCTTTGCACGCATACTCGAAAGCAGGGTTTCTCAACCTTGGCAACTTGACAATGGGTGGACTTCAACTCTCAGCATAGCTGGCTGAGGAATTCCGGGAGTTGAAGACCACCCATCGTCAGGTTGCCAAGGTTGAGAAACACTGCTCTAAAAAGCATGGATCTTTTGGCTTGTCTAGGCTGCATTGAGTGAAGAGGAATTGTCTTGGGTTGCATATAAAATACATAGAGTTAATGTACACAAATAACATTTTAAAAATATTTTTATATGATCTTAGGGAGCCGCATTACTAGTTGTCCAGGGCCAGATGCAGTCCACGGGCCAAAGGTTGGGCATGGCAGCTCTAAAGCAAATTTAGTTTTAGTCACTGAAGTTCATCTGCTAGTTTGGTGTGCGAACTGAAAACAAACTAGCTGCCTGTTGGAACTAAAGTGAGGGTTGCATTGGATTTTAAGAGCCGTTTAGTGTTGTCATTTCCAAGGCATCAAATGTCTTGTCGTAAACAGACAACTGAGCATGTTGTGGGTAACTTGTCTTTCTCTCCTCAGTGAGCATTTGTAAGCAACTGGGACGCAACTTGAAAAATCTCTCAACTACAGTCTGCCAGGTTGATGGACCTACACTGCTGTTCGCTGCTCCTAACGCAGCTGCCTTTATGTAGCAGATCTTCTCCAGTGCCTCTTCTCTTCAAAGAGCCTTAAGTTGCCTTTTCTGCTCCTGAAATGCGTAGGAAAACCTCTTTTCTTTCTGAGCTTTGTCCTCTCTTGGCTCTTTCTGAAGTTGCTGGCAGGACAGTAGATGGTAGAATGATAGAAAACCAGTGAGACTTGTCCATGATTGCTGGGTTCTGGAACTCTGTTTTCTCCTCCAAAGTACAGATTTCCAAGCTGATTTTGTCACAGAAATGAGTATTGCAGTCACTGGGATATGTGGCTGACTATTGTGGCTACTAACAGGTCACACAGGAATATCAAAAGCAGACCCAGGGAGACCAAGATTTATATAGGCAGATATTGGAATGATTAGATGATGATCAATAAGGATTTTTGACTCCCAGTTAATTAACAATAGCAAGTACACGATGCCTCCTTTAACTCTAAATTATACTACTGAGGTTATGAAAGATGGAGTTGTGTGAGAGGCCTTTAAACTCAAATGCTGATCCTTGATCCTTAATTTTCAGCATTTCAATTGGTGGATACAGAAAAAGCAGAATAGATCCAAGTCTAAAAACTGCCCTTCCCTCTGATAAGAGATACAAATAAGCAGATAATTGAATTGAATTCATTCCACTTGTGTTTTTAAAATCAGAGCAAAACATGCTATTTCTTATAGTTTACATCATCATTTTAATTGTCCTATTGGAACGTTTTATTGACAGGTATTTTGGAATGCTTTTTGGAATTGAGAAATGCATTGCAAAATTTGAACAAGTACAAATCCAAGAGATAGTTATATTTTGATCCAGATGTCCATTGGCAGAACATTTATCTGATTAATTCTCACCAGAATGTGTTAATCATCTCTAATGAGTTGTTTCATTGACTGAATTCATATATGTTAAACCATGGCTTGCTTAATCATGGTTTGTTGAATAGCTGGGCTCACACAATTGTACATTTAAAAAAAGTTAAATCCTCCTGGTGACTCAAAATATGCTTTTTAAAAAGGGACCTGGACTGTTTTTTTTTTCCTTAAGAAGAAGAAGAAGAAAATGTTTCGCTTCTCATCCAAGAGAAGCTTTTGATCCCAAAACATTTTCTTCTTCCTCAGGGGAAAAAAACCAATCCAGTTGCCTTTGTAAAAGCACCTTTGAGACAACTATGATCTGGATGATTGAGAATCTCTACAGACATTTTCCTGGTGAGTTAGAGGGATGTGAGAATATTGGCAAAAGGTTGTGGTTGCATGGCAGACTTACCCATATTTACCCAACCATAGTTTATCCAATTTGCCCGACCTACTTAAACATACACTAACTGTACAGACTGGGTTCACACAACACACTAGGCTGAAACCTGGCTGGCTGCTTTGGGAGTCTGCACTAACAGTCCATGTGTCATTTCAAAGACCTACCTATCTCAAGAATGGGCAGCTTATGGCCTGCAGATCACAAGCACATTGATTTAAGTCCCTTTTCATCTTCTGGGGCAGTAAGGTGAAGATAGGAATGAATTCCTTTTGGGAGTCTTGAACTTCCACCCCGAGGCCAAAAAAAAAGAGTTTCAGCTCAGGAGACTGATTCTCAAATATCGCCATAAAGTTGATCTAGCTTAAAGCTGGTGCCATTTCTCCGAGCTAGATGGTCAGTGCACATATTATTTTAAATCATGCTGAGTAATCTATTTTATACTGGAGATGCCAAGAAAGTTTTATTAGTCTACAGCCGTGATGGCGAACCTATGGCACGGGTGCCACAGGTGGCACACGGAGCCATGTTGGTGGGCACGTGAGCATTGCCCTATCTCAGCTCCGGTGTGCATGTGCACGCTGGCCAGCTGATTTTCAGGAAACTCAGGAAACAGGCTGTTTCCGGCCTCCAGCGGGCCTCCGGGCGGTGGGGAAGGCCGTTTTTGCCCTCCCCAGGATCCTAGAAAGGCTTTGGAGCCTGGGGAGGGCGAAAAATGGATCTACCGGGCCCACTGTACCATTGCATGCCAAAAGCGGGGGCCATGTAAGGGGGTTGCACGCACATACATGGGCGCACCGGGTGCATTGAATTATGGGTGTGGGCACGCATGAGCGCAACCCCTCCATGCTCCCCCCGCTTTTGGCAAGCAACGGCAAAAAGGTTAGCCATCACTGATCTACAGTAAGTTTCAAGAAGTGGAACTTTTCATGGACTTGCTGCCTTAATATTTAAATACATATAATGTGACCTAAGATGCAATTAATATTTTTGCAGGGTGAATGCCCCCCCACCTCAGTGTGCATTTGTTGACATTTGCACTGTACACAATGAAAAGTCTTGCAGATGAGACACAGAAATCATTCCCTCAGGAATGTGGCATGAAGTTTTTGGATTATTTCTTTTTTAAAGAAAAAAGGTCACAGATCTTGTGTCTTAAATCGAAGATACATATATAGGGCTGGTAGAATCTCTGAAACCAAACTAGGAGTCTGAAGACAAATACTCACTTTGTATGCAAGGAATTTTCAAAGCCAGTTCCTTCTCCTTGAAAATAATGGGTACAAGATTTTCTGAAGAAAACTGCCTATGTAGATTAAGTCTGCTTCATCTAAAATAATGATAGTTGCTAGAAGCAATTTAACAATGTAAAACTTGAGTTGCCTTGGCATAAAATAATGGCTTTATTTATTACATAACATTGCACCTCTTCCTCATGACATAAATCCATGCTGATTATTATTGTGAATGAATTCTAACTTAGTTTTGTATTTTCTTAATGCATTAGGATGGGATTTTTTAACATAATATTTGCATTTAAAATTGTATTTTTAACCTTTTCCTCTCCCCCCCCTTGCAAAAAAAAAAAAAAGCAGTATGGGAAATAGTTATGCTGTCCTGATGAGGGCAAGTGTTCTTTTTTAAAAATAAATAAAACACATAAATGTACAAACTTACTTGACTAATCTTTTTATTGCAAATATTACTTGGGATGAAAATGAAGCAAATGCATGTGAATTATCTCTGAGAAAAATTTCTGAGTTATGAATGTGAGATGGGCAGCTATACAAATAAAAATCAGTTTTACTGTGCTAATTGTTTGAAAGGGTTTCTTAAAATACAATATTATATAGGTAGAATGGGATAGATTGTTGTATAAAATAAATTCTTATTAATCTAAGTCAGGGCTGTCAAATTCACAGACCACGCGCTAATCACTCCCGTGTCCAGTTTAGTGGAGGGGGGAAAGTTCTGATATGTCAAGTGACGCTGCTGTGATGTAACACCCCTGCTCTAAGTGAATCAAATTGCAAATTAGATTAATTATAAGAACAAGCCATCCGTTATAACTTAATGTATTCAGACAGATATTTATACTTGCCAATTCGCAGTAAAATTCAAATCCAGAATTAAAAACCAAGCTCACATAAAATTGCCACTTTACAAATAATCTCATCAGAAAATATTTCTTGCAATAAATATAACTTGATTCCTCCAGTTCCTTACTTCTCCACATATACATACGGTTGACATTCACTCTTATCTGCTCTGTGAATTAACCATTTAAACATATGCGATGGATAGAAAAGTGGAATATAAATAGGAAATATTCTGATTTGTTGGATGTTAGCCAAGTATGATGAATTGCAAGGTAGTCCCTAAATTAGAGATTCTAGTTTGCATCAAATAGCATACACATGCTTGGAGCAAAATGGAGCTTAAATTGTGCATACAGTATGCCATACTGATAAAAACATGATAAAAATGACTGGCTATCTCGTCATTAGCAGTAAATGCTGTAAGTGGCATATGTGCAAGATTTTTAGTAAAGTGTTAGTATTTATATTTTTTTTCCTTATAAGAACATTTTTCACAAATCTTTTTCTTTAGAGGCATTTTAGACTCGATTGGATTGCCCTTTTTTTCTCCAATTTTAACATGCTCTTTTTGCAATGTGTAGCGCCCAGTGTTGTCTAAGCCTTGTCTATAGAGCTTCTAGACCTTAGCTACAAAAATCCAGCAAGATGGCAGCAAAGAGAGAAACTGCCATCTTACAGTCATCTAGATTTCTGCAGCCCACATAAGACAGGCCTTCTGTGTGCAGGATTCCAAGTATGATGATTGTGGTCTATAAAGGCATAATGTGTAATGGTAGAGAATGACTTTGGGAGACAGGAAAGAAAGCCACACACAGGACAACCAGTAGATGTCCAGTCCACAGAAAGTGTGGGAAATGTTTAAGAAGGGATTTTTCCTAGATTCCTGCCTCCTATTCTCCCCATAACAACTATGCTGTAAGGTAGGTTGCACTGAGAGAATGACTGATCGAAAGTCACTCAGCTAGTTTTTGTGCCTAAAGCAGGACTAGAATTCCTGGTTTCTAGGCCAGCACCTTAACCACAAAACTGGTTCTCTTTATGTTGCTGAGAATGATCGCTATTTGCCACTTTCAAAACTTACATTTTCAACAAAGGAAGCGGCATTTGGAGGGGTTTTTTGCATTCCAAATCGCTTATAAATAAGTTGAAAGCACTGATTCCATGGAAATACCACTGTTCATAGCTCTACTAAATTGTCAAATACTTCCTATTGTCATTTGTTATCCCATGATTACAAAGTTTGCGCTGGATTCTAGATAGGCTTTTGCATCTACGTCTTATCAAATTATTTTTGGCCATTCTCAAAAGAATACTGAAACTAAGTGCAACTACATTTCCTGAAACTGAATTCTGCTCAAATCAGATTTGCTCTTTTACATATTTCCTGTGATAACTTGCATATAGATGATAGGAAAACTGGATGTAGGAAAGAGGCAAAAAGGAAATTACTGATTTTATTATTTCTATTTCTAACCACTGACCTCTACCAACTACTTTGGGCAAAACCTTAAAACAAAATACTAACATTATTTTTAAAACATTATCAAAGAATGGTTGTGGGTGGGTGGGGAAGAATAATCTTAATTCAGATGGTGAATTCACAGTGTCATAGTCCAGTGCCTGCTGAAACAGATATGAACCGGGGGGGGGGGGGATTCAAGTTCAAGGCCTTTATTGTCATTGTACATCATGTATACAACAAAATTGGTTTAGCCTCTACTGGTACAATCCATACAAGAATACAAGACAGCATGAATAATATAAAGAATCATCCTTATACAAGTAGTTAGGGAAAAAAACTAATCATGTTTCCATATGTACCTCATATTCTGTGCAACATGTATATTACTCTGATGTATGATCTTATATCATGGTATATACATATTACACACTACACTGGCACCAGTGAAATTCATATTAATCTGTTTGTGTGCTATATTGTGTTTAGGAGTCTGACAACCCATGGGTAGAACCTATTTTTAAACCTGTTTGTCCAGCTGGCTATACTTCTGTGTTCTACCCAATGGTAAAAGTGAAAAGAGACACTGGGCAGGGTGTGAATCATCCCTAAGTATCTTCCTTACTCCGCTGAAACAGCAAGACCTGGCAATGTCATCCAGTGGTGTTAGGAGACAACCAATGGTTTCTTGTGCCGAATTAATCATTCTGTTCCAAAGCACAGGAATAATGATGGAAAAGGCATGTCTCCTGAGTCCATTAAGACGAGTTACCTGAATTGCACCTGGAAGACCATTAGTATAGAGCTCACATAGCAGAAGTATTTCAGGGGCATATCAAAGCCATTTACTTTAACAATAGTTAACTGATCCCAGAACAATTATTAATCTAACCAAGTTATAATTTATCTAGATAACTTCTCAATTTCTTCTCTCCCCCTCTCCCCTCCCCCTCCCCCTCTTTCTCTTCTTCCCTCCTGGCATGTGGTTCACTTTCCAGTTCAAACTGAAACTGAAAAAACTGAAAACTGAAAAAAAAGGGCCTCTGGTGGCTCAACAGACTAATTAGTCTGTTATTAATACAGCTACTTGCAATTACTGCAAGTTTAAGTCCCACCAGGCCCAAGGTTGACTCAGCCTTCCATCCTTTATAAGGTAGGTAAAATGAGGACCCAGATTGTTGGGGGCAATAAAAGCTGACTTTGTATATAATATACAAATGGATGAAGACTATTGCTTAACACAATGTAAGCCGCCCTGATTCTTCGGAGAAGGGCGGGATATAAATTCAAATTAACCCACCCCCCCAAAAAAAAAACTAAGATGAAAAATATGCGATCAACGTCAACAAGAAGTTTTGCCTGTAGCCACTTCTAGTGGATTTATTGAGAAATAAATATTCTAGTGTTCAGTAGGATTTATTCCCAGATTAATGTTGCAATAGCTTGGTTGCAAAATAGTACAATGTATGTCCAAGAGAGTATACTAAAAAGAAATATGTAATAAGCAAATATGCCTACTTATACACAATTCAAATAAACATTCTTCTGTTGTTTACTCTGTCTCAACTCTTCCCTTCACTGTTATCTCCTTATGATTGATTGCTTTTGTACAATCAAGTACAGAACGTTTTCAATTCCTAGTGACATCAATAGATTTCCTCCATGATGGGCAGTCCCTAACCCATTGTTTTAGGCCTCCCAACAGTGCTCCCATCACCATTGTAACTAAGCCACTCCCCATTCTGCTGGTCATCCTCTTCACTTTTCTTTCCACTTTTTCCAACACTGCAGCCTTTTCCAGAGTGTGGGGTCTGTCCAAAGTAGAATATTTGAGCCTGGCCATTTCTGCCTCAAAATGAGATCTCTAGATTGATTTATTCAATGATCCATCAAATTGTTTCTTGGTTGCACACAGTATGTTCAGGGTCTCCTGCAACATTAATGATCAAAAGCATCATATTCTTTATATCCTGCATTTTAAAGTTCAACTTTCCCTTCTATAAAGCATCACAGGGAATACCATGGCTTGCACAATTCTGATCTTTGGTGGATATAAACACATCCAGCATCTTGTTACCTGGAATTTTAAGCCGATTATCCTTTTCAAGACCTTCATAGCTGTTCTACCCAGCCATGGCAGCATATTATACTGTATTACCGTAGTTATGTTCTTTATAGTAGTTATTGTTTTTAATCTTATCCTTTCTGTAGGGAACCACACTGCAAAGTTTGTAAATACCATCCTCTTATACAGGTCATGCCTTATTAATAAACTTGTCAATGGCTGAGCCTGCATCTATCCAGAGGCTCAACAGGCTGAGTCTGTCTGTTATTAACACAGCTGCTTGCAATTACTGCAAGTTCAAGTCCCACCAGGCCCAAGGTTGACTCAGCCTTCCATCCTTTATAAGGTAGGTAAAATGAGGACCCAGATTGTTGGAGGCAATAAGTTGACTTTGTATAAATATACAAATAGGATGAAGACTATTGCTAACATAGTGTAAGCCGCCCTGAATCTTCGGAGAAGGGCGGGATATAAATGCAAATAAATAAATAAATAAACAAACATTAAAAATCTTTTCACACTTGTACCTCAAAAATTGTTATTATAAACCCTGTCATCCTCCCCCGATTTCCTCTTCTCAATTTTCTTTTTCCAGTTTTTGCGGTAAAATAGACTTTGAGAAGGAGGCAAACACGCAGAGTTTTTACCGAAGACCATTTAAAGCCCCGATATTTACAGCAACATCAGATTCTCTCTAATTTCGTTCTGTTTTTATTTGATTTGATTTTTCAGTGCAACATACAAATGAACAAACTGTTCGGTAATCGGACACATTTTCAGAGCCGCTTGTCCCTCCCCATTCCCTTTAAAAAACCATCCCAATGTTAGGAACTCCCCTCCATTTTTATTTTTATTTATTTTGTTATTCATCGACTGTCTATATAGGGGGCAAAAGCCGGTTCCATGACCCAATTTGCTACTCCCCCGCCCGCCTTTTCTCCCGTACTTCTGTGCTTCGTTTTTCTCCGCGCAAAGCAGGCTCGCGGGGTCTCAGCTAGGCCTCGGGACCGTTGCTAGGGCTACGCTCCCCTCTCCGTTGTATTCATTCGAACGGGACGAATCAGCGAGCGAGGCCGAGAAGGAGGCGGCGGATTGGGGAAGGGAGGGGGGAATTCTCTTCCCGTGATGCCTTGCGCGCCTGTGATGAAGGAAGAGTGGGCGGGGGAAAGGGGAGGGCAAGAGAGTCGGATCGGCGCCATATTGGATGGCTCTCGCTGAGGGCAGGTGAGAGGGAGGAGGGTTTTATATTTTCCTTACCTGCGGGGTCCATTCTTTTCTCTTTTGCGCCCAGGTGAAAGTGGGCGCGGGGCTTCTGGAGAGAGACTCGGTTGCATCCCCGTGTGATGTTCGAAAGGGGCTGCCTGGGCTTGGATTGGATGCGGTGGGAGGGCTGTCTTGTTACGGGAGCGTTCAGGCTGACAGGCATTTAAGGCGGAGGGTGAATATGGAGGAGAGGGAGGCAGCTCGGGGGTGGGGGACACCCCCTCCCCTCCAGGCCTCTTCTGGAGCATCTCTTGTTCTCTGTAATAAAAGCGATTTGCAACGCGGAGGGTTCCTCGCGGGAGGCTGGAGGTTAAATTCCCAAATGCTGGTTATCTCCATCCTTAGTCCAGTGATGGATGCTAAGCGCAGCTCTTCCCCTCTCTCCATGTATAGCATAGACTAGTCACTGGGCTAAAGGAAACCTGGGAGAGGGATTATATTTACCTGTATTTGTTTAATACCGCCCGCTTGTGCATTGCATTTTTTTTTAAAAACCCGTTTTGTGTCAAGATGTGGAAATGTCTTGATTTCATCGGACTTGGGTTTGAACTCCCGATCAAAGGGTTCTCATTTGAACCCTAAGGGGAGGCATTAAAGTTGGAAATTGGGTGCTGTAAAGGAAGCTTAAGCAGGGGCGCACTTGATGGATGATAACTAGGGTTGTGGTTTTTATTTTTTTATTTATTTATTGGAAATTCTTGAAGCCATAGGAGAAAAATCCCCATTATCCTTTTCTTTTTTGGTCAGGAAAAATTATAGAAAAGATGCACAGCGTGCTTTTTTTTTTTTTTTTTGACAGTTCATTGTTGTGATAATGTAAAATATATAGTTGTAATTTATTTTGGCTTTTCATATTATCATTGCCCAGAACTAATTCTATTAGGCAAATATTATCTGTTAGGAATGTTAGTGCAACGCCCTTTTGAGGGCAACAGATGTTGCTATTTTAACATGTCAGGTAATAGAATAATAATTATTACGGTGTTTGTTGGCAGCCCTTACAAAATCTCTGCATTGACAACATTTCCATCTTTCAATCACAAAAGGGCACTTTTTTTGGATCTGCACATACGTTTTGATAATACATTACATTCTGGGTTCTATTTTGGGAGGAACTGTGTATGAAGGCCAACACCTACTACAGAACTAGCAACTATGATTTCACACTGTTATGTATATAATATTTTTATCCTGCTTTTTATATATTTTAATCAATTCAGAGTGACAAACATACTTGACATTCCCGCGTCCTATTTTCCCCATAACAAATCTGTGTGGTTGGTTGGTTTGAGAGACAGTGGCCCAAAGTCACCCAAGTGGCTTTTATGCCTAAGGAAGGCCTAGAATTAGCACATTTGTGGAATTTAGAGAAAGTCTTGAACAAATTTTCTCAAAAACCACTTGCTGGTTGATGGAGCTAATAGATAACTTCAAACTGTGTGTCAGATAAACCAGACAGCAGAGACAGATTGAAATGAAAATTTTATCAAAGTTCATCAGCATACAAGATCATAGTTCATTTAGAGGGGCAAGGAAGACCTTGAGTTGCAACTCTCTGAGGTGCAGAAATACATTTTAAGGAGTACATATTTTTAATATGGAAAATAAAAAGAGTATTTTCTATGACTTTCACAAATGCCTAGTATTTTAGGTGAGGAAAGAAGAGAATACACATATTTATGACTTTTCACATTTCTACACATAAATGAGATTTATGCTTCATTTTCTTATGCCATAAGTATTGGATTAATGTTTTTGCAAACAAAATGTTGGTTATGCATTCCTCAGAGTCAAAATTGACTTCGGGTAATGTAAGGTTTCATTGATAGGTAGGTATGCACAGGCATTGAAGGATCTTGAGTGTATCTGCCATTGCTTTGTAGAGAAACATTGCAGAATTTGGTAAAAACTTTGTAAACTTTAGTTCTCAAGGTTTTTAAGACCCAACTTTTGAATTTAAATAGCAGTGAGGAAATTTTGAATTGTTTATGTTTCTGTAATACTGTCACTACCCATAATGCTTTTATCACATGTAAACAGGTGAGCATTGAGGAATTTATTGTCCATAATAGATCATGAGAATGGAGATCTCACAGAAGAAATGTATGATTGTTTAAATTACAAGTTGATAAGTTTAATTGTATGGAGAACAATGAATTTATTTATTTATTTATTTATTTATTTTATTTGATTTTTATACCGCCCTTCTCCCGAAGGACTCAGGGCGGTGTACAGGCATAATAAAACCGACAATACAATATACAAGTTTAAAATACGATTTAAAAAACTTATTTTAAATTAGCCCAATGATTAAAATTTACCATACTAAGAAAACCCCGTTTAAAATTAATAAATTTAAACATTAAAATCCCAATTTAAGCCAGCCCTCATGTGGATAAAAAGATGAGTCTTGAGTTCATGACGAAATGTCCAAGGTCGGGTATTTGGCGAAACCCGGGAAGTTCGTTCCAGAGTGTGGGAGCCCCCACAGAGAAGGCCCTTCCCCTGGGGGCCGCCAGCCGACATTGTTTGGCGGACGGCACCCTGAGAAGTCCCTCTCTATGGGAGCGTACGGGTCGGTGGGAGGCGTGTGGTAACAGCAGGCGGTCCCGTAAGTACCCAGGTCCTAAGCCATGGAGCGATTTAAAGGTCATAACCAACACCTTAAAGTGCACCCGGAAGGCCACAGGCAGCCAGTGCAGTCTGCGCAGGAGCGGTGTTACATGGGAGCTACGCGGGTGGTCTGGGGTGGAAAAGTACAGCTGGGTGTCGTCAGCGTACTGCTGGTATCTCACCCCGAAACCACTGATGATCTCACCCAACGGTTTCATGTAGATGTTGAACAGCAGGGGCGAGAGAATCGACCCCTGTGGGACCCCACAAGTGAGGCCCCTCGCGGTCGACCTCTGCCCCCCTGTCAACACCGTCTGCGACCGGTCAGAGAGATAGGAGGAGAACCACCGATATACGGTGCCTCCCACTCCCAATCCCCCCAACCGGCGCAGCAGGATACCATGATCGATGGTATCGAACGCCGCTGAGAGGTCTAATAGGACCAGGGCAGAGGAATATCCCCTGTCCCTGGCCCTCCAGAGATCATCCACCAATGCGACCAAAGCTGTCTCCGTGCTGTATCCGGGTCGGAAGCCGGACTGGAACGGGTCTAGATAGACATCTTCATCCAGGTGTTGGGGCAGCTGTCGCGCCACGGCACTCTCTACAACCTTCGCAACAAAGCGAAGGTTGGAGACTGGACGATAATTACCCAAAATAGCTGGGTCCAAAGAGGGCTTGTTTAGCGCCGGTCTCACCACCGCCTCTTTCAAGGCGGCAGGAAAACCCCCATCCAACAAAGAAGCGTTGATAATCCTCTGGAGCCAGCCTCGTGTCACCGCCTGAGTGGCCAGTACCAGCCAGGAAGGACACGGGTCCAGTAAACATGTCGTGCCGTGAAGCCTCCCCAACAGCCTGTCCACGTCCTCGGGAGCCACAGGGTCAAACTCATCCCAAATGTGCTCAACAAGACGTGCCTCCTCTCCTCGCTTGATCATCCCAAATTCGGTCCAGACCGTCCCTCAGCTGAGCGATTTTATCGTATAGATAACCACTAAACTCCTCGGCTCGTCCCTGCAAAGGGTCATCCTGCACCTCCTGATGTAGGAGAGAGCGGGTCACCCGAAACAGGGCGGCCGGGCGGTTATCTGCCGACGCAATGAGGGTGGAGGCGTAGGAGCGCCTCGCATCCCTCATTGCCACTAGGTAGGTCCTAGAATAGGTCCTAACTAGTGTCCGATCAGCTTCGGAGCGACTGGACCTCCAGGTGCTCTCTAGGCGTCTTCTCCGGCGTTTCATCTCCCTCAGCCCCTCGGAGAACCAAGGGGCCGGACGAGATCTACGCCGGGTCAGAGGCCGCAAAGGCGCGACACGGTCCAGGGCCCCGGCCGCGGCCCGCTCCCAGGCCACGACCAGTTCCTCAGTCGTGCCGTGGGCCAGATCCTCAGGGAATGGCCCAAGCTCCGTCTGGAACCTCTCAGGGTCCATCAGGCGCCTGGGACGGAACCACCGTATAGGTTCCGTCTCCCTGCGGTGGTGAATGGCGGTTCGGAAGTCTAGGCGAAGGAGAAAATGATCCGACCATGACATTGGTTCTGTTACTAAATCGTCTAATACCAGATCATTTAACCACTGTCCAGAGATATAAATCAGATCCAGCATGCCTCCCCCC
Source organism: Ahaetulla prasina (assembly GCF_028640845.1). Classification (NCBI taxonomy): domain Eukaryota; kingdom Metazoa; phylum Chordata; class Lepidosauria; order Squamata; family Colubridae; genus Ahaetulla; species Ahaetulla prasina. The sequence continues at coordinate 361,561,862 of NC_080539.1, forward strand.
ATGTGCGTGGGGCCATCATTTACTCGAATCAGGTCCAAGGCCGTCATGGAAGTTTGAACTCCCGAGCTGCCGTCGATGCCAAGCCAACTGATGGCAAGTTGAAATCCCCCATGACTATAAGTCTGGGGGTCTCAACCGCCACAGCAGCCAGTACCTCCAACAGCTCGGGCAGGGCTGTGGTCACGCAGCAAGGAGCCAGGTACGCGATCAACAAGCCCAACTGATTCCTATGGCCCCACCTCACATAGAGGGATTCACAGCCGGCAATCTGAGGAACAGTGGCCTCCCTCGGCTCTAGATCTTCCTTAATAACAACCGCCACCCCCCCACCCCTACCTTGGGCCCTCGGCTGATGAAATGCTCGGAAACCTGGAGGGCACAACTCAACAAGGGGCACCCCCCCCTCCGGGCCCAACCAGGTCTCCGTAATGCCCATAAGGTCCGCGGACTTCTGAATAAGATCGCAAATCAGGGGAGCTTTATTAGCCACGGACCGGCATTACATAACATCAGCCGAAGATCCAAGCTCTGAGGATCATGGCCTCCTGAGGAACGGGTAGGAACTGAGGGGCCGGAGCACGTGATCGCCTTCAGACATCGAACACGTGCTCCCAGGTCTCGACACGGCCCCTCCGCCATATCTGCCTCTCCCACTAACCACACAGATGGAACCACAATTGTCACCTGGAACATCACCTCCCGGAACCTTCGGACCTATTAACACTCCGCCGCAAACACGCGCAGTGACTGGCCCCACCTCGACGGGCTACCCCAACTCCCGCCCTTTCCTCCCCTTAAAATTTCCCTTAAAATCCCCAATAAAAACGACTAAAAGAGTTCATTAAAATCCCCTAAGCCTCCTAGATTTCGCATGCCATCTCTCGGGGTTCCAAAACCCGTCCTCAAGATGTGCCCTCGATAGTGTGGAGGGCCAGACCTGCGAGAGAGGGGAGTCTCGCAGGGCAAGAAGGTCTGCAGTTGAAAATCTTCGCATAGGTAAATAAAAATACAAATACAAAACGGTCAGCAGTCCATCCAGGCCGGTGAAAATGTCAAGGTGTTATTGTAGCGCGGTTGTTATAGCAAGGTTAGGCTCCCTGGCTGGCGAGATGAACCGTGGACTTCCAGGGCTCCATGGGGCCGTTATTCTGTCCTCAAACCCAAACGGTCCCACTTGCCCCAGGTACAGATGACTAGCCATTCTCCATCAAGTCAATCAATTGGTGTTAAAGTCAATATAGGCCTTGATGTCAGGGACTCCATACCCAATTCTTAGTCCTAGCCAATCCCCTCAGCTAATAAAAGAATGATGCCAGTCAGTCTGATTTTAACACATAAGACTTTGGCTACACAACATTTTTGCTTGTAGGCTGAAGAAAACATTTCTAATTTCTACATAGGATGATCTGGGCTTGATCATGTCTATAAATGAGCAACGAACTTCCCCCAGGACTTCATCAGCTTCCTGACCTCCGAACCTTCCGCCGCGAGCTTAAAACACATCTATTTATCTGCGCAGGACTGGACTAGATTTTAAAATTTAAATTGGTTTTAAATGGGTTTTATTATGTATATTGTTATTTTTAATTATTCGGCCATTTGTAATAAGTTTTTTAACTGATGTTTTATTTTGTATTTTTATGTATATTTTTATTTGGCTGTGAACCGCCCTGAGTCCCTTGGGAGATAGGGCGGTATAAAAATACGAAAAATAAATAAATAAAATAAATAAATAAATAAATTTGCCCAGTGTGTAAATCCATTGTAATTAAGTGAAAATAGGTGTCATCTAATACTAAAAGAGGAATTAGAATTCACAATTATGACATATGATGGTTTTAACATTTCAGCTGCTTGGAGTTTGATGGTTGTGCCTTTTTCTTTGCAGCCAATTGGTCACCCCCTGGTCTCCATGCACAAAAAAATTGGGTGAGACTATTATAAGACACCTTGGCTCTTTCCCTCCCCTGTCCTGCACCTGTCCATCATGGATCAAGACTATGAAAGGCGCCTTCTCCGTCAGATCAACATCCAGAATGAAAACATGATGCCTTCTGTAAATATTATTAAGCATTTAAAATTTTCCTGCATATGGTACAAGAAATAAAATCATTCTATTGTGGCATACATCTCTAAAAACGATTCATGTTGTGCAAGAGATATTGAGCAAACACATGCTGGTTTGTTTACATGATTAAGTTACAAATGATTACCTAGTTTTGCATTGTTATATTTGCAATCATAAAGTGTATGTTAGAGAGGAGTGTACTTCAAAAACAGGGAATGGTAGAAAAATGCATTTAATGTAAACTTCATTAAAATTGAAACAACCTTTCAATTTTAATTTAACCCTAACTGTAAAGTAATAATTTGCTGGCAACTTCTTAAGAATTAGGAAACTTCAGGATCTCTCAGGGTTGCATCCCTGTTTTGAGAAACTATGTAAGGTTCTGGGAAAACCGTGTATGTGCCTAAGGAATGTGATGAAAGAGGCAACGGAAGCAATTAGAACTCATATTAGAAGAAACTTGTATATTTTCAAATGTTCAGTTTGTCAGATTCAGAAGATTCCTGTTGCTTTGGAGAAATATAAAAGGTCTCATATTTATATGTAATGCTAGTAGTCGAATATTGGAATTGCCCATTGATATTCGTAACGGAAGAGTGAAAATGAAATGAATGGGGAAGCATTCCAATTCATATATTTTTAGTGGGCTTTTTCAGTAATTCAGTATTATTATTTTGTTTTAAAAAATCGAGTGATAACAGGCAGTTGAAATTTAGTGCTCATTTTATATCTTTCTGCAATGTGATGAAAATATAAAAATATAGATACATGCTAAATATAACAAGGCAATTGTGCAAGATTATTTATTGTTAGTGTGGTCCTAAGTAAACTTGCATTAAACTGTGCGCCGAATGCCCTGACCCAAATAAACTGTTCCAATCCCTTCAGAATACTCTGTAAGTGGTTCTAAAGGTCCAGAAAGGATTCACTTCATGCAATCCATGATTTACAAAACTCTCAGAATGACAGTTCTGGAAGTGACAGGTTGAATCCTATGTGGAGTATTCAGAGTGGGCCTTCCTAAGGCGGAATGGGTGATTATTTAAAGTCAGAACATTCTGTACTCCCCTGCTTAATACACTGTACTTACTCATTAATACATTTTGGTTCTGAAAATTTACAAAAAGCAAAACAGCCCAAACAGATAAAAATAAGGTTTTTGTGTCATTGAAATAGCTTTTAAATGTGAAGATTTTGTTGTCCTTTTCTGCAATTCTGTGGGTAGCTTGCATTATTCTAGCAAATGCTACAAATGAGGTACCCTTATTTCATTCTTATAATGTTAGAATGCTAGGAATGTTAAATGGTTTCTAATGGAAAAAGTAATATTATATTTTTATTTTTATTTTTGTTTACATTTATACCCCGCCCTTCTCCGAAGACTCAGGGCGGCTTACAATGTATAAGGCAATAGTCTCATTCTATTTGTATATTTGTATATTTGTATATTTTTTACAAAGTCAACTTATTGCCCCCCCAACAATCTGGGTCCTCATTTTACTTACCTTATAAAGGGTGGAAGGCTGAGTCAACCTTGGGCCGGGCTCGAACCTGCAGTAATTGCAGGCTTTGTGTTCTAATAACAGGCTTCTCTATTGCCTGAGCTATCCCGGCCCCTATTAATATTAAAAAGTGATTAGCAGGCACTGAATGATACACTACTAAAATATATATCAGCAATATTTATACAGTAAAGAATGTTGATAAACACAGGTTAATTAATGGACATAATCAGTATGTCTAGAAATCAACCATATTTGGATTTTTGGTTTGACATGATTGGAGAGGTTTTACTGTTTTATCTCTTCTAATGATGTTCAGATTATAATATTATTTTACTCAAATGTTGCTCAGTTGTATTTGCTGAAATATAATTCCCTCTAGGGTTTGTTTGTTTATTGATCTATGGTCTTTACTTCTAATTAGATATATGTAAGGTTACTTCTTTTCCCAGAAAGACTTTGTATTGTTAGTGGTCCTAAATTAACTTAGTTTGGAATCAAATGTTAAAAAAGTATAAACGCAACAGTGCAAAATGAGGTAAGCTATACAAAGGTGCCAAGTTCATATAACATATGGGTAGTCCTTGACGCATGACCACAATTGAGCCCAAAATTTCAATTAAATAAGACAAGTGTTAGGTGAACTTTGCCCCATTTTGCGACTTTTCTTGTCACAGATGTTAGTGAATCTGGTTTTCCCTTTGACTTTGCTTGTAAGAAGGTCACAAAAGGTGATCACATGACCCTGGGATACTGCAACCATCATAAATATAAGTCAGCTGCCAGGCATCCAAATTTTGATCACCTGATCATGGAGATGTTGCAACATTTGTAAATGTGAAAAACGGTCATAAGTCACTTTTTTCAGTGTCATAACTGAACAATCACTAAATGAATTGTTGTAAGACAAGGACAACCTGTATAAAGATTCTAGAATCTCGCTTTTCTGTAATTGCTGAATTTCATTTTTAATGCAGTTGTATATCTGTTTTGTCACTGGTCTTTGTTGTGGATTTCCAATGGCTGCTCTCCTGACCTTTCCTTTCCTCCCATTTCAAAATTCCAGGTTACAGATATGAGGAGGACCTTGACACCTTCTAATTCACCCGTCTCCTCCCCTAGTAAACATGGTGACAGATTCATTCCTTCCCGAGCTGGAGCAAATTGGAGCATCAGCTTTCATAGAATAAATGTGAGCTTTGCAGAAAGGCCATTTAGTTGGTTGACTGGTTGTAAATGACCGGATGTTCCTAAATACTTGACATGTTGTTTTCTTCCTTCCTGTTGGTCCATGTGTGGGTTGTTTTTTTTTAAATATATATTTTACAGTCATGGTTTCCCTTAAATGTTTGATGGTAGCCAAAAGAAAATAACATGTTCAGTCATTGAAGTTGTGATCTTAAACCATATGGAGGGTACCATATATCTTAGGACTATCATGACCAAGATTGTCAGGAATCAGGTCATCCAGCCTACCATGTCTAGTCAGGCTGGCAATCCTCTCCAAATTTTTACAAGGAAATCTGATAATCTGAGCTACTTACCTGGAGTTGGTGCTGGTCAAATTTGGGGATTTTTTTAATGTGTGAAGCAGGAGTTTTTCCAAATGTTCTGAGTGTCAGGAGTTGTGACTGCAAGGCTTTTGGGTCTTAAAAATGCTGAGGAACTTCAAGCGACTGCTTGAAGATGGGTTTAGTTATTTAAAAATATCCAGTTTACACAAGAAAGATTTTTTTTCCTTAATTGGTTATAAATATATACCAGCAAGACAAACTCTGAAATCAATGGAAAACAATATATGCAGTGATTGTTTGATAGGTATGGAAAGACTAAATAAAAAAAAAAAGCTGGTTTGAATGAAAAAGGATGGGGGCCAATTCATCACAGCTTTTAGAATAACTGAATAGTCTCCTCCCTGATGCAGCCTATTTAACCTTTGAAAGGGAGGGTGGGGCTGCAGGAGTGGAACTGTAAAGCAAATTATAAAACTACCAAGCTGTGTGAATGGATAGCAATGTTTATTGAAGAGATGTTTTGAAAACTTTTGGCATTTTAAAAAATACCAGAATTTCTGGGTGAAAAGATCAGCTGTATTAGATAATGTTCCTTGAACTCCATATTCCTCTAAAATGTCTAAGCACTGAAGAGGAGAAGATAGATTCTGGGACAGTTTTTAAATTTAGGGAAATAAGGTAGGATAAGTAGTGCTAAATTTGGTAAGTGGTTGAAGTAGAGCCTCTGATATGTGACTCAGAATCTTCTGCAGTGAGGCTGCTTAGAAAGCTTTACAACAATTATATTGCCTTTTGAAAGAAAGAAAAAAAAAGATCCACTATGAAGTTTGGAAATTCTCAAAATAGGTGCATTCTAATTGTTTTATCTGCATTTTTAGGAAAATGAAAAGTCTCCAAGTCAAAATAGAAAAGCAAAAGATGCCACTTCAGACAATGGCAAAGGTAGAGACCAAATCTTGCCTATTGCTTGCATGCCTTAGGCCCTCTGAAGAGATTGGGGTAGGCTGGTTTGTGCTAGATTGCAGTAGCCTGGTTTGCTGTTTGTCTTTGCCATCTTGACCTGGATGACTGAGAGTCCCCATAGACATTGGGGGAGAACACTACATAATAGCCACGTGGAAGATATTTAGCAGAGTCTTAAGCTTTTATCAAAAAGAATGTAAGTTTTAAGGAAGAATAAGGGATCCTTAACTAATATTAATAAGATCTCAGCATTACTTATACTCATCTTTCATGTTTGTAATTAAGTATATTAGCACTTTGTAATGAGACAGATTTAACTAATTTTGAAATGTAATCTCCAACCACTGGTTATTAATATATTTTAGAAATAATATTTTTTAAAAATTCTATGTCCTTTTTTCTGTTAATTAATTAAATATAATAATAGTAATTGTTTGTTAATTTTAGTACATTGCCAATAAGACAGATTTGGCTAACTTTGAAATTCAGTCTCCAACCTCCTAAAATGTCTCTTATTTTTCAAAAAATGTTTTGAAAACATTTTTTTTTTGGTAAATTGCTACAATCTTCCAGTCAACCTATTTTTTTAAGAAATGGCCAATCAGTTTGACAAGGTTTTTGTTTGTGCAGATGGCCTTGCCTACTCCGCCTTGCTAAAAAATGAACTCCTTGGAGCTGGGATTGAGAAAGTCCAAGATCCACAGACTGAGGACAGGAGGCTGCAGCCCTCCACGCCTGAGAAGAAGAGCCTTTTCACGGTATTCTCCTCTGAAAATTATATTGCCTTTTTGTGAAATAGTCAGGTGGTGACCTACAATAAAAAGCAGGTAGTATTATTCATTTAGGATTTAGGAATTAAATTATTCGTTTAGGAATTAGTATTATTCGTTTAAACTCAGGGTGTGAATCTGTTTAGCTGAGCAGCCTGTTCTGTAAAGTGGCCCATTTAATAGCTGAATTTTAGACTATTTCTGGATTTGGAAGTCCCAGTTAAGATATTGTGGGTAAACCCTTGATCTGTTATATTTTGTTAACTATTTAAAAACGAAGAAGTTATGATTGTTAAATGGTGGCATGGTACAGCTATTTATTTAAATGCAAATTCATTAAAAAAGCATAGCTTCTGTATCAGGCCAAAGTGAAATCTAATTCAGCTTCCTGTTCTCAAATTAATCTGATAGTTATTGGAATAACATTAGTGCAGTAATATTCTCCCACATTTTTAGAAATGAGTATTCAGATATTGTGTCTTAAGTATTGTGTCTTAAGTATGCAACACATTTAAAAAAGATATGTCACAAAGCAACTTAGCCAGAGCAAAACGGCTGTCCTTGAACAGAGTTGTGATACATTCTCTAACATGTTTATAAAGCAGTTATTTTGAATTCTTTGCATAGTTCTAGTATCTGTTCCTTGTTAAAGTTGCTGAGCCACCTCCCACTAAAATTAAAAAAGAACTTTAAAATACAACAAAAGAAGCATTGGGATAATGGCAAAAAAAATATTGAAACGAATTGAAAAGAATTACATCATAAAATAATGTGACGTTATTTATTGCCTTTCTAATAAGTTGCTTGTCTGAAAGCAAGCAAAGATAAGCCATTTTGGGGAGGCTATTTCAGGTTTATTTTTTTATTACAGCTGAAAAGGATGTGGTTGGAGCCCACGCTTGAGTCACTTTCTGTTTCTTATCTTGTTGACAGTTGAAGGAAGGCTGTAGACAAAGAAAACTAAACAGGCTGTTTGTAAGCATTTGGCAGATAGGAAGGCAAGACTAACTTCATACATACATTGCACTAAGCTAGGTTTTTGTTGAATAGTCACAATGACTGGGGTTCAGAGAGCATGTTAAGCTAAAATTAAACAAATATGATAGCTTAGTGCAATATGGATATAGTCTGAATGGATTGTGAAATCAAGTGCTTGTTCTTTGACAGAAAACTCAGTTTGCTAATTTGGGGGTAATTGTTTTCTCCTTGTTAATGTAGTATTCCCTCACCACAAAACGTTCCAGTCCTGATGATGGCAACGAGGTCTCTCCATACTCCCTCTCCCCTGTCAGCAACAAAAGGTTGGCTACCATTTGAAATGGGATGGTGGTTATCCATGCAGAATATTAATCCTGGAACTAATGCCACCTTGTGGTTTGGGAACTAGAAGTTGCATTGAACTTCGTTGTGGTATCTATTATTAAAAGAGCCATAGTGGCTCAGTGGTCAGAATGAAGTACTGCAGGCTATCTCACTGCTCACTCCAGGAGTTCCATTCTGAGCAGAACCAAGGTTGACTCAGCCTTCCATCCTTCTGAGGTTGGTAAAACGAGGACCCAGATTGTTGAGGGCAATATGCTGACTCTGTAAACCGCTTAGAGAGGGCTGTAAAGCACTATGAAGCTGTATATAAGTGTATATAAGTATATTAGTGCTAGTGTTATTATGGATGCTTAGCTAGTCCTAGTGGTATGCTATTACAGTGGGGGGAGGTAGGATAAAGCTCCCTTGAGATAAACTGCAAATCCCCTTCCCTCATGGTTGAGCTTTTTTCTTCCACTGATTTTAGAAATGGGAAGGGAAAATTCTCTTGAATTGTGTTGGATTTGGGGTGAGGAGAAATTTCCATATGTCTTGAAATGACACTGAAATGGTATAGGGTTTCCTGCCTGAGTAGGGGGTTGGACTAGAAGACCTCCAAGGTCCCTTCCTACTCTGCTATTCTGTTCTGTTCTGTTCTGTTCTGTTCTGTTCTGTTCTGTTCTATTCTATTCTATTCTATTCTATTCTATTCTATTCTATTCTATTCTATTCTATTCTATTCTATTCTATAGGCATCTGAACCACATAAACTATGTGTGGTACATTTGATAGAATAGCTTAATCTGATCTAGATTAAACTATTTCTAGATTTAAAAAATTAACATTTTTTTAACGTTGCTTCCTGGACCATTAATCAATGAATATTGGGCAACCCTCTACAGCAGTGTTTCTCAGCCATATCAACATAAAAATGTGTGGACTTCAACTCCCAGAATTCCCTAGCCAGCCAGCCATGTAACAATGTCAGTGTGTGAATAAACAAGGAGGAAATATGGTGTGGAATTTAGAACATTAGGTCTCAGCCATTATTCAGTACACCAACTCTCAGTGAAAGCATCCCCAGCACTTGAATAACCAGCCCCTGCTTGATCTCTAGCTGTTTAGAATATAGAGAAAGAATATAAAAGAAATACGTTTTTCAGAACACAAGAAGAGCAGTGCTGCATTAAACAAAAATTAATTCGTCTAGCACTCATTTCTCAAAATGGGAAAAGCCTTAAATAGGTGAAGAAGGGCAATGCCAACACCCAACTTGCTTGCTGTTTCCAGTTCTGCCAGAAGATTGTAACTCTAATAGCCGCTGATGGTTATTTATATGGCTGTCCAGCGCTCATACAGGTGACTCCAGGCTTTAAAAAGTCGACAACATAGAAACCCATATCTTCTCCCCATGGTAGCAGCAACCTAATCAAATCAACCATTCTACATTCATGGTCCCCAGGCACACTGACAAAACCACGTCTTCAGGGCCTTTCGGAAAAGCAACACTGTGGAGGGTTAATCGTATCTTGGGGGAATGATGTTCCAGGTCCCACCACCACTCCCTTTTCATGGTTCCACAAAATATACATCCCTAATAGATGGGATTTGCAACATACCCTGCCTTCCCATCCTGGTGGGCTGGGTGGATGTAATAGGAGAGAGGTGGTCCTTTAAATGGTCTGGAATTCCTGAAATGACTTCAGGAAATAATAGAATGGTCAGATTCTTTTGACATTTTTAAAATATCTTATTTTTTGTGTGTATTTGTAGGAGGTGGGTCACAAACTAGGGTATATCTGAATGGATATTCCTTCTCTTTGGTACTTTCCTCAACTTCTTTTTTTTCTTCCTCCTTCCAATAGTCAAAAATTACTTCGATCACCTCGGAAGCCCACAAGGAAGATATCCAAAATTCCATTCAAAGTTTTGGATGCTCCAGAACTTCAGGATGACTTCTACTTGAACCTAGTTGATTGGTCATCCCTCAACGTCCTTAGTGTTGGTCTTGGGACGTGTGTCTACCTTTGGAGTGCTTGCACTAGCCAGGTAACGCCTGTTGTTTGGGACAAGAGTTTATATTCCTGCCCTTGGACATCTCCCCCAATAGAGAATCAGAATATTATTTGCCCCTTGAAGAAGTCTGTAGAGATTTTCAGTCATCCAGGTCATGGTTGTCCCAAAGGTGCTTTTTCAGGAGGCAACTGGACTTTCTTGTTCTTTCTTTTGAAGACCTTTCGCTTCTCATCCAAGAAGCTTCTTCAGTTCTGACAGGATAGTGGGGAATAGAAGGATTTATATTCCTTGCAGACAAGCTGATAATCTGCGTCGTTTAGAGGGTCGTGTAAGCACTTGGAGGTTTATTTGTGTCCATTCCTACTCCCACACTATTCAAAGGGTGTTCATCCCAAATATATTCCTGCCCTTGGACATCTCCCCCAATAGAGAATCAGAATATTATTTGCCCCTTGAAGAAGTCTGTAGAGATTTTCAGTCATCCAGGTCATGGTTGTCCCAAAGGTGCTTTTTCAGGAGGCAACTGGACTTTCTTGTTCTTTCTTTTGAAGACCTTTCGCTTCTCATCCAAGAAGCTTCTTCAGTTCTGACAGGATAGTGGGGAATAGAAGGATTTATATTCCTTGCAGACAAGCTGATAATCTGCGTCGTTTAGAGGGTCGTGTAAGCACTTGGAGGTTTATTTGTGTCCATTCCTACTCCCACACTATTCAAAGGGTGTTCATCCCAAATTGTATAGCTAAAAATGACTGATTCTCAGTCATCCAGGTTATGGTTGTCCCAAAGGTGCTTTTTTTAATCCAGTTTCCTTCCTGAAAAAGCACCTTTGGGGCCCTTGAAGAAGTCTCTCTTTTGACTAGCTTTGTGGGTTTCTGCTCTGGTAGCCTGCTCTGAACACGCACCACATTTAAATTTGAAAAACAGTATCTTTCAGATGCTGGGAATTTGGAAACTCCTGGCTTGAAATTTTTGTTAAGGACAGGATTTTCCTGCTGCTTGACTTTCTGAAGCCAAAAGTACAAGTGAGGTTTCTGAAACCCAAATATTTGAATTCCCCCCCTTTTTTTTTTCAGTGCCTTTACAGAGATTTCTGATTCTTCACTTTTTCCTCCCAAGGTGACGCGGCTGTGTGATCTATCTGTGGAAGGTGATTCTGTTACCTCTGTAGGATGGTCAGAACGGGTCAGTATGTGGTCGCTGCAGGGCTGAGACAAAGATCGAGAGCCAATTTGCTATAGTGGCTAAGGTGCTGGCCTAGAAATCAGGAGCATGTGGGTTCTAGGCCTCCATTGCACCTGAAAGCTGGCTGGGTGACTTTGGGCCAGTCACTTTCTCTCAGTCAATCCACCTCAAAGGGTTTTTGTGGGAAAAATAGGAGGAGGCACAAGTATTAAGTGTGTGTTCACCAACTTGAGTTACTTATATATAAAAAAGGTGGGATAAAATAAAGAGGAGGAGACCAGAAAAATGGATAATGCAGTGAAAGCTTTAGAATTAAAACTCCTTAAATTGAAGCAGTATAAAAGGGCTAAAGGGCTAAAACCAAGACAGGTGTTTAAACCTGTATACTATGTTGCCAACAGCCATAGCTCAGCAGTGGTTTGTAAACAGAAGATTCTAGATTATATCTCTGAAATAGCCTGTTTAAGGATATTAATTGATAGAGAAATTTTGCAGAGATGTCCCTACCATAGAGCATACTGGGCGATTCCAGTTCAGGTGATTTAGTAATTGCCGATACTCATACAAAATTATTACTTTCATCTACTTATACATATTACATATTTGCACAACCACATGTTATCCTACACAACTTATTTTGCAAAACCATACAAAGTTCTTTTACCATAAAAAGTACAATTCAGGGTCCTGCAGAAATTTTGTGCAAGTGAATCTGCATACATATGCCTGCGAAATAAATAACAGCAAATGTTTAGGTGTTCAGTTGCTAACAAGAGAGATAGAGAAAGAATACATTCTTCAACATTGCTCTAGAGCTGGGACCGTATTTGGAGCAGTGTTTTCCCAGGAGACTGATAGTTCCTGCAGCCGTATGTTTGATATTTTTTTTTCCTTGCTTAGGGCAATTTGGTGGCAGTTGGGACCCACAAAGGTTTTGTACAGATCTGGGATGCTGCAGCAGGAAAGAAACTCTCAATGTTGGAAGGTCACACAGCCAGAGTGGGTAAGGAAAGCTGACTGATGTCACCTATTGGAATATTCTATCCCAAGTTGAATGTTAATTTTTTCCTTGCGCAGTAATGAATTCTCGTTATACTTAGCATTGTAGACAACTCTTGGTCATTGTGAGACATTCCAGTGGATGATATAGCCCATTCTTCCATAATCCTAGGTTAAATTATCTGAGACTTGAATGCTTCATAAGCCATCTTCTACCTGTCTGTGAACCTCTCCATGTGCTGAGATCCTCTTTGGTAACCCTACTTCATGTTCTGTTGGAAAGCTAGAATATTGTAAACTGAACATGGGACGTCACTGGTTGCTGCAAGTTTTTGGATGTGGTAGCCATGTGTTCTCCCTTAATTTTCAAATGCTATATGAAAATGGTTTTGTTCCAGAGAGATTAGGATTTGAAAATCCTTTGTATTTAGCTGTTTTCTGTGGAGGGACTCGTGCTCTGACTGTGACTGTTTTTATTGTTAAGATGCTTTTTAATTTGATAAACAGAGTAGATGCTCTTTACTTTTTAGGAGAAATGTTAAAATTTCAAGGATTTAGATAATTTTTAATCCGGATGTTGAGCATGCAGAAGATTGTTTATAATTTTGTGTTATTTTGGTTAGCCATAATTCTTTTATACAAAAGAAAAATAATATATCGTGCTTCATAGCTATCTGGTTTTATTCCATATGAGCAATTAGCTAATGTTGCATCTAATCCAGTGGCTAGAAACACACCTAGTAACTAAATGGAAAAAGGCTCCTCACGCAGCAATTGGGGAAAAAAAACCCTTCCTGAGACTTAAAGAGTTGCTGTTGTTAGTCAAAACAAATATTGGAATAGGTAAGCAAATAACTTTCTGGATAAGCCAGGCACTAGTTATTGGAAGATGCTTCAGAAGAGGTGACATATACAAAATTTAATCACTTTTTAGTTTTAAACAACAGGGATATTCAGTTTTCTTTCAAGACTGTAATTCCTTCATAGTTTCAGGGCAGTTCTGTTTTTTAGCTTTCTTTCATTATTAAAGATGAAATTATGAAATCTGGCATCTTATGCTGGATGTTGCACTGGAAGATGCACTGGAAGAGAATTGTTTTAGGGAAACTCAAATGTAGTTCTTATCTTTAAAATAGTATTAATTCCAACCATTTCTGACATTACTTTCCTCTGGCAAATGGCTGGGTTTTTTCGGTGATTAGAATGGCTCCAAGCATGACATTTCACAGGCACTCCCCCAACAGGGGCAGGAGGTGCTCTAGAAGTGATTCCCAAAACTTCTCTTCATAAAGGATTTTTCCCAACTACACCGTGTTTCGTGGTTTTCACAACACTCCTCTGTTCTAGGTGCTCTGGCATGGAATGCAGACCAGCTATCTTCTGGCAGTCGAGACCGGATGATCCTCCAGAGAGACATCCGGACGCCTCCCTTGCAGTCCGAACGGCGCCTTCAAGGCCATAGGCAGGAAGTGTGTGGGCTGAAATGGTCCACAGATCACCAGCTCCTGGCATCTGGTGGGAATGACAACAAGGTGAGGTGACCGGCTTGGCCTTAACCTTTGCTGATCCAGGGTGGCTGTGGTTACGCAATCTGTGGTTGCTGCATTTCTGTGATACTCTGTAGCAGGAGAGTAGAGGATGGACCTTGAATTAAGAGAATGCTAGAAGCGCATGAGAGAAGTTTTTTTTGTTTGTTTACATTTATACCCCGCCCTTCTCCGAAGACTCAGGGCGGCTTACAATGTATGACCTTGACACAGAATATGCCAACTGTTTTTTATTTTGAATTTAAATAGGTCTGAATAGTGTGTTCGTAATACGATATCTGAGATGATAAAGAGATTGTCAAGCCCGAATTTGGCATATGTGTAGCCATTTTATTTGGCTCTCTATTATATTCATTTATTCCTTTTCTTTCTCTTTACTATGTAAGGTGGATTTTTGGGCTTGCCACATTCTTAAGGTGGTGGGAAGGAGCGAATAGATAGTGAGGATTTTGGCTCACTATTTTGGCTAGGTGGCTTTCTTTCCCGGGGAAACAGAGGCTGCTCCTGGTGAGAATGGAAGATGGAATTTGAAGACACCGGGAAATGTGGATTGAGTGTTTATTGGAGAATGTGACTTTTGAGGGAAGTTTCTAACTTACAATATTATGTGGTATAATTCCGGTTTGTATCAGATCCAGAATTACAACAGACTTTGGCAATTTGATGCCCACGTAAATAAAATAAATTTGTTTTGGAAGATAGATTTTGCCTATTTCTTTTTGAACGGGTTTCATCACTTGGAAACCTGACATTATTCCAGATCTGACACAATTCCCTAAAACACCACGTAAGATTTTAAATTTCATCTGTTCTCTTACTGAGACTGGGGAGACATTTTCGCCTTCAGTCTCTCACTGGCTGGTATATTAGTAGGAAGATCCATCTGGTTCCATTTTAACTTGATGAAGGTGTGGTTTTCTATATAGGTTGGCATTGATTCTAATTTTATCTTTTCCCATGCCTTTCTGAAAATAATGTGCAGTTTTTAATGTTTATTTCTAGTTTATCTTTATTATTGGATATTGCTTTGATGACCCTTTTGAGGGATGCAATATAACATACACTTAAGCTTAGCTGCTGTTTGAAGTTCTCAGGGACCTCCTCAGAGCCATTTACAACCCATTTTCAAGATTCTGATGGACACACACACACACCACTTACATGATGGCCTTTTGGGTGCTTGGCAAGCGGCTCGTGCTTACAACTGTTTGTAGTGCCCCATGATCATGTGTCCATGATTTTCAGCTTATTTTTGCCAGCTTCCAACAAAAACCTCCGACTGGTGAAAATGGGTTTTCTTAACGACTGCTGTAAAAAAGCTTGTAAAATCAGGCAGAGTGAAGAGGTGACACAATCAAGAGGCATTTAACGATTGTCACGACCGTAATTCCAAGCTCAATTACAATCATAAGACGAGGGCTACTGTACATGATTTAATTTTTAAAAAATAAAAATAAACAGCTATGGAAAATGTAAAAACTTGGAGAGGCAAGAATAGAAATGTTCAGATTCAAAACAAAGCCTAGTAATAGCAAATTTCTCTTAAGCCTGAGGCCTAATTCCAAATATGTCACTGTATTCTAATAGTGAGTAGAACAGTTCAATCCACAAACCAGTTAAAGCTGTTTGATTATTGATGGTGTTGGTTTTTTCAATTTAAAAATACAGTCTAGAACTCAGTGGACTGCTGTAATCAAAACTGGGTGCTGAAAGAAAGTCCTTTTTTCCGGTTGCTATACCTCCTCCCTCCCTCCCAGTGCAAAACATAGTCTTGGAGCCAAGAATACAAGTGGTAACTCGTTTGATCCTCTGCCTCAAGTGTTAGCAGAGTCCCTCTACCCTGAAAGCACGATACTCATGAACTGCTGTCCTTCCTTTCCAGCTTCTTGTCTGGAACCATTCCAGCCTCAGCCCCGTCCAGCAGTATACAGAGCACCTCGCGGCAGTCAAAGCTATTGCTTGGTCCCCTCATCAGCATGGGCTCCTCGCTTCAGGAGGTGGGACTGCTGACCGCTGTATACGTTTCTGGAATACCTTAACTGGACAGCCTTTGCAGTGCATTGACACAGGGTCACAAGTGTGCAACCTTGCTTGGTCCAAGCATGCCAACGAACTGGTAAGGACCATGGGATGGTATGGGAACGGCAAAGTGGCCTCCCTTCCTTTTTTTTTTTTTTTAATTTGAATTTATATCCCGCCCTTCTCCGAAGACTCAGGGCTTGGTTCATTGGTTGAGGCATAGGAGAAGGATTCCCAGTTTGGCTACTTTTTTTTTATTATTATTTGCATTTATATCCCGCCCTTCTCTGAAGATTCAGGGCGGCTTACACTATGTTAGCAATAGTCTTCATCCATTTGTATATTATATACAAAATCAACTTATTGCCCCCAACAATCTGGGTCCTCATTTTACCTACCTTATAAAGGATGGAAGGCTGAGTCAACCATGGGCCTGGTGGGACTTGAACCTGCAGTAATTGCAAGCAGCTGTGTTAATAACAGACTGTCTTAGCAGTCTGAGCCACTAGAGGCCCTGGTTTTTGTTTTTGTTTTTTAGCAGAATTCAGTGTGACACAGGGAATATCATGTTGATATTTGAGAAATAATTCTCTTCAGGTGGGCTTTATGTCTACTGTGTTTCCCCAAAAATGAGACCCAACTGAAAAATAAGCCCTAGCGTGATTTTTCAGGATGTTCATAATATAAATCCTATCCCAAAAATAAGCCCCAGTTAAAAATGTCAGCCAGATGGATGAATTTAGTACTGTATTTCTCCTAAAATAAGATCTAACCCATGGATGTCAAACTTGCTGAGTCACATTGCTGTCATGTGATGTATCACAATGTTTTTTTGTGGAGCTGAGATGGGTGTGGCCTGCAAGTGACTCATTCAGCCCATGGGCTGCTAGTTTGACCCTCCTGATCTAACTAGAAAACAAGCCCTAATGCATCTTTTGGAGCAAAAATTAATATAAGACAGTCTTACTTGGGGGAAAACACAGTATAAATATTTAACTATGTAGTATGACTGTAGTATTGCTATATCCTTATTATCATTAAAAGATAATCATATTGGGATGATGATGATGATGATTCTGTTGCTTTGCACATACACTAAGAGCTTTTACATCAGAAACAAATTCTTTGTGTGTCTAATCACACTTGGCCAAATAAAGTATTCTATGCTTTTCTTTAGTTGTCACTAATGCAGAAGATACTGGATGCTAGAATAGCAATCATTCTGCTAGAGCAGGGCTGTTCCTCTCTTCAAAAGCAGTCAGGGGCCCTTAGTTGCTGTTAGTGGGCTTAGGGCAAAGTTTACATACTTTAATAAAAGCATACCTATGTTCTGCTGTGTCCCTTGGTAATTTGAACACTGTCCTCTCATTCCAAGCTACCTTGCAGGGCTATTGTGAATAATGCATCAGTTTATGGGAGAAGTGACATAATTAGAGGAATTCTGAACTAAAAATGGAACTTGAATAAAAACACTCTTTTTGCTTTTATTTTGGGTCCTCAAAGTTCCCACTTGTACAACTTTTCCTTCAGCAGCGTGTAAGGAATGTTTCTATCTCTTGATCTCTCTCCCATCATAAAACAGACCAAATAATTCCTTGGCTGAAACAATTGAAGGCAAAAGGAGAAGGGGATAGCATAGAATGGAGATAGCTAGATAGTGCATTGGCATTGGTGCTGGTTTGCTATGGTCCATATGGTTGCAAAGAATCGGGCATGACTTGGCAACCAAATAACAACAATGAGTCAATTCATACTTCTTAACCACCTTAACTGATAAGGATTTCTATGGAAAACCTATTTAGAGGCTACCATCAACACCCTCAAAAGTCAGATTATAATTGGGATCCCTTCCTCGGCCTTTGTGCTTTTTTTTTTTTAATTTGAATTTATATCCCACCTTTCTCTGAAGACTCAGGGCGGCTTACACTGTGTTAAGCAATTGCTTTTTGTTTGTAGCTAAGACCTGAAGAATGTTCTCTCTGTAGGTGAGCACCCATGGATACTCACAGAACCAGATCCTCGTTTGGAAGTACCCGTCCTTGACTCAGGTTGCAAAGCTAACTGGGCATTCCTACAGAGTCCTTTACTTGGTGAGTATGGGGGTAGTGCAGCCATCCTTGCTGCTCTTGACCTTTTGGTTGCCTTCAGTATCATCACCTAAGGTATTTCCTGCTCTGGTTCCAGAAGTTAGTGTTGACAGTGTCTTGTGCTGGTGCTCCTGGAGGACAACACTGTCTTGTATTGGTTCTCCTCCTTTCTCTAGGTCAGTTCCAGTCTATGCTGATAAGGAGCATGTGATTCCCCCCTCCTAGGTCCCTGCTTTGTGAAGTTCTGCAGGGTTTGATATTCTCCCCACTCATATTTAATATCTACATAAAACTGCTGCATGAGGTCATCTGTTGGAGATATCATCACTATGTTTATGATACCCAGTGGAGATACCCAGATATCTCTTCACCCTTGGCAAATTAAGTGATGTTGTTGGAGTCCTTTTCTGTTCTCTGAAATCTGGAACAATAAGTTTGAATGGGAACAATAGATCTGAATGGGAACAATAGGTTTTGGCTCAACTAGCAAAACTGAATGGCATTGGATTTTTGGGTCTGCTGGTTCCAAGAACCTACGACCTTTGGGTCTGGATGTGGTTGACCCTGCTCCAAACAGACCTACTGTGCAATCTGAGGCTTCTCCTGGACTCATGGTCCTGCTTGAAGAGCAGGTGATAGCTGTGGCCAACTCCTTGTTATGTGCCAGTTGTGCTCATTCCTGGACCAGGAGGCTCTGCTCACAGTTACTCATGCCCTGGTCATCTCTCGACTGGATTACTATCATGTGCTCAACATGGGGCTGCCCTTGAAGAGCATCCAGAAGCTGTAACTGGTACAGAATGTAGCAGCATGTGCAGTTAGGTGCACCTCAATCAGCACAACATTATACTCTGCTGCTCCATTGGTTCAGCTGCATTAATTACCCATGTGCTTCTGAGTTCAATTCAGAGCGCTTGTTGTGACATACAAAGTTCTATATAACAGGACCAGGTTATTTGAACAGCTCTCTCCAGTTACATCTACCCATTCCATCACGAGAGGCACGTTACGGGTCCTGTCTGCAAAAGAATTTCGTCTTTTGAGACCCAGAAAGAGAGCTGTTTCTTCCATGGTAGCCACCCCATGGAACATCCTCCTCTCTGACTTAAATTGGCCCTTATCCTCCTGCCTTTTATGAAGGCCCTGAAAACATGGCACTGCCACCATGCCTGGGGGCTCCAATAATGGTGGTGAGGTCTTACAGTGACTGCGTTGAACTAATACAGGATGAATTCTGCTGCTGATCATGGTTTTCTGTTTGTTTGTTTGTTTTTTAAATTGATTATGAATACTTTTTATATGTGCATCTATTGTTTTTAACCTGTTTTTATTGAATTATTGTTGTGAGCTGCCCAAATGAGATGGGTTGCCTTATAAATCACATAAATGAGATCGGTTGCCTTATAAATCACATAAATGAAATGGGTTGCCTTATAAGTCAAATAAACAATAATAATAACTTTCCTCAACTCTCTTTTTATAGGCAATGTCACCAGATGGAGAAGCCATTGTGACAGGAGCCGGGGATGAGACACTGCGGTTTTGGAATGTTTTCAGCAAAACTCGCTCTACCAAGGTAAAACCTTTGTGTGGGTTTTTTCAAATACTTTGAAGCTAATGCTGAGTTGAGGCTTACAAGCTATGTACCATCTTAATGAATGAAGACAAAGAAAGCTTCAGCCTCAAACTGAGCTGCTATCTGTCTTTAAAAAATCTTCTATCTTCTGCCATGTAAGTGGCTAAATATGTACCTCTGGGGATTTATGAATTCCATTCCAAGTCAGTTCAGAAGTTCGAATAAGTGACTCATCCTCACTGTTGTATTCTGCACATATTGGAAGGCTGTCCAATATGAACTTAACACATTTTGAAAAGTAGGCTGTGAAGAAATCATGCTTCTCTTCCAGAAAGAAGCGTGAGTGGATTGCGTTGGAGAATTTCCTCCTTAATATTGAATGCCTCTGTCAGCAGAAGAGTACTAGGGACTTCTCATAGGCGTATAACTGGTTCTCAAGGACAGGTGGGAACATAGAGTGAGGTGTTCCCTATGACCCAGTACAGCTATTTTTCTGGCAGCCTCTGCGGATTTTAACTGGCAGCCTCTGCGGAGTTAAGACATGAAAGGTGGAGCAGAGCAGTCAGTAACTTGTTCATTTGTTTTAAAGGTTTATGTAGCTGCCCATCTTATGTAGCATAATCTCAGGTGGCTCACAAGTGACATAAAACAATGAAGATTTTTTAAAAAACATAAAATCCTACACAGAAATTCCCAGTGCCCTGAAACATTCCCACACATCCGTAAAGAACTTTACTGGGCTCCAGCCTTACACCCTCCCAATGCTTGTGGGGAAAGCCATTCAGAAGGCTATGAGAATAGAGCCCTGGAAGGATATTCCAGAGGGCAGGGGGCCACCGCTGAGAAGGCATGCTGCCTATCTCCCACTCTATGGCAACATTTAGGGAAGGGACTTAAATGTTTAGGGATGGGCATGGGAGCATGCCCATCCTTTCAGATCTAGTGGCACAATCAGATACCCTGAGAAAAAGGATACTATTACTATTAGTCCTGATGGCTAGGTAGAGTTTCAGGTTCAAATTCAGAACACCTCTGGATACTGAAACGTGGGACTGGTAGTAGACTAGGGCTGGTTTTCCCATACTTTGCTGTCTGGCTTCTTGGAGACTTCCAGACACCAATGTTAGAAATCCAGTGCTGGATTGTTCTGGATTAGGAGAGAGATTGTTGTTCTGTTACAGCTCTTTGTGCCTGCATGAATCAGCTAATGGGAATACAGGTAGCCCTTGCTTCATGTTGCTAATTGGGATCAGAGACTTGTCATTAAGCGACATGGTCGTAAGTCAAAAAACTGCCTGAAGTGTGCTGTTGAATGGTAGAAGTTTCAACAGTTCTGGTTGCCATAATTAAGGGGGAACTGTGCAAGTCATTAAGCAGGGACCTCGTGTGACTGCGACTTCCTACCAGCTTCCACTGACTTTGCTTGTGGGAAGCTGGTAAGGAAGGTCACAACTGATTAATGACTGCAGGGAGGTTGTGATGACTGTAAGTTGTAACTATCACTAATTCAGCAACATTGTAAGCTTGGTCACTGAACAAGTGGTCATTGTACAAGGGCCACCTATAATAGAAATGCTCCTTCGAATTTGTATGGGCATTTTTGTATGGGAGTATGCATGTGTATGTGTGTGATGTGTGGGAGTGAGTGAGTGAGAGTGAGATATATATATATATATTTCCCATATTCTTTATTTCATTTTATTTTACTGCTTTTCTCAGTGTTAGAATATGTTTACATTTCCAGGTGATATTACATCCCGTTTGGAGATCTTCCGTTAAAACACTTCTAAGTATGGCAATGGTAATGGTTCCTTCTCTTTTTCTTCAATCCTAGGAATCTGTTTCAGTTCTTAACCTCTTCACCAGGATACGGTAAAATCAACCCACGGACTATATTTTGGGGTCAAGACCACTAACCGGCGTGCATGGAGCCAGAAGCCTGGATTTGGGGAGAGGGGGTGGGTGGGAACCAGGGGCCAAGGTGTCAATCTGTTTAGAGGGGACTCAGAGATGCTTATTAAATACCTGAGTATGAATGCTATTGAGCATTATTTAGGGGGGAGGGGTGGGTGGGAAGGGAAGGGAAGGGAAGCTGGCAAAAAGAAAGAAAGAAATATTTTCTTGTCCTCCAGGACAGGGGACAAGTGGGGGAAGGGCTTCAGAGAGAGGAGAATCTTGAAGTGTGTGTCTGTGTGTAGTGTGTGTAAGTGAGAGAGAGAGAGAGAGAGCAAGTGCCCAAGTGTGCCTGCCTGTTGGATGAATTCTTTTAAAAAAAGGAAAAGGAGCAGGGGTCATTTTAGGTCCTGGCCATGAAGATGAACAAATTTTGTATATCTGTAGAAAGTAAGCCAGCTCTGACTGAAGTCTCGCCAACGTGGTAAGTGGCAAAAGAAGAAAGACAAGTTTGCAGGATTTCCTTTCCAAGGCGTACAGAGTTTGGAGATGTCCATTCAGTGGCATTTGGATGGACCCCTGAGTGCATGGTGGCTTGGTTTGTGGGAGCTGTACTGAAAAGGGGAAGGAGAAGAGTACTTTTATTTAAGCCTTAATCCTTCTGCCCTCTAGTTGTGCTGAGTGCAAACATGTTGTCGGTCTCGGCACGGCTGGGGTAGGGCTTGAAAAACAGGAGGCCATGCTGGATGCTCAGACAGCAGGGATGAGTGTCATTCTTTGGGTGGTATTCAGCTTAAGGAAGGCTAATACAGGCCTGCAAGGCAGTATTTTGCAGGCCATATACGGCCCCCTGCATCCTTTTTTTATTGCCCTCAGAACACCTCTGTAGTGGGCAAAGCCAAATTTTTAGTCAATTGTTTGTGCTTTTTTTTTTAATAGTTGGAGGAACAATAGTTGAATATAATTAAGGAACAAAATGGAGGTGGGGAAAATTTTGCCATCTTGTTTCCTAAAGCAGGGGTCTCCAACCTTGGCAACTTTACGACTTGTGGACTTCAACTCCCAGAGTTCCTCAGCCAGCATGCGCTGGCCGAGGAACTCTGGGAAATTGAAGTCCACAAGTCGTAAAGTTGCCAAGGTTGGAGACCCCTGTCCTAAAGGGCTGCTTTTCCCCTCCTGCTGATGGGAAAACAAGGCTTATAAGAGCCATCCGATGCCTCAACTCCTCCTACTCCTCCTCCCCTTTTCCAGGCAGAAAAAAAGGGGCAAAATGTGGAGTTCACCTTCTTAGCGATGGCATTTCACCAGCCATAACCTTGCAGTCCCTGGGCCAAATATCTCTTTTAAAAGAAAGAACAGTCGTTGGCTGAAAAAAAAAATTACTCATCCCTGCCTTAGGTACACCAAAATAAAACGACTTGTCCCCAAAAAGCACAGCAATGTTTTTATGCTGAACGTTTCATAGGCTCAAAATGAGTTGATTTCAAAGAGTTTCCAATGAGCAAATAAGCACAAGTTACCTGGCGAGAGCCGAGAGAACAGAAGTGTTGGCTTTTAAGCTTGACTTGGCAAATGTAAAGAGATTCCAGAGATTTGAAAGCTGAGGCTGGGCAGCTGGCTGAGGAACTCTGGGAGTTCGAAGTCCACAAGTCTTAAAGGGACCAAGGTTGGAGACCCCTGTTTTGGTGGGGTGGGGGGAAAATGTTGCTTTTCAAAAGGAGGAAAGCATACAAGTTGAGTTCATACTGTACTTACAAAAGACAATTAAGATTGTCTTAAGATTGAATGTTAGACCGATGCACTCCCTCCTTTGTCTCCCAATATTAAAAATCGGATAACTTATGGCTCATCCAGAATGAGAAATAAGAGACCAAATCGGGAATGCAAGAAGGGAATCAAGAGTTAAGATCTAATAAGTCATGATTCGCCCTGAAGGAGCCATAGGTTTGATGGATTTATGTTTAGTGTTAGGAAGAAGTAAATAAATGGAACATTTTTGGTTATATGAAGTACCGTAATTCAGTCTAAAGTGAATTTTTATTTTTTTATTTTTAATTTGGCTGAATAGGACAGAATGATGATGTTTATTTGAAGCCCAGTCAGTAATGCCATGAAGGTCTAAGATATGAAGACTTACAGCACTTTGAGTTCTCCGTGTTGCTTTTAAAATCAGTGTATTTTGTATTTTAGCAGCCCTTACTCCTCTTTGTGAAGAACTACCCCAGCTGTACAAACTGTTACTTGTTTGAGGTGTCTTTGCACTTAATAGAATATTTTGCAGAAGTCCAGTTCTCTTTGTGAGCATGTAGGAATCAACATGTGGCCCTTCAGGCATCGTGTGTATGTTCTGGTCTTCCTCCAGCTTTGTCTTCTGTTGATGTGGGAACTCCAGTTGCTATCATCCTTGACCCCTTTGGACCAAGGGGGCTTAGGGTTACACTGATTTTAGTCATATAGTACCAGACTGGGGAAAATACTGGTGTTGAGGCAAAATTTTCTGCTTCTTAGAACAGGGGTCTCCAACCTTGGGAACTTTAAGCCTGGAGGACTGCTGCCTGGGGAATTCTGGGAGTTGAAGTCTTCCAGGCTTGAGGTTCCCAAGGTTGGGGACCCCTGTTTTAGACTATGCAAGAAATGCTATGTACAAATATCACATAACCAACTGGGGTATTCTTGAAAGGAAGTACTCTTCTGTTTCCACACAGAAGGCAGAGCATTCTCCTGGGTGGCTAAGAATGCGGAGTACTTTCTTGGAAAGATTCTTTTGGTTCCATCCGAGTCCTTGCCAGCTTTTTGATGCCCACCTGGTCTACATAGTGGCACCCCTTTCGTTTTGGTGTTTGAACAACTGGCTTTGCCTCCATGTAGTATCTAACATGACAAACCCAGCAGTTAATTTTTTTTTTAGAAAAAAAAATGTCCATGGACTGCCAGCATCCAAAGGAGGGTCCCTCTTGTTTACTTCCATTCACAACGTGCCATCTTGAGATCATGTTCCTAGAGAAGAGAATGATTTGAATCTCCAACTCTTGCATTCCATCTGGAGCAGATGCTGCAAATGGGGAGTTTGTGGTGGGTTTAAGCTGCCTCCAAATAAGTATTGTGTGTGTGTGTGTGTTGTCTCAGTTCTCATATGGGTTGCAAGAGTTGATTATACTGATGCATGTTTACTAGTCATGTGTAAGAAAAACAAAAATCCACGCAAGAGGATTAAAAAAAATACAAGTTCCATGATTTGTATTTCTCTATGTATTATCTTTTGGCCAGAAGTATCTGAAAATTCTTTTTGGAATGGGGTGTTTCTGTTTTCTGTTTTGTATGAATGTCTGGCATTCTTATGTATGCAGTGCGTCACATAAGGGGCCATAGGATGTGTGGGGTATGGTACAAAAAAAAAAGTGTATAGCTTCATATGTAAAGTTAATGTATCTGGCATTAAAGACTCTTAAATGGAACAATTTACTTTGTCAAGTGTCTGGTATTTTTCAAAACCGGGTTACATTTTAAAATGCAGTGTCCTTCAATGGGTCGTATATTTATATTAATACTAAACAAAATGGCATAAAAGAGGGGATGTTTCTGAATTCCCCAGAATTGATCTGGTGTCATACCTGGAAGCCATCTTTTACATTTGGGCCTTCAGGCCTGCAACCTGTGGGAAAATGGGAGGGGGAATTGCATAGAGTATAGGTGATATATAGTCAAAATAACATTCTTTTCTCAGAGTCAAGGCCACAGTGCCCGGCAGCTGTGAGGAGGTAACTGGGAGGCATCTCCAGTGTTGGATGGTGCCTGATTGGACCATGTGATGGACTTATGGGTGCTGGCCAGAGACTTGAACTTTCTTTTGGGTGTGGAAAACTTAGCAACTTTCAGATTCACATTTTCCTGGATGTGCCAATATGTCATCTCGAATAAAATGGAACTTTAAGGAAACTCAAGCCTCAGAGTCTCCTTTTGTTGAGGGTGTTACTTGGAACCCTGATATCTGGCAGATGATACCAAAAATCAGGCATGCTAAAATCCAAGGACAATTGATACGGGAGTCTCTTCCAATAGGAAGGAACCATGACAAAGGCTGAAAATTTTGAAAAAGCAAAAGTTTTTGGGACAGCCATGACCCCTACCTGGACGATGGCCATAGGCACTTTTAAATGGAAGAGTTGCTGTACAATAAAAAGAAACAAGGTAGAAAGAAGATGGCTGGTATTTCATGCCATTAATATCCTGAGATTTGCATGCTTGTCATTAATTAGAGAAGAGTTACTTTTCTGCCTTTATCATGATGGACAATGTTCAACTAGTGTAGTGTTTCTCAGTCTTGGCCCTTGGGAAGATCACAAATGGCAATCACATAACCCCGGGATACTGTAACCATCATAAATATATACAGTATATAAGCCAGTTGTCAAGTACCTGAATTTTGATCGTGACTGTGGAGATGCTGCGATGGTTGTAGGTGCAGGGACCCATCACAAGTCACTTTTTTCGGTGCTGTTGTAACTTCAAATGGTCACTGAATGAAAGGTGGTAAATCAAGGGCTACCTGTATTACAAATTCAATTTCATTTTCAATTTCACTTCACCGCTTGGTTTTCTCACAGAGAGAGAGATGATTCACAAGGGTTTAGCCTTAAGCTGATTAATGAATATGTGACATGGAAGTGTTTTCATTGAATTCCCCCCTCCCCCATTTCTGATTAGGGAAGTGGGGACTAAAACATGTGGAATGGTTTCAGGAATTGGGTATGTCTAATTTAATGAAGAGAAGGACGAGGGGAGACATGATAGCAGTGTTCCAATATCTCAGGGGCTGCCACAAAGCAGAGGGAGTCAAGCTATTCTCCAAGGCACCTGAGGGCAGGACAAGAAGCAATGGGTGGAAACTAATCAAGGAGAGAAGCAACCTAGAACTAAGAAGAAATTTCCTGATAGAGCAATTAATCAGTGGAACGACTTGACTCTAGAAGTTGTGGGTGCTCCATCACTGAAGGTTTCTAAGAAGAGATTGGACAACCGTTTGTCTGGAATGGTGTAGGGCAGTGATGGCTAACCTTTTCCGGACCGAGTGCCCAAAGTGTGAAATGCGCACGTGAATGCACATGCGTGCGCCCAATCCCCCAAAATGCAATGCATGTGCGGCCTCACGCATGTGCGGCAAGACCATTTGGCTGGTGGGAGGTGCGCGCATGCAGAGCTGAACTGGGGGACAGCTCACATGCCCAACGAGAGGGCGTTGCGTGCCACCTCTGGCACGCATGCCATGGGTTCACCATCACTGGTGTAGGGTATCCTGCTTGAATGGGGTTGGACTAGAAGGCCTCCAAGGTCCCTTCCAATTCTGTTATTCTTTTATTCTGATTTTGGTGCTGAGGAGCATAATCCCAAAGAATTTCCTTTATTTTAGATACTGTATAGTTTTAGATTTAGGTCAGGCTTTCAGATCTTAAGTTATAGTGCCTCTATTCACACAAAATATGATTCAGCCCAAACCAAACTCTGTTATATCCTCATATAATTATCTGTGCCTTTGAACAGTAGCTTGCAATCCATAGTTTAAACCTTACTGTATTGTGAGTATTCAGCCATTGAGTTTTAGCAAATTATAGTTTTAAAAAATGATTTAAAATTGACAAAACACCGTTGAAAATAACAGATGAAATAATAATTACAGATGATTCTATTAAACAACATGGAAAATGTAAAGTTCTTCATCCGTTGTAATCATCTCAAAATGTTAAATGTACAGCAGATTGCTTTTAGTTGCTATAGAAACAATTTCAAATTTCCATTAATAGAAGGAAGCAATCTGTCATCGAATCTTTGGGTAGCCTCATAGACACTGATTTCACACGTTGCATTCATACCATAATATCATCTGCTTGCTGCTGGTTTTTCATGCTGTATTTGACCTTAGCATTGTTGTTTAATCATAGTTAACTCATTTAGCTCAATGTGTTAACCAAGCTGGATATCAAAACATCCACAAATGTTTAAACCGTAAGTTGTTGAACAAACCTTAAAATATTTGGGTTTCTCCGACAACAAATCATAAACCATAGCACGCATGCAGCTATGACCAGGCTCATAACATATTATGCAAAACATGTAGATTTATTGCTAATTACCATCAATTGCTGGTTTTCAGCCACCACATAAGATAGATTTCCTCCAGAAACGTGTCCCCAACCAATGCTTCAATCTTCCAGTGATGTATCCATTGCCACTGTTAACTATCCCAAAACTAAAACTGTATTAAAATATAGGATGATCTCTCTGCTAACTTCAAGTATGCATCTCAGTGTTACTTCACGCTCAAACTTTTTTCACCAAGCAATTTTGGTTGTCTGCAACAAAAGTGCTTAAATCTTTCTTCGTTTGTTTTTGATGCCTTTGAGTCAGTATTGATTCCTGGGAACTAATTTCTGCAGTTTTCTTGGTAGGAACATAAAAGGATTGTTTTTAAATTGTGGAAAATTGCAAAATCTGCGGTATTGCTAAAATAACAGATGGGAGTCACAAGGGGAGGATATGCTGTTAATTGCTTACCTGTGGCTTACTGCATAAGCCACAATTATCTATATTCATACAACACAGCAAGCTAGATGCCATGGTTTATAAACTGCAGGCTTGGATTCAGAGATCTGTCAAGCCCCATGGAGCTGAGCAACATCAAAGAAGCAAAAACAATACAGATTACAGTAATTACTTTTAATGTTTGGTGTAAATGCAAAATCTTGAAAAATGTAAGGCAACTTCAAGCTTTTGGGTAACTTTTTTTAGATGTGTGGACTTAAATCCTGTGCTAAAGAATTCCCTTCTTTAAAAAGTTGGAAAGCTTGAGAATCTACTGGGGTTAGATGGCCAATATATTTAAATAATTTAATGAAGGATCCTTGGTGCTCTCTGAGCTTGCTTGTTTTCTTCCAGACATTTCATTACCCTAACTAGTAACATCATCAGTGCTACTGAGGAGTGCTATTTGCTGTCAGTTTATATTCTGGTGTCTTACCTGTTTGTGGGAGGGAGCGGTCTTAGGGATTCTGTTTACGTATGGCTCTTTGGCAGTTTTTTGATTGGGGTGTTGCTTACTTGGTTCTTGGTCTGAAGTTGACCTTGGAGTTAATCTATGCTGATTTGAGTGCTGATTACTGGTGCTGGAGTCTTTAATTTAATTTAATGATTTAATTTTGAGCAACATTTGTTTCATTGGTAGGGAATGGGATTGGAAAGTGATCCTCTCTCCATCTGAACCCCTTGACCAGTGTTTCTCAATCTTGGCAACTTTAAGATATGTAGACCAACTTCCAGAATTCCCCAGTCAGCCTTTTGTATCTTGTATCTTAAAGTTGCCAAAGTTAAAAAAAACACACAACACCACCGATTTAAGAGGAATTTCCGTCCCATATTGATGGGTGGTTAATTGAGCAGAGTCTCTTAGAATGATTCCATGTTTCCTGGTGCCTGTGCTCTCTATCCTTCCTTTCCCAATTTCCACTATTTCTCACAGTATCACTCCAAGACCCCAAAAGATGTATGATGTACCACCAACCCAATTGCAAGCAACGCCAGGAGGGAGAAAGGGAGGGGGGGAGAAGGATACTGTCCCTTCTTCTCTTCTGTAAAAATTGGGGTTTTTTTCCTGGTCAGGACCTTCTTTTACTATACCTTTTCTCCCCCTTCCGCTCCTTTGGACCTAACACACTCCATCTTTCATTGTTTCCTTGTTGCTGCACTGGTTGCTAAGGGGATGGTTGCCAGGAGGTGTGTAAGTCAAACAATGACTGACTCTTGCTCTTCCCTCCAGCCAAAGGGAAACTCTCTTAAGCTGGCCTGGGCTGCAGGAGGGGACATCACAGGCTTGCAATGGATTTCCGTGACCTGTCCTACCGGGATTTGGTACTAAATCGTCCATATGTCCCTCTTAACACCTTAGAAACTGACTTCCCCACTCCGCTCTACAGGTGAGTGTTTTCAAAAGGGTGCAAGCTACTATCACATCCTGGGCTTTATTTGACAGGGAGAAGCGGTTTCCTTACTGTACATGGTTTGTGGCGATGTTTTTCAACTTTGGCAATTTGAAGATATGTAGATTTCAATTCTCAGAATCCATCCATCCTTCCTTCCTTCCTTCCTTCCTTCCTTCCTTCCTTCCTTCCTTCCTTCCTTCCTTCCTTCCTTCCTTCCTTCCTTCCTTCCTCCCTCCCTCCCTCCCTCCCTCCCTCTCTCTCTCCCTCCCTCCCTCCCTCCCTCCCTCTGGTGGCTGCAAAAGTGATCAAAACTCCACCTCTTTGTTTTGTGCATCCAGCAAAGATTCGATCCAACTGGGGCAGCCACCATTTCTGACCACACCCTGTTAAGGGTAATGTGGGTTCACAACAAAAATTGTGGACTGTTGAGCAGAGTACCCTACGCATGAAAACGACTGAGACTGGTTGTATACAATAACAGTCACTTGCGGACAAACTGGGGTTTGATATTCCTTTACTTTTAGGGAAAAGGCAAAGTCATAGTCCAAAAACAATCCAGGTTATACACATATAAAGCCAGTCAGTCTGGGAAGTTACAAATATCAAGTCTTCTTACCAACGTAGACTTGCACAACAAACAAGGTTTTCTTTCAGTTTGGCAAAACACAGTTCAATTCACAACAGTCAGTATTTTGAGGAATCAGTAACTAGCCACGATCAAGCAACAATCATAAAGCTCAAATATACAGTTGCAGCATGTCATCAGGTTACAATACTGTAGCGTCCCTGTAGATTCCCCACAAGCCATAATTTAGTAGTCCTTTTATACATTGGCTACAGAGCTCAACCAATCAGGATGCTTGCAATGATGCAGCACAGCCTTAAAGCAATGTCATGCCTTTATACAAACATACATAGTTAGTTTATGTATTGCCTGACCAACTAGTTAGGCAAATAACTAGTTATTAATAAACATCCCCTTCCATTGAGGACCCGTATACTGCACAAATCAAGAAGAGGGCCGTGAAAATATTTACAGATCCCTCACATCCTGGACATAAACTGTTTCAACTCCTACCATCAAAACAATGCTATAGAGCATTGCACACCAGAACAACTAGACACAAGAACAGTTTTTCCCCCGAAGGCCATCACTCTGCTAAACAAATAATTCCCTCAACACTGTCAAACTATTTACTAAATCTGCACTACTATTAATCTTCTCATCGTTTTCATCACCAATCTCTTTCCACTTATGACTGTATGACTGTAACTTTTTATTGCTATCATTAAGGGTTAAATTGCAACCTATGACCATTATTTGGGGAGGAACAGGCTCAAACTTAATCCCTCCAAGACGGAGTGGCTGTGGATGCCGGCACCTCGGTACAGTCAGCTGCAGATGCGGCTGTCTGTCGGGGGTGAATCATTGGCCCCGATGGAGAAGGTATGCAACTTGGGCGTGCTCCTGGATGGTCGGTTGTCCTTTGAAGACCATTTGGTGACCGTCTCCAGGAGAGCATTTTATCAGGTTCGCCTGATCCGCCAGTTGCGTCCCTTCGTGGACCGGGATGCCTTATGCACAGTCACTCATGCTCTCGTTACCTCTCGCCTGGACTACTGCAATGCTCTGTACATGGGGCTCCCCTTGAAGAGCACCCGGAGACTTCAGCTAGTTCAGAACGCGGCTGCGCGGGTTATTGAGGGAGCGTCTCAGAGCTCCCACATAACACCTATCCTGCGCAGACTGCACTGGCTACCTGTTGTTTTCCAGGTGCGCTTCAAGGTATTGGTTACCACCTTTAAAGCGCTCCATGGCTTAGGACCGGGCTATCTACGGGACCGTCTACTGCCGGCTTCTATCTCCCATCGTCCAGTACGCTCCCACAGATAGGGACTCCTCAGGGTGCCGTCAGCCAAACAGTGTCGACTGGCGGCCCCCAGGGGGAGGGCCTTCTCTGTGGGAGCTCCGACCCTGTGGAACGAACTTCCCCTCGGATTTCGACAATTACCTGACCTTAGGACCTTTCGCCGCGAACTTAAAACTTATTTATTTAATATGGCTGGACTAGCCTGATTTTTATTTTTATTGGATGGGTTTTTAAAATTTTGTGATTTTACGGGAGAGTATGTTTTTTAACATTTTGGGCATTTAAATTAGTTTTTTAAGGGATGTTTTTAATTATTGTGTGTATTTATATTTTATCTGCCTGTTCACCGCCCTGAGTCCTTCAGGAGAAGGGCGGTATACAAATTAAAATATTATTATTATTATTATTATTATTATTATTATTATTATTATTATTATTATTATTATTATTATTATTATTATTATTATTTGTGTTGTAAATATTGTATCGTTGATGAAGGTATTTTTTTTCTTTTTCTTTTATGTACACTGAGAGCATATGCACCAAAACAAATTCCTTGTGTGTCCAATCACACTTGGCCAATAAATTCTATTCTATTCTATTCTATTCTATTCTATTCTATTCTATTCTATTCTATTCTATTCTAATTTCCTGACACACCCTTTAGATGCTCCTGATTCCTACAGTTTGGTCTTTGGATCTTGCAAATTTTACAAACAATCCACCGTGCCTTTGCCCTTTGCCCAATGCTTTCCCTCCTACATTCAAAAGGGTGGTTTCCTTTCTACAGCTTCCTACAGACGTATTTACCCATTCCAGAGGGATCTTGGAGTCCTAGCGGACAACCTGAGGGCAGGACAAGAAGCAATGGGTGAAAATATCTCAGGGGCTGCCACAAAGAAGAGGGAGTCAAGCTATTCTCCAAAGCACCTGAGGGCAGGACAAGAAGCAATGGGTGGAAACTAATCAAGGAGAGAAGCAACTTAGAACTAAGGAGAAATTTCCTGACAGTCAGAACAATTAATCAGTGGAACAACTTGCCTCCAGAAATTGTGAATTCTCCAACACTGGAAGGTTTTAAGAAGATATTGGATAACCATTTGTCTGAAGTGGTGAAGGGTTTCCTGCCTAAGCAGGGGGTTGGACTAGAAGACCTCCAAGGACCCTTCCAACTGTTATTCTATTTTAGGGCAGGGGTGTCAAACTCAAGGCTCGTGGGCCAGATCCGGCCTGCGGGGCGCTTAGATCTGGCCCATGGGGTTGCCCAGGAAACAGCAAAGGACCAGCCTGTGGTGACTCTGCCAGTGAAAACAGAGCTTGGGAGCCCATTTTCGCTGTCGGAGCACTTGGACCATTACAGGCACCCCCAACACGAGTGATGTCAAGCTGGCCACGCCCCCTGGCCACACCGACCCCACCTCCCGAGGTCAAACACAACCCTGATGCAGTCCTCAACAAAATCGATGTGACACCCCTGTTTTAGCAGCTCAGATAGTGTGTCAGGTCAGTAAGGACACGTACAAATCTCTCTTTACAGATGCAGAAGAACATTTTAATTCCAAATAGTGGATTAAATGAGCTCATTTCCCCTTCCAAAGTCCCATCCTTTGAAAATGAGCCTTTCTACAAAATGCGGGCCTGGAGACTTGTAGGAGATGAACGGGGATCTATAAATTTAGTTCATTTTTGTCACAATTATTGCTCGGAATTGTTGATTTGGCTATTCAGCTTTGAAAAGGCCAGATGAATCATTCTTTTCAAAGAATAAATAACAGGTGGAACAAAAAGGAAAAACAGTCGGCTCATTCACTTTTCAGCACAATTTTTATGGGGGTGTTTTACCCTTTTATCCAACTCTTTAGGGAATTCTGGATTATAAGCCATTCACTATCATGCTTCCGGGTTGAAAGGCTTAGCTGGTGACATCACCATTGCCCTGGGGACATCTGGCTGAGGACTCCTTTCATGTCCCTGTTAATGTACCCACCAAAGTGGTAACTATTTATCTACTTGCGATCGCTCATTTGTATTACTGGGTTAGCAGGAGCTGGAGCAAATGACGGGGACTCGCTCTTCCACATAGCAGCCCTAGAGTCTCAAACGCGGGCTTGCTAATCATCAACCCAGCGTTCTAACTTGTGAGCTTACCACGGCCCCATTATAAACCATTAAATTATTCCCACAACAAGCTTGAGGAGAGAAGCTAAGAGAAGCTCTTCTGAGTCAGAGTAGCCCTTTTGGTGCTTGGTGTCCCACAGCGGCCAATTAGATGCCTTTGAGATGCTCACAGGAGATGGAAACATCTCCCTCTCCTAGCATTGTTTTCCTTCAGAGACTGCTGTCCTGCAACCCAGAAGGAAGACTAACCCTCAATAGACCTGCCATTGGTGGATTCATAAATCACTTTAGCTTTTGGCCATCTCAGCATCTTGTGATGTTGAATTCATAAGATTTCATTGTGGAAAAAGTTTTATTTTGTCTGTTTTACCTCTTTGTCTGAATTGTCATTCAGGAACTGATCCCTGGTTTTAAGAGAATGAAGAAAACTTCCTATTCAGGGGGTCGCGGGAAATCAAAAAAAGGCAAGATGGCAACCCCGACCAACTTGTGACCAAAGTCATAAAAAGGGCTGGGTCTTCAATTACATGGCCGTAGCACCCATCTTTACTTTTGGGGACCTGTTTCTTAAGAATAATTCTGTTCCAACCCCCTTTCTCTATGCCATAAATGATTCTGTGTGTCTTAATTATGAACCTTTTTTCCAGTTTAAAGCACGTTCAGTGAAAGGAAGCTACTGAAGTGCCCTGATCTTGTTAATTTATGTTAGTTTAATTGATTATGCACTTATGCACTTTACCTATTTATTTTATTATTTTATTTTATTTTATTTTATTTTATTTTATAATTATTTTATTTTATTTTATTTATATCACACTTATATGCTGCCCATTTCACTGAAAGTGACTCTAGGCGGCTTATGTCCTTTTTCTAAATGTTTTGATCAAACAGTTTGCAGTATTCCTGATATGAACATAGTATAGTATAGATTTGTCTAAGTGAGCAGTGTGTTGGCCCAGAGGTGGAGCTCTCACATCACAATCAGGAGGCCGTGAGTTCAATCCTGCGTAGGGCAGATATTTCTCTCTCTGGGCATAATGAGTAATTGTCTGCTGCGAACTTTGTATAGGGATCAGGAAGGGCATCAGGCCAGTAAACTTTACCTCTGCTCAATCACCCTGATTCCACCTCCATGTAAGGGATTATTACCAGGTTATTAAAAGGGGGAAAAAATTATCTAGATCCATGATGGCCACATGCTCCATCGCCCCAGGTCAGATCTCTGTGGCGTTTCTTTCGTGAACTTCTCCGTCTGTTTCCCTGCCAACGACAAAATAGAAGCTCACAAAAGAAAAAGATCTTACTGCTTGGCGTGCTGCCGGTGTTGGGATGCCCCGCCTCCCCACAGCCAGCTGGTCTTCAGGTTCACGTTCGCACATGCACACACTTTTCTGTTTGGGCATGTGCGCGCACGCAGTTTCGGCACTCGGTGTCTAAAAAGTTCACCATCACTGCCCTAGCTTTTTCCAGTTCAACAAATCCACTCCTTTCTCCACTCTATCTGAATATTTCATGTCTAATTATGTATTGATAGCTCTGACCCAGGGGTGAAATCTAAAAATTTTCTCTACCAGTTCTATGGGATTGGGTTAATTGGTGGGTGTGGCTTGGTGGTCAGGTGACTGAATGGGCATGGTCAATAATAATGAATAATAAAAATAATAAAGTATACAAAACTTGGGAGCGCACCGGTCTACCTTCTTTAAAAATAGAGGCACCGGTCTACTAGCCGCCTACAGCGCTGATCAGCTGTAGTGCGGCTCTTTGAAACGCCGTGGCAATCATTTAAGACCGTTTGCAGCTATATCACCACCGAGAGCTTCAGGGACAGAGAAGAGAAACAGCGAGGCGTGGGCGGTGGGGGGGGGGCAGGGATTTTGCTACCGGTCTCCGAACTACCCGCCCCCATCGCTACCAGATCGTGCAATCCGGTCCAAACCAGGAGCATTTCACCCCTGCTCTGACCCCATCAGTTTGTATGGAAAGTCAAGATCTCTTTATATTTGCTTCATGTGAATCACAGTTTGGTTCAACCCCTGGTCCAATTTGATTGGCACTTAATACAGTAATAATAATTTAATAGAGATCCTTTCTTCTGGAGTGTGCATTTAATGTAAGTTTAAACTGAACTGAACTTGATATCTCAGTTTACTCCTGGGCATGCTGGTCACTCCAAATCCATATCCCTCTCTGTGTTTTCTTGGCCAGCCATGATGGCATCTGGGTAATAAGGTGTTTTTTTTCTCCCCCTTTGACAGTGATCAATACCTTTCTCTAAGAGGACCCCGGAATGCCCCTGTTATAAAAGAGGCCGTCCGCTGGAAATTCACCCCTATGGGGTGGGATGCCATCCCTCAAACCTGGTATACCGGTCTGACAAACAGCCACAACCGGGATGCCTGGTACACCCTCACTGAGCCCCTGGGCCGGGAGACCTACCACCGTTGGCAGAAGTCCAGTGCCAAACAGGAGAAGGCTCTACCGCCTGGTAAGTGTTTGAGGCATGGGTGGGCAACTATGGCAATTTTAGGAGCTGTGGACTTCAACTCCCAGAATTCCTGAGTCAGCATGGCTCAGGAATTCTGGAAGTTGAAATCCACAGGTGGTAAAGTTGCCATAGTTACTCACTCCTGCCCCCCCCCCACATCTTCTTTTAGCTCTCTCTCACCAAATCTGTGTTCTTGCTAGAATTATTATATATTATTTTTATTTTACTACTTCTGCAAATAACTCAAGGTGGCAAACATATCCAACACACCTTCATCCTCCTTTTTTCCCCACAACAACAACCCTGTGAGGTGGGTTGAGCTAAGAAAGAGTGATTGGCTCAAAGGCACCCACCAGTCTTTCATGGCTGAAATGGGACTTGAACTCATGCTCTACTGCTTTCTGACTTTAGCCCTAGCCTTAAGCACTAGACCAACCCAGCTATTATTTAATAGTTATTAGTTAAATATTAATATTTTCTGATCATAATAAATTATTAACTAATAGTTGCATACAGTATATTTAGCAGGAGCCCTGGTGGCACAGTGATTATAATGCAGAATTCTAAGCAAATTCTGCCCACAGCTGGGAGTTCAATTCTGACCAGCTCAAAGTTGACTCATCCTTTCATCCTTCTGAGGTCGGTAAAATGAAGACCCAGATTGTTGTGGGCAATATGCTGACTCCGTAAACTACTTAGAGGGGGCTATAAAGCAGAGTTCCCCAACCTTTTTGGGTTGTCAGCCTTGGGGATGGTGGAGCAGGCGCATTTATGCACACACAAACGGGACCACACACTTGCCACAAATGAGGCCATGAGTGCCCGCGTGACCCTCGCAATAAAGCCAGCGCCCGTGTGACACTCAAGGTGACACTAGCGCTCGTGCGATGCTTCTGCACATGCACACACGCACGCACACTGGCCAGCCACTCACACACCCTGTTGGCCAAAGGCCACAGTCCAGTAGTGGCCCACAGTTTGCGGACCCCTGGTGTAGGATCTCCTGCTTGAGCAGGGAGTTGGACTAGAACAAAGTTCCCAAAATTTCTTGGTTGGTGGCCCAGATGGGAGGAGGAGTGCCTTTACATGCGCATGTGCACACATGAATGGGCCTGTGTGCATGTGCCCCACACAAATGAGGCCACGTGTGCAAATCGGGCTGTGAGTGCCCGTGCAAAGCTTGTGGTGACACTAGCAACTGTGTGACACTCATGGCGATGCTAGCGTGAATGGGGGTGCATGTACAGATACACACCCGCACTGGCCAGCCACTCATGTGGCCTGGTGGCCAAGAGGCCACAGCCTAGTAGTTGGGGACCTATGCTGTAAAGGGCATATAAGTCTAAATGCTATTATATCGCTATTTAAGAGTAGTGCAATATCTATTTTTGCCCATAACAACCCCTGTGATGTAGGCTGGGCTGGGGACAATTGGCCCAAAAGCTCCCAGGGAACTTCCTTAGCTGAAGGATTAGAACCAGGGTCTCTCCATCCAGAAAATTCCTGTGGTCGATGAGGGACCAGAAGCTGCACCCTCTTCTCCTGCTCCTCCTCCAGCATCTTCACCCTTACATCAAAGTATCTTTCATCCAGACCAGAGGTTTCCAACCTTGGCAACTTTAAGCCTGGAGGACTTCAACTCTCAGAATTCCCCAGCCAGCAAAGCTGGCTGGGGAATTCTGAGAGTTGAAGTCCTCCAGGCTTAAAGTTGCCAAAGTTGGAAACCTCTGATCCAAACCATAGAAGGTGACCCCACAGTCATTTTGTGCTGCCTGCTAACATTTGTCCCAACTGAGGTAATTTGACAACTGTGGTATTTGCTTAAGAACCACCACAGAAAAGGTCCTGGAATTGTGCATGGTCATATAGTAATCAACTTTACGGCCATCATGTTCTAAGACTAAATTGTAGGGTCAATTACAGTTGTACATCCAGGACTACCTGCATTTGCTACTGACCAGTAGGAGACACTATAGATCTTCCATATATTGGAGTTTTCTGACATAGATTAGCTTCCATACATTGAAACGAGTATGTTTGTCTGAAACAAAGACCACAAGGATCTTTTCGTAGCTTTAAATGCATCATATCCTAAGAAAGGAATCAATTTTAATTAATAGTACTCTGACTTCTGATCAATAAGGAAGGTAAAAGGTTTGAACAGCATTAAGCTCAGGGGCTAGGATGTTGAGCTTTTCAGTTGAAAGGTCGGCAGCTCAGCGGTTCGAATCCCTAGTGCTGCCGTGTAACGGGGTGAGCTCCCGTTACTTGTCCCAGCTTCTGCCAACCTAGCAGTTTCAGAAGCAGGTAAAAATGCAAGTAGAAAAAATAGGGACCACCTTTGGTGGGAAGGTAACAGCGTTTCGTGCGCCTTTGGCGTTGAATCATGCCGGCCACATGACCACGAAGATGTCTTCGGACAGCGCTGGCTCTTCAGCTTTGAAACGGAGATGAGGACTGCCCCCTAGAGTCGGGAACAACTAGCACGTATGTGCGAGGGGAACCTTTACCTTTTTAAGCTAGGAGCTAAACAAACTGACATAACCAATTAAAGCAGGGGTGGGGAGCCATGGCCCTTTTTTAACTTGTGTACTTCAACTCCCAGAATTCCTGAGCCAGCCATGCTGGGAGTTGAAGTCCACAAGTCTTTTTTTTTTATTTGCATTTATATCCTGCCCTTCTCTGAAGACTCAGAGCGGCTTACACTATGTCAAGCAATAGTCTTCATCCATTTGTATATTATATACAAAGTCAACTTATTGCCCCCAACAATCTGGGTCCTCATTTTACCTAACTTATAAAGGATGGAAGGCTGAGTCAACCTTGGGCCTAGTGGGGCTTGAACCTGCAGTAATTGCAAACAGCTGCTGTTAATAACAGATTGTCTTACCAGTCTGAGCCACAGAGGCCCGTCTTAAAAGGTCTTAAAAGGGCCATGGTTCCTCACCCCTGAAATAAATTATTGACCTTTTCAGCTGTGGCAATACCAGATGTGGGCTCACAACTGTGCTTCTGCACTTTTCTATCCTCAGGTTACGCCCAGCGTTTGCGAGAGAGCAGCTGGTACGATCCGATCATCCCTCCTCAGTATTCGGATCCTAACACACGATGGGGTGCTTTTCTATGGAAGGATAAGAGTATTCCTGGCAAAGAATATGGTAAGAAGCAGGATAGGGATGAAGGAGTGTGGAGAAAAACTCAGGCGGGGTGGTTTCATCAGAGAACGTGTAATCTAGTTCAGGGGTCACCAACCTTTCGGACCTCAGGGACCACCAAATTCATAATTTTAAATCCCGCGGACCACTAATATGAATTTTTTAAAAAGATAAATAATATTTAGTGCAATATAAAAATGCAAATAATCTTTCTTGTGGACCACCAGTGGTCCACGGACCACCAGTTGGTGACCGCTGATCTAGTTCTTGAGTGTACAAGGGGAGACCTCAGTCCCCCACCCTACATGCCTTTTTCTCAATTCTAGAAAAATGGATCATCCAGTAAAATTGATCGGGATAAAAAAAATTATCACCCCGAAGCTAAAAAGTATTGGGCCAAAATACAAGGTTGGCTACAAGATTTAATAAATTGCCAAACTGAGTTAAATCCGGAAACATTTCTCCTGGGATATTAAAAACTAAATTTGATAAAAAAAATAAGATATCTGATCCTACATATACTAATAGCAGCAAGAATTGCATTTGCGCAATGCTGGAAGGAACATAATTTACCACCAGAGGGATTAATTATCTAGAAAATATTTGAATGTGCCGAAATGAATAAACTAACCTTAGAATTAAAAGAAAAAGATGATTCGGAGTATTATGCGGTTTGGGAAAATAGTATAGGTGGATAGACAACAGAAACAAAAATAGGTAATATTTATAAGGAAGTTGAGGATGTATATGTATATTTAAGAAAGTTGAGGATGTATATGTATATGTATATGTATATAATGTAGATTTTACTTGAACTGTTAATCCAAAGCATATAAAAATGACAGTCTGTTTGACTATGTATTAGAGTTATGGAAAAGAAAAACGACAATAAAAATTATTTATAAAAAAAATTATCACACTACAGATAGGCCTTGATGTACAACCACAATGGAGTCCAAAACTTCTGTAAGACAAGGACTACCTATACCTTCACAAGTTAAGAATGGCCCCTTTTCTTATCACCTGCCATCTTGATGGTTTTTCTTTGAATTGCTGGTCTTGAACCTTATGTGCAATAGGTGGGCACCTTCCAGTGGTGAAATCCTCAGCTGATAGCCACCAGTTCTCTGCCCTGTGCATGCGTGTCAAATACGTACTGCGTGTGCACATATGCTCCAAAAGCATGCCCTGCATGCATGCGTAGTACGCATCAAACACATGCTTTGTGTGGAAAAAGGAGGCTTGGGAAGGTAAGTAGAACAGCAAGGAGGGGAACAACTGTGCCTCGCAATTTAACTTCGCTAGAAAGCAGGATTTCCTGCTTTCTAGTGAATATAAACCGTGCAGTACAGCTGATCGTCAGAAATACTAGTTCAGATGAACTGGTAGCTTTTTAACTACTGGTTTGCCCAAAGTGGTAGCTTTTTTTTTTTTACTATTAGTTCACCCGAACTGGTAGTTTTTATCACTACTGGTTCGCCTGAACCGGTAACATTTTACCCCGGCGCCTTCTTTGACTCCCCCAAGAGACACTTCCAGGTGTCTCTTGGATGCTTTGCGATAACAGCTCCCCCAATTCCCAGGTCTTGAAGAGGTGTATGCAGAATATAGAATAATAGAGTTGGAAGGGACCCTTGGAGGTCTTCTAGCCCAACCCCCTGCTCGAGCAGGAGACCATTAACCATTCCAGATGGCTGTCCAGCTTCTTCTTATAAACCTCCAGCGATACACATGAAAACAAGGAAATTCACCTTAATTTACCCCAGCCCTCTTTTTAATCATAACCTCCCTAATTCTTTTTTTTTCCAGTCGTCAACCGCAATCGCTGTGCTGAGGAGCTGAAGGGAAAACCAGGCTATGTACCCCGCCTTTCTCTCCACACGCCGGTCTTCACAGCAAAGGACTACCGCACCTGGAGGATGTTCAGCCACCAGCCTTCAACCAACAACCAGTAAAGCTTCTTCAGCTGCTTGACGTGATATGATAATCCTCCTTCGTGGTGCAAGGTGGGGATAGCATCTCCCCTTTGTGCTCGGGGCCCGTATGTCCTAGGCCCAGAGCCTTGGAGTGATGTGGCATGGCAACGTAACCATGCAGCCTGGATCATGTGGATGTGGCCCATTTGTTGCGACAGTGCTGTAAAAGGAAGGGGCCGAGAACGCTTCTCCCTTTTACCTGTGTGTTTGTTTTTTAATGAAATTGTTGGGCAGACAATTCTTCATGTACTTCTTTTATACAATGCAGAAATAACTGGTGGGACTCCCTGCTGTGGAATAGCAAGAGCAGTAGCACTTAGATTTAATATACAGCTTCACAGTCATCTCTAAGGCAGTTTACAGAGTCAGCCTATTGCCCCCAACAACCTGGGTTCTTATTTTACCGACCTTGGAAGGATGGAAGGCTGAATCAACTTTGAGCCGGTGAGAATCGAACTGCTGGCAGTCGGCAGAATTAGCCTACAATACTGCATTCCAACCACTGTGCCACCATGACCCTTTAGGATGACCCCCGCACACACTTTAATGATGTGGGTTTTTTTTTAAAAAAATGAGAGAGAGAAACTACGGAAAGATAGAAGAGATGAAGGCAAATGACATCTGAGGTGATATAACATGGTTGAAAAACACCAAATAGAGTGCCTTTACAACTCCCTTTTAAGAAAACCATGGGAAGTAAGCCTGCGCATAAAATGAATGCAGGTTGGGGATAATTAAGACATTAAGATAATTAAGACATTTTCAATAACTCACCTTAACTGGTAGTGTTCTAATGACAGCCTGGGAGCCATCTTTTGGGGAAGCGTTAATTAAGATTCTTGTGCCGAGCGTGGGCTGGCAGTTGGACTTTCTAGGACATCAACTCTATGATTCAGTGATTCTTGGCTGCATTTCCTTACCTTTTAGATCAGGGGTCTCCAACCTTGGTCCCTTTAAGACTTGTGGACTTCAACTCCCAGAGTCCCTCAGCCAGCAAAGTCATTGCAGTCATAAGTCAAAGCATCAGATGACCAGATTTGAATTTTCAGTTGTTTTTACAAGATTTGTTAAGTGAATGCTGCAGTTGTTAAATGCGTCCATTTTCGTCCAATGGGCGTTTTTTGCTGGAAACAGGAAGTAGACGCTAGAAACCAGCCAAAAAAAGAGTCACAGATTGTAGTCACGTGACTGCAGATGTTGCAAACAGCTGTAAAGGTGAGCCGGTTCAAGCCCAGTGCCTGACCTGTCATCATTGTAAACCTCGGGTTTCTGTGGTCGTCATAAGTCTAAAAACGGCTCTGGGGAGCTCCATGGTAATTTGGAACAACCGTT
The DNA here is from genome assembly GCF_028640845.1 of Ahaetulla prasina. Lineage (NCBI taxonomy): Eukaryota > Metazoa > Chordata > Lepidosauria > Squamata > Colubridae > Ahaetulla > Ahaetulla prasina. The sequence goes on from NC_080539.1 coordinate 361,604,210, forward strand.
AACCGAATGGTTGTATGTCAAAGAATACCTGAGTCAGCTTTGGAAGGCATATTAGGCCGGAAGCTTCCGTGCTGCCACTTTCTTCTCCTGTGTGGGAAACTCTGGGAGTTGAAGTCCACAAGTCTTAAAGGGACCAAGGTTGGAGAGCCCTGTTTTAGATCAGAGCTCAACATACTGTACAATGCCAAGAGAGATAATTATGTACCTTCCCCCACACTCGTATACATATAAAATAGCTGAAATCTCAGTCAATGCTCATGTTTGCATTGGGATCCCCAGAGAATGCCGAACTCTGTGTCCGGTGACAGCTTAAAATCTAGTAATAGTTTGGTATTGGTAATTGGTATGAAAATAATGCAATCTTGTGATGCTTGCAAGAAGGTTGGTGACTCATTTTAAGGTTGGTTTGGTGTTTTGAATGGATTGCGATGGCTTTTACCAACTTTTCCAGCTCATTGTGGTTCTTTTAAGCATCTTAATCTACCCATTTTACCAGTCCTAATATTCCCAAATGGAGCTGATTTTTTCCACTTTTGGCAGTTTTTAGGAGGAAAATAGTTTGACACCATTTAGATTTTTTTGGTTGTTTAAGGGTCCTTTAAAACTTAACCAAGAATCATGAGGGATCAAAATCACTACAAGAATCATGATATTTGCGGTTTGCAGTAGATTCGCAAAGGAAGCCATGGTCTGCTCTAAACCTTTTAATGCTCGCTAATTAATATTACCCCTTTCACACATCTGACTCACTTGACTTTCTTCAGCAAGAGTTTTTCAGATCAAGGACTGCAATCCTGACTAAAACTGTACCAAGAACTATTCTTTGTGAAGTGGATGGAGCCAGATTAAAAAGAGGACAAAATAAGAAATGGATAATAATCAACACTAAAATGATCACTCCTCTTTTGTCATGGTCCTTACTACAAGGTTATATGCACAGTTCCATTTGATCTATAACAGGGTTTTTCAAATTTGGTAACTTAAGATGTATGGACTTCAACTCCCAGAATTCTCCAGCCAAGCTGTGGAATTCTGGGAGTTGAAGTCCACACACTTTAAAGTTACAAAAGTTTAAAAAATACTGATCCATTCGTATTTCATATTTATTATTTTATATGTTAAAGTGATTGGCACTTTATCTCTCTGCCTGAAAATGTATGTGTCTTAAGAGTAATTCTAAACCACATTGAGATTTAAAGAAAAAAAAGAAAAGAAAGAAATATACCATTAATGACTTCGGCTGCACAATATAGGCACTGATGTAAAATGAGAGAAATAACATGCATTAAGGGTGTCCATCTGGTTTGTTTAACATGATGCTATTCGCACAATGTATTCCAGCAAGTTTAATAAAAGAGAAATGCTACTTTGCATTATAAATAACTGGATTTAATTTATGCCCAAACGGCTGATATTTTAAAAATAAGGTATCTGTCATGAGTCAAAATCCCAATTTGTCCCTGAAAATGCTGGTCTGGGTGTGGGGGAAGGGGAGACAAGGGGAGAGGGGAAAATCCTTGGTATTTTAAAACAATCTTTAACAGATTTTCAACTGAACGTAGAACTCATTCTTCTCCATCTGAAATGCCAGCGGGTTACCTCAAGCAGGATTTGAAGGGCCAGCCCTTTCCCTGCTCAGCTCTTAACAGTTTCTACTTTGTGGTAGATCACATTTGAACACGGAGGCTCCATAGTTGCTTTGCTTAAACATTAATAACACCCCAATACTCTGAACTCTGGAGGTAGAGTCAATAGTAAAGGTGTCGGTGATAGCATAAGCCTCTTAAACCACCCACTTATGCTAGTTACAAAAATATTGTGCAAGATGATAAAACATACCTTCCCTGGCCTTTAAAAAAAGAGGAAGGGGGGAAAGGTAGTTTTTTTTTCCCCACACACAAAAACTAAGAGAGAGGTGTTTCACCTTTCCCATCTTCTTTTACATGGAAATGTTAGGAGTAAAAAAGTTACTAAATTTTGGCTTCTCAAGGCACACGATAGATCCATGGTGGGTCAGCCTCTGAATTTTGCATGGTGCACAGGCACCCTTTAAAAGTTATCTTTCTATATTCTCTACTTCTTGGGGAGACACCCCCCCTCTATTTCCAGAAAAAGCTGGGGGGGGGGGAAATAACCCCGAGCAGAATCGATGTTGTAAGATCCTGCGTGGTTGAGCTTGATGATCGAGGGCTAAGGAAAATTCTGTTTCTCCTTTAAGTTGTGATCAGCGAGAAGTTGTGATCAGTCACAGAAATGTCGGTTTCAGCATCACCTTGCATAGATGCCCGGAACACAATTTATTCCTCAGCTTCGCTTATATCTAAACGGAAGAAAAAAATAAAAATGTAAGAAGAACAGATACTAAAGGCCACCTCAACAGGTGTGATGAGTTCTTTTAGACCAGGGGTCTCCAACCTTGGCAACTTTAAGACAGCAAAGCTGGCTGAGGAACTCTGGGAGTTGAAGTCCACAAGTCTTAAAGTTGTCAGGGTTGGAGACCCCTGTTATAGACCAAGGGTAACATATTGCGTCAAGGGATAAGACTTTTTTTAAAAAATTCTTATTTTCGTATGACAGACATCCAGGATAGGATGGTGATATCAAATATATGCATGGAAAAATATTACATAGGTAGAAAGTGGTAAAAAGCATTACCCTCCCTGGCCTTTAAAAAAAGTCAAAGGAAGGAGAAAAGGTAGGTTCCCCCACCCCCCCAACACACAATCTCCTTAAAAGAGCGATGTTTCGCTTTTGTCATCTTCTTTTACAGGGAAACGTTGGGAATAAAAATGCATGGGAAAAAAGAGAGCGCTCTTTTCTGGCATACATTTTTTTTCAAAAATTGTTTAAAACATTTCAGAGACTTAGCATCTTTTTGTGCGGATGTATTTCAGGAAGGGATTCACGCAACAGGGACAGGCAGCTACTCTACAGGTAATGTGTGTACAGGTAATCCTCGACTTACAATAGTTCATTTAATGACCTTTTCAAAGTTTCAATGGCACTGAAAAATGTTACTTACGACTGTCTTTCACAGTTACGACTTTTGCAGCGTCCCCATGACCATTTGATCATAATTCAGAGGGTTGGCAACCGGTTCATACTTACGACGGTTGCGATGTCCCAGGGTCATGGGATCCCCTTTTGCGACCTTCTGAGAAGCAAAGTCAATGGGGAAGCCAGATTCACTTAACAACTGGGTTACTGACTTAGTGATTCACTTAACAACTGCAGCAAGAAAAATGGGGCAAAACTCACTTAACAAATGTTTCCCTTAACAACAGAAATGTTAGGCCCAATTGCCGTTGTAAGTTGAGGACCACCTGTATATCTGAAATTTTTGTTTGCTGAGCTCAAATAGTTTAGTCCCAGATATTTGGGTCTAAATGAAGCTATCTCAGACTAGTTGCCAAGGTTAATTAACTGGGTTAGGAGATTTGCGCAACGCAATAATCGCATTTGACTCATTTAAATATATTGTGTAATTAAATTCAGGTCCTTTGACTGTTGCAATTATTGCCCCAAGGAACCAGGATTGTCTAGAGACAATCTGGCATTAAGAAAAGAAACACAGCTACTGAGTCGCTGAGAGATCGAGCCAACAGCTGGCACAATCCAACTTGAAGCAAGAGCAACAGCATTCAAACAACCAGAAGCAATGTGGAGTTTGTAAGCTCTTTGTTTAACAACCCAAATATAAATAAATATTTTTTTTCCTTCTAAGCCACTATGTGAAATCGACTTCCCCAAGAAGCGGGAAGGCATTTCTACAAAAGTTTGTCCTTGTGATGCCACTCAAAAGTTACAGTTGGAAGTACTTTCTACATCTGCTTCCTGAAAGTGCCCACCGATTATTCCATTGGTCCTTTTTCACCTCTCTGAAGATTTCATCAACTCCATCCAACCACAAGTTACTTGATGTTCTCCTTTCTCCCTACCCATGTTCCTTTTCTTCATGTAATTGGTTTTCAGCCTAACTATCATTCATTATCTCTAGATGACCTAACCAACGCAACATATTTCTTTAATGCTGGTCATTTCCTTTGGTATACAGTCTATATTAATTGAGCAGCCGCTTATTCTTATCTCTTGTTTTCATCTCACATGTACTTAACCTCTTTATTTCCACAGCATTCAACTTCCTCCCTGCCACCCAAATATAAACAGTACTCAAAATGTGAATTATGGAGTCCTTAAATGTCTATGGAGATTCTCAGTCATCCAAGTCATTGTTGTTCCAAAGGTGCTTTTTTCCAGGAGGCAACTGGACTTTCTGGTTTTTCTTTGAAGACATTTCGCTTCTCATTCAAGAAGCTCTTTCAGCTCTGACTGGATGGTGGGGAATGGAAGGATTTATATTCCTTGCAGGCAGCTGGACATTTAACCACTCGCTATAAGAATGCAAATGTCCAGCTGTCTGCAAGGAGTATAAATTCTTCCATTCCCCACCATCCTGTCAGAGCGTAACTAGGTAACTTGATCAATGCCCTGCAAGCAAAATCACCAAGCTCAAAGAGCACCAAGAACTCCATGTGTTGTGACCGAGGCCTAAGTAGTGATTACCAAACACAATTCAGTCCTGAACAAACTTATTTTATTAAAACGGCTGAAAATTAATCCATTCTCAGCTTAGTCCAAAACGAATTCTTTATAAACAGTCCTTCGGCCTTACTACCAAACTTTGTTGTCTTTGGCAACCTGCCAAAGGCTTTTCTTGGCAAAAACCCCACAAAGTTCAAGAGACGCTGACAAGAAGCAATGGAATCAACTTTGCTTTTCTACAAAGAACCCAATGGCTCGTTGCTGCTCTTTTAAGCCTTATGGGAGGGGCCAATCTGGCCTTACTCCCTAGTCGTCCTTTTTGCTTTAGTTGCTCTTGCCTTCTGGCAGCTCTTCTCACGCATGCACTAGGAACAGGCTCCTCCTGTTCCTCTGCCTCTCTGCTGTCTGCCTCTGGAGGCTCTGGAGTCCGCACATTGCTCCCAGATGACCCTGGCCCCATCTCTGCCTCCAACGCAAAGCCCTCATCCAGGCCTTCCCCTGATTCCAGGACTGGCCTATTGTCTTCCCCAGCCTCCACACTGTCCGACTCCGCTGCCAGGTCCACAGGCTGCTGGCGGACCACAACACCATGGTTCAACTCTGAGCTACAAATATTCTCTGCTAAAATGAACTTCAGGTAGTCCTCGACTTACAACCATTGGTTTAGTGACTCTTCGAAGTTACAATGCACTGAAAAAAGTCACTCATGACTGCTTTTCACACTTATAACCATTGCAATATCCCCCTGGCCAAATGTGATCAAAATTTGGGTCCTTGGCAACTGCATGTATTTATGATGGTGACAGTATTGTGGGGTCACTTGATCACTTTTTGCGACCTTCTGACAAGTAAAGTCAATGGGGAAACCAGATTTACTTAACAACTATGTTAGTAACTTAACTGCAGTGATACACTTAACTGTGGAAGGAAAGTGGGTTTGACTCATACAAATGGGTCAAAACTCACTTAACTGTCTTGCTAAGCATTAAAAATCGGGTTTAATTATGGTTGTTAAGCCAAGGACTACATGTATATAAATTTTCTCCCTCCTCATTCTCAGTACCCATCCCACCCTGCCCCTAGCCAGTGGTGGAATTCAAATTGTTTTACTACCAGTTCTGCAGGTGTGGCTTGGTGGGCATGGCGGGGGAAGGATTCTGCAAAATCCCCATTCCCTCCCCACTCCTAGGGGAAGGATATTGCAAGATCTCCATTCCCTCCCTACTCCTGGGGGAAGGATATTGCAAAATCCCCATTCCCACCCCACTCTGGGGCCAGCCAGAGGTGATATTTGCTGATTCTCTGAACTACTCAAAATTTCTGCTACCAGTTCTCCAGAACCTGTCAGAACCTGCTGAATTTCACCCCTGCCCCTAGCCCAGTATTTTGTTATTTCTGCAAGAAAGGCTGCGGTAGAAAAGGGAGGCTCTTCTACATTTAGGAGAGAAGCCTCCATGACCAGGTAAGCTCACTTCCCAAGAAGGGTGGATTGGCTACAGGTTTGCCAAACATCTTTGGTACACTCTCCACTACCTGTTAATGCTTGTAAAACTGTAGACATTGCCTAAAGGCACGTAACCTACACACAGGCACCCAAGAGTCTTAAATGGATTTTGAACCTTCCTATTTAAGTCAAGCCCAACATTGGGGATTTAAAGAACTGAGACGCTTTAGCAAGCTAGGTGAAGTAGAATAAAATTCAGGCTCATTTCCTGAAACAGCCAAACTGTTGCAGGTTGAGGTTGTGACTTGGATGTTCTTCCCTTATAACTAGTGCAGCTGCCAACTGAGAGAAGGTGGCACGAGTTCAAGCAAAACCAGCAAGTGGTACGGGTGCGAACAAATCCTTTTGCACAAAAGTCAGATTGCATAAGAATCAGCCTTTGCAATTCTTTCTCTCTGATGCAATTCTGCCTTCAGGTAGCTGGTGAAGATGGTAGCCTAAGCCTTCAATGTTCCAGTTTCTCTTATTTTCTATTTTTGCCACGCAGGTTGAGGAAGGCTGAGTTCTAAAGCACCTTTTCAAACCTACACATATTTTTGGAAAAAGCCACAATACAGTGATGGCTTTTGGTATTTATTCTGATATTGTAGAGCAGTCTTTCTCAGCTTTAATAACTTTAAGACAGGGGTGTCAAACTCAAGGACATTGGGCTGGATCTGGCCCATGGGTTCACCCTGGAAATAGTGAAGGACTGGCCCGCGGTGCCTATGCCAGCGAAAATGGAGCTCGGGAGGGCTGCGGGAAGCTCTCTAAAGCTCCATTTTATTTATTTGTTTGTTTGTTTGTTTGTTTGTTTGTTTGCATTTTTATACCGCCCTTCTCCAAAGACTCAGGGCGTTGTACAGCAAGTAAAACGACAATAATCCAAAACCATTTAAAATATCATAACAAAGTTAAAAATCTAATTAGACTGCTGTATACTTAAAACTATTAGATAAAAATACAAAAAATAAAAAACCCTTGTTAAAAAACCCAAAAAACTAGTTTAGTTAAAAAACTAAAATCCCCAAATATTAAAATCAATCAATCAGACCAGCCCCGCTTGGTGAAAAAAGAAAGTCTTGAGCTTGCTTTTAAAGGTCCTAAAATCAGGGAGAAGACGGAGACCCACCGGCAGCTCGTTCCACAGAGCCGGGCCCCCCACAGAGAACGCTCTTCCCCTGGGGGCCGCCAGCCGACATTGGTTGGCTGACGGCACCCTAAGCAGGCCCTCCCTGTGAGAGCGCACTGGACGCACCGGACAATGGGAGGTAACTGGCGGCAGCAGGCGGTCCCGTAAATATCCCGGTCCGATGCCATGGAGCGCTTTAAAAGGTGATAACCAACACCTTGAAGCGCCCCCGGAAGACCACCGGCAATCAATGCAGCCTGCGCAGGAGAGGTGTTACATGGGAGCTACGAGGAGCTCCCTCAATCCCCCGCGCGGCCACATTCTGTACCAGTTGGAGCCTCCGGATGCTCTTCAAGGGGAGCCCCATGTAGAGAGCATTGCAGTAATCCAGGCGGGAAGTGACGAGGGCATGAGTGACGAGTGCATAACGAGTCCCGGTCCAGGAAAGGGCGCAATTGGCGAATCAGGTGGACCTGATAAAAAGCTTTCCTGGCGACGGCCGTCAAATGGTCTTCTAAAGACAGCCGTGCATCCAGGAGAACGCCTAAATTGCGCACCGATTCCCTGGGGGCCAGCGATTCGCCCCCCCCCCCAGTCAGCAATGGGGTAAGCTGACTATGCCGGGATGCCGGCATCCACAGCCACTCCGTCTTGGATGGGTTGAGTCGGAGCCTGTTCGTCCCCATCCAGATCCGAATGGCTTCAAAGCACCGAGTCATCACATCGACGGCTTCGTTGGGGTGGTTTGGGGTAGAGATGTACAGCTGAGTGTCGTGGGCATACAGCTGACAACTCACCCCAAAACCACGAATGATCTCTCCCAGCGGCTTCATATAAATGTTGAACAGGAGGGGTGAGAGAATCGACCCCTGTGGCACCCCACATGTGAGTTGCCTAGCGGTCGATCTCTGCCCCCCTGTCAACACCGTCTGCGAACGGTCAGAGAGGTAGGAGGAGAACCACCGTAAAATGGTGCCTCCCACTCCCAACCCCCCCCAACCGCTGCAGCGAGATATCATGGTCGATGGTATCGAACGCCGCTGACAAATCTAACAGGACAAGAACAGAGGAGCAACCTCTGTCCCAATTTTCATTGGCAGAGGGTTGCAGGAGGCCATCACAGCCAAAAACAGAGCTCAGGAGCTCGTTTTCACTGGCAGAGCACTTGGTCCACCACAGGCACCCCCAACACGAGTGATATTGAGCTGGCCTTGCCCACCCTGGCCACACCCATCCCAGCCCCCCCCCCCCCGAGGTCATGATGTGGCTCTCAATGAAATTGAGTTTGACATCCCTGCTTTAAGATGTCTAGGCCAGGGGCCTGCAAACTTGGCTCTTTTAAGACATGTGGACTTCAACTCCCAGAGTTCTTCAGCCAGCAAAGCTCAGCAAAGCTGGCTGAGGAACTCTGGGAGTTGAAGTCCACAAGTCTTAAAAGAGCCAAGTTTGCAGACCCCTGGCCTAGGCAAAAGGGCCCAAAAGATGCCTTTTGTAATTATCAGAAGCAGCTCAGATAAACAACACCCTAATTCACTGAACTATAAGAGGAACAGATACGACATCATCAGACTTTCAAGATGCTATTATTATAGCGCTACTCAATAAAAGTAGGTTTATCCATCCTGTGGAGTTGATTTCATGGTCCGCTTTATCTAGTGAGGCTAATAGATAAATATTCTCCTAAACATTTACATTTTAGTTGTCATTTGGGTATAAACTCTTTAAATCAGTTGCAAAAATTCCAGCCACATAATCCTGCCACACACACATCCGAATTGCTCCCAAGGTTTAGGCTGATTTAAAGCACAGAAAACTCATTAAATCCATGGGAAGTGATCTAATTAACCATTCACCAATTAATGTGACTTCATTTAAGAAACATTTAAATGTATGAAATGTTTTTTGTAGTCTGGTCCCGTTGTGGTCCGCCAGCAGCCTGCAGAGCTGGTAAGGGAATTGGACAGTGATAAGGCTGGGGAAGACCTGGATGAGGGCTCTGCGTTAGAGGCTGAGGTGGGGCCAGGGCCATCGGGGAGTGAGGTGCGGACTCCAGAGCCTCCAGAGACTGACAGTAGTGAGGCAGAGGAACAGGAGGAGCCTGTTCCTAATGCACGCATGAGAAGAGCTGCCAGAAGGCAAGAGCAGCTCAAGCAAAGAGGACGACTCGGGAGTAGGGCCAAGAGATGATTGGCCCCTTCCGTAAGGCTTAAAACAGACCAGCAATGGGTGTTTGGGCTTTGCCGGAAAACAACGTTGGTAGCTTCATCTTCTTGCATTTAGTTTTGTATCAGTGTCTTCTGAACATTTGCCAAGAAAGGCCTTTGTCTGTTTGCCTAATTGGACCAAGGTTTGCAATAGGACTGAGGAATTTGTGTTGGGAGGAATTTGATTTAATTTAGTTGAACTACGCTGAGAATGAAGTAATTCTCAGCTGTTCGAATAAAGTTTGTTTGTTTTTTCACTGACTGAGTTTCCTACTACCTACTTGGGCCTAGGTCACAACAGGTCCTTGATCACAAAACAGTTGTATACTTCTCGGGCATCCAAGAGAGAGGAAGCTGAAAAAAAGTTGAGATAGCGACCACAACCACACAACCAAAGGCCCCCTTCTTTGATTTACAAAAGGAGGGGGCATTAGTCAGGCAGTCACAGCTGCCATCTTAACTTTTTTGAATCCCATCTATTCCCGTATGGATACATCTGATGCCCTTTTTTGACAGAATTAAAGTTATAATATATTAACTCTCTGCTTCTGCTAGAATAGCAATTGCTAAGTATTCTGATTCCTCCCTCTAGATGTTGTTAAAAACCAGTTTCCAAGAACTTAAACTGGCATTTTTAGTGCTGAGGAATGTCAAGAGTTGAAGTTTAGAATTACACATACGTTCAGCACTGGGAAAAAGTTGAGGGCTTCAATGGGACTTTGTAAGTCTTTGACTTACAACCGGAATGGGATAACTTGCCGCAGGACAACTTGCTGTGGGCAACTTGCCATGGGACAATTCAACAAGTACAAAAGTTAAGTTAATTTTGATGGAACCATAACCATCAATAAAATAAAAACCTCAATCCGGAAATACAAGTTACAATAATTTGGACGAAAACGTGGTCACCAATAAGAAAAGTACTTGAATGAATCTATTAATACAGCACTGAATTGTCCCACGGTGAGTTGTTTTGCGGCAACATGGCCATGGTGAGTTGGCCGTGGCCAGTTGTCTTAGGCCCCTTACAACCACAATTGAGATCAGAGTTTCAACTGCTAAACAAGGAGGTTGTTAAGTGAGTCACACCTGATTTTTACAACCTTTTTTTGTTCATGGTTGTTAATTGAATTGAACTGCTAAGTGAACCTGGCTATCGATAAATCTGGGTTCCCCCATTGACTTTTCTTGTCAGAAGCCAGCTGCGGGGGGGAGCAACCCCAGGATGCTGCCAGCTGTGGTAAATAAAGGCTGATTGCCAAGTGTCTGAAATTTAATCACACGATCCTGGGCATGCTGCCATGGTCGTAAGTGCAAGGACCGGTCGTAAGTAATTTTTTTAACATTTTAAAAAAGTTGTAAGTTTGAACGGTTGCTAAACAAATGATTTTAAATTGAGGGTTGCCTGTAATTGCCTCAGATTTGAAGGAGGAATTGGAGTAGGAACCTTAACAATAGGGATGACTTAAGGATCAAGATTGTTCTTCTGTGGCAGATGGAGGTTGTTGGAGAGAGGCACATTTCGAAATGAGAGAGGATGGTTTTGCTCTCCCGTGCCAAGTTTATGAAATAGGGAGACTGCCTTCATGCCAGGCTATCTTAATCTCTCCTTGTCATCCAAACCAGAGAAGACGCCTCTCTGCCAATAGTTATATAACAAGACAGAGCTGGCTGAAGGTGACAGAAACTATGTTGAAGGTGGCTAAGAGAAGGTGTTACCACCCATACCACTCATGGGGATCTGATTTCTTTAAAGGAAGAATTAAGACAGTGAATTCTTCCTTCAAGGAAATAAGAAAATTTTCCTTGAGGTAAACATCCAGCAATTAAAAGAATGGATAGCAAGCAGTAGCAGCGTCTTTCTGTTAACAAAAGAGCAATTTCAGAAGGGCTCCTGGGATCTTAGACAATACAGGTAGTCCTCGACTTACAACCATTGGTTTAGTGACCGTTTGAAATTACAAATTTTACATAGTGACTTATGATTGTTTTTTTACACTTAGAATTCTTGCAGCATCTCCTGTGGTCACGGGATTAAAATTCAAATGCTTAGCAACTGGCATTTTTTTATGAAGGCTGCAGTGTCTCTGGTCAAGTGATTACCTTCTGCCAAGCAAAGTCAATGGAGAAGGAAGATTCATCTAACAACCATGCTACTAACTTAACAGCTGCAGGGATTCACTGAATAACTGTGGAGAGAATGGTCGTAAAATGAGGCAAAACTCACTTAACAACCATCTTAGCAACAGAAATGTTAGGCTCAATAGTGACTGTAAGTCAAGGACTACCTGCACACACAAGTTCAGAAGCTCAGAATCATCCAGTATATATAAACAAACATTATCTAGGCGAGTATTGAAGGATCTGTGTGATGAACCAGGACAAGGCACGAAGGCCACACAGCCAGCTGAGAGTTCAAACTCCCCTTTAATAGTTCAACTTTCCCCCAAACACTTCCACGTTCATGGCAAGTCCCAGAGCAAAATGCTCACAGCCACACGCAGCAGCCTCTGGCTGTGAGCAGTCCAGCAAAGCAAAGGAACAGGGAAATGAATCCATGAAGCAAGGAACAAGGCACTGAGTCCACAAAGCAGGGAAGAAGCAGTGAGTCCATGAAGCAAGGAAGAAGGCAAGCAGTCCCACAAACGCCAGACGTCTGCAACGGCACACAAAACTCCACTAACTTCAGCAACAGAGTGGTCAATGCCTGGAATGCTCTACCTGACTCTGTGGTTTCATCCCAAAACCCCCAAAACTTTAACCTTAGACTGGCTACTGTTGACCTCACCCCATTCCTAAGAGGTCTGTAAGGGGCGTGCATAAGAGCACCAGTGTGCCTACCGTCCCTGTCCTAATGTTCCCTTTAATTGTATTCATTTTATGTATTCAATTCATGCTTATACATATATATATATTATCTAATATGTACTTGACAAATAAAAAAATAAACAAACAAAAAATTGAGCGTTGTTCCCGACAAACATTCCTCCCCCATGTCTCCTTAAATCTCAGTCCCCAGGTGTGCCTTGTGAAAAGGGGCAGGGCGCTCTCCTCTCAAGTCCTCAGGTAAGCCTGTGCTGTTCCCGCCTTCTCTCCACTCTCTGTGCTCGGGAATCAGGAGGGAGCGGTCCTTGCTCATCGCAAGGCGCTCCATAGCTCCTCATTTCCAGTGCTTGCCCTCTCTCAGTCATCCTGCCTCCGTTCCTCCCTGCTAACAAGCCGCCCCGATCCTGAGGGGTCCTAAGCTGCCTCCTCCTATTCCTCCCAATGTTCCTCCGAAGCCAATGAAGCCAGCCTCTTGATCTCCGTGGGCTCCAGCTCCCCCGCAGATTCAGGCTCCGACAGGGGCTTGACAATCTATTGAAGGTAATCACTGATCTGGCAGCTGCATATTTACCAGAAGAGCACGAATGTTATTCTTGGCTTCAAACTAGAGACAATTTGGCAAATTATAAACCAGCAGATTGGACGTCTACACTAGATGAGGATATTTTGTGAAGGAGCTCAGCAATTAACAAGGGCCAGCATGGGTTTGTCACAAACAAGTTATGCCAGACTAAACTTATCTCCCTTTTTGAAATAGTATTAGCTTAATAGGGAGAATGCTATGGGCACAGTGTACCTTGATTTCAGCAAAGCATTTAACAAAGTGTCTCATGATGCTTTGATGAATAAAAGGGTAAAATATAGGCTAGAGGCTCCTACTGATTCATAACTGGCTAATGACCACACCCAGAGAGTCAGTACAAATGCTTCCACATGAGATTGGAAACCAGTTAAGAAAGAGGCCACAGGACTCTGTCTTAGCTTCCAACATATTTGCTAATGACTTGAATAATGGGATTAAGAGGGTGATTATTTAGAGCTGCCATTTTAGAAGGCTCAGGAAGATCTAGACGGGATTGAACCCGTGGGACAAAATGAACAGGATGAAATTTGATTGGAGGAAATGTTGGAAAGTTGTATCTTAAGATTTATGATGAATATATTTATGAGCCTGATCATGATTTGTAACTTGTTGCTTGTATGTACAGTGAAAACTTATGCAACGGACACAAATCCCTGGTGTGTCCAATCACATTTGATCAATAAAGAATTCTGTTCTATTCTAAAAAGAAAAGCTCAAGTAATCTAATCAAAAGGTCAAGAAGACTAATCAAGGAGAGAAGCAACCAAGATCTAAGGAGAAATTATCTAATCAAGGAGAGACGCAAACCTAGATGTCAACCCTGGAGCCATCTTTGAGTGTCTTCAGGTTGCCATAGTGAGGCTGGATGGAGCTGTGGGAAAAGGAGGGGTGGAATAGAGATAACAGGGGGGTGAGAATATGTAACCAAAATATCATTCTTTCTTCTGGAAACCAAGGACATTCTCACCAGCACCTGGAGGGGCATAGATGGGAGGCATCTTGGATGGAAAGAGAGACCTGATTGGGGCATATGATGGTTGTGTATAATGGGGGAGGGGAAGAACTTTGGATTTTGAATTGGATGGGGAAAACCTGCTGGACTTCAGACTCAAATTTTCACCAATTGTGCCAATATGACATGCCTAATAAATTTATACTTTGAGGAACTTTGTCTTGGAGTTTTGATTTCTTATGGGCTGTTACTTGGAACCCTGACACTAGATCTAAGGAGATCTAAGGAGAGCAGTGAGAACTATTAACCAATGGGACAACTTGCCTCCAGAAGTTGTGGGAGCTCCATCGCTGGATTTTTTAAAAGAGATTGGATAGCCGTATGTCTGAAATGGTATAGGGTCTCCTGCTTGAACAAGGGGCTGGTCTAGAAGACCTCCAAGGTCCCTTCCAGCTCTATGCTGATTCTGTTGCCATCACCTCTTCTGCCGGTCTGTGGAGCCAGGAAGGTTGGGGAGCTGTATACAACATTGTCTAACTCTGTACAAATTAAGAAACAAAAACACTCACTGATGCTGAAGATCCAGTTCAGGCCAAGCCCCCATAGAAATCAACTGTTCTTCCAGCTGGATGATACGCAGACCAATGTAGCCCGAAGAACAAAGCAGGAGAACGACCCTACAGGAGATGCAGATAAAGCTTGTTTAAAAGTCAGCATTGGGAAAAGAAATAACAGCTGAGACTATTCCTAGTTTAGCCCTGAGAGCTGTAGTACTAAAGAGGTACAAGATCCATACTCTAAAATAGTTTAAGTGATTAAATTCTATTTAATTATCTTCATTTTAATCATATATTCCTTTTTAAAACTTTTTTATTATATTGTTAGCTGTCCACAATGAACCATGGTGGCGCAGCGGTTAGAGTGCAGTACTGCAGGCTACTTCTGCTGACTGTCAGCTGCCTGCAACATGGCAGTTCAAATCTCACCAGGCTCAAGGTGGACTCAGCCTTCCATCCTTTCAAGGTGGGTAAAATGAAGATTCAAATTGTTGGGGGCAATAGGCTGACTCTGTAAACCGCTTAGAGAGGGCTGTAAAGCATTGTGAAACGGTATATAAGTCTAAGTGCCATTGCTATTGCCCAGAGTCACTGCAACAGTGAAAAGGGTGGCATAAAACGAATTTTAAAAAAATTGAACCATTTTCCTTCATTTCTTTACCTACAATTCTGATTAAAAAAAATAAAAATTGGATTTTCGGGGAATCTATTCCTAGCATTCCAGAGACCAATTTTAAATTACAGAGAAAACAGATTCCAGCTAAATATTACAAAGTGCCTCCTAGTTATATAACACTTCGATAGTTGAACCAACTAAGCCATAAGGCAGGGAAGCTTTTCTCTGCTGGATGTTCACAAAGAGGTTAGGCAGTTTTCTATCTGAACATTTAGATTTCTGCACCATGATGGTTGGACTAGATGGCCTTCAAACAGCAGGGTTTTAAAGTTCACTCACAAAAAGAGGTAGATGATTATAACGGTGTTGAAACGGCACAGCGGAGTCGTCCGGTTTGCTACTGACTTCGTCGTCTGCCCTGCCTCTGCCAAAGGAAAGTTCATCACAGTTCATTAGAAGATGGTGACAAAGATAATTAAGATCCTTGCTTGCTACACAATATGATGCTTGGGAGGACTGGGAAATTTTCTTAGTTTTGGAAGGCAACAACACCCAGGAAATAGGTTGCAAAGAGCATCTCAAGGAACAGAGCTAAATACCACAAGATGCATTAATTTACCAAAGCATATAGGTAATCCTCAACGAATAATCATTTGATTAGCCACCATCTGAAGTTACAACAGCTCTGAAAAAAGTGACTTATGACTAGTCCTTGCACTTGCAGCCATAGTCGTGTTCCCATGGTCATGCGGTCAAAATTTGTGTGCTTGGCAACCAGCAGGTGTTTACAATGGTTGCAGCCTCCTAGGCCATGTGATCCTTACTTGCGACTTCCCAGCCAGTTCTGACAAAGTCAAGAAGAGAAGCCAGATTCGTTTAGTGACCTCATGATTCACTTAACAATTGAACTGATTCGTGTAACAAAAAGGTTGTAAAATCAAGCGTGTCTCATTTAACAACCACCTTGCTTAGCAACAGAAATTCTGGTCCCAATTCTGGTTATAAGTCAAGGACTACCTGTATCTACAGAATTACTCCAGTTTGCAGATCTTCTGCTATTACTACGGTGATCTAAAGGCAGTCAGTATTTTTCCTCCATTGTTGTTATTGTTCAATTGGGGAGAAACTTGTTCAGTTGATGGCAGCCGAGATCCATTTTTTACAGCTCTGCACCTGCCAAGATCTGTGGCTGAAATTCTATACCAAACCACTGATTTTCGGTGGGTCAATGTTTTTGTTTTAAAATACAATCTAAAATTGGCATCTTCCATCTTTATTAGTTCCATGCAACCTGATTTACTAGAATTTCTTGTAGTAAATTTCTTTTGCCTAAATTGCCCCCAATTTAGCCCACCCCTATCATTTAGCCACGACTACACCCTGTGCGGCTCTTGAAGGCAGATTTTTTTTAAAAAAAGGAACATTCTCCCTACTTCCCAAATATTGTCCACTGTACTGAGAAATCCAGACCAGTTTTGCCCACCCACAATTCTCAAAAATGAAAGGATTGGTCCCTTACTTTGCTGTTTTGTCACCTGCTGTTGCTGCTCGCAAGACGCTTCATAAGGTATCTGGATCCTGTCTGCCACATCTGTTAAATAAGAAACAAACCCGAGTGCCAGTCAGCACACAGCCTGAGAATTGGCAATGAAAGGGGTGGGCAATTTGTGTTTTTTAGAATCACTGATCAGCAATAAAGGAACCAACCCTCAAGACATTTGCCGCAGATCAGATTTGGTAGGGTAGTCATGAAAGGCTTGGAAAGACCATTTAGATGCTATGATATGTCTACAAAGATCGGAATTATGCTGTTTTCCCTGTGATAATCTATGGAAGCAAAAGTTGGCCTCTGAAGAAGCAGAATAAGAGAGTGCATTGATGCATTTGAACTTTAGTGTCTATGACGATTCTCAGTCATCCAGGTCATGGTTATCCCAAAGGTGCTTTTTCAAAAGGCAACTGGACTTTGATTTTCCTTGAAGATGTTTCGCTTCTCATCCAAGAAGCTTCTTCAGTTCTGCCTGAATGGTGAAGGATGAAAGGACTTATATTGCAGCCATCTAGTCATTAGCACTTTTTCTGAGAATCATTGAGGCCACTTTGAGGTTTATCCATGACCTCAGCGTCACCTGAGTAGCACAAATGGGTGTTCTGACCTAGGTGGTTCCCAAACCTTATCCCGACAAAAAAATTCCTTTTTATTAAGTTACTGTGAATTTCTCTCATTCACACTCAGCCTTTCAAGGGAGAATTTACAGACTTTATCATGCTGTCAGGTCGACCAATTAGGCGAACTAATTGTCTTCTGCAAACTACACTCCCCTTTCGCTCCTCTTTTATTCTCTCTGGGAAGAGCCATTCATCATCCACCTGTGGCCTTACTCCCAAGTCGACCCTTGTTCTTTAGCTGTTCCCTTCATCTGGCAACTCTGCATGCACACACTGGGAATAGGCTCCATCTGTTTGTATTCCTCACTAATGTCTGACTCTGGAGGCAGCTGATAACTGGCATCGGGCCCTGGCCCCCTCTCTGCCTCCAACGCAGAGCCCTAATCAGAGCCTCCCCCAGACTCCAGGACTGGGCCTATGTTCCTCCCCAACCTCCCCACTCGAGTCTGCTGCCAGCTCCTCTGGCTGCTGGCGACCACGACAATGGGTGTGGAATCTTCTTGGAACTGCTGAAAGCACTGTTGGAGAAGGCTTCTGAACATACTGTGGATAACCAGGGAGGACTGGGGGATGGGGATGGACAAACGGAGCACGGAGAAAATCAATCCAGAGTTCTTGTCCAAGGGACACATGACCAAATTCAAATATCATATTTTGGACACATTATGCTATAAATCTTTATAGAGATTTAATCTTTTTGGACACATTACATACTGTAAATCTTTTAGCATAATATGAACTCCCAGGAGGCGATAATGTTGGGAAAGGTGGAAAGAAAAAGAAATAGAGGACAACCAGTAGTAAGGTGGACGGACTTAGTTGCAGCAGAGATGGGAGTATTGTTGAAGACCAGGTTAGGCAAAGATCATCACAGAGAAAATCTATATACGTTGATGACAATTTGATGGCACAGTCAACCAACTGGGTGGGGGCAGACTCGGGTTTTGGCATGTCTAACAGAACTACTCAGATGAGCTTTGAAAGGTGACCTGGCCTTTAGATGGAAGCACTTTGCCATTCTTTCCCATATATTTATTCATGTTGAAAACATGGCAAAAAATAAAAAATAAAAAACTCCAATCTCACCTGTTTTCTCTGGAAAGTTGTAATTTGCATCTGATTCCTTCGAGTTCTACAAAGAAAAAAGAATGAAGATTGGTCGGGGGAGACATTTTTTAGATTGTTCAGAATAATCCAGAAGCTTTTCGCTTAAAGATTGGACTGTACTAGGAATATCTAATCCTCAATTTACGATGGGTCACTTAGCAACCATTCAAAGCTACAATGAACTTCCTTGGGGATACCCCAAAGGTGCTTTTTCAAGAGGCAACTGGACTTTCTGGTTTTTCTTTGAAGACATTTTGCTTCTCATCCAAGAAGCTTCGTCAGCTCCTTAGGGGTATTTATAACCTGATAGAGTTAGTGGAAATGGCCAAATTGACTGCTTTGGTTAAAGAAAAGAACACAACTAATTTTGTTTCTACTTAGAAACTGCTTTTGGACTTTGTGCTTGTGGTGAAAAAAAATGAAACTTTGACACTGGGTTTTGTTGATTAGATAGGTTTAATGTTATGGAAATGGCTAATTTATATTATTATATAAAAGTAAAAAAATGAGATCTTGTTACTACCATATCTTCTAGTACAACCAGGGGGCTGGACTAGAAGACCTCCAAGGTCCCTTCCAACTCTGATATTATTATTATTATTAATTATTATTATTATTATTATTATTATTATTATTATTATTATTATTATTATTATTATTATTATTATATTCTTTATCTTATTTAAGCATTTACTTAACAACTGCCACAAACAAGGTCATAAAATTAAGTCAGTCACATTTTGTGACCGCCACGA
Source organism: Ahaetulla prasina (assembly GCF_028640845.1). Taxonomy (NCBI): domain Eukaryota; kingdom Metazoa; phylum Chordata; class Lepidosauria; order Squamata; family Colubridae; genus Ahaetulla; species Ahaetulla prasina. The sequence continues at coordinate 361,623,136 of NC_080539.1, forward strand.
CTTACAACCTTGATGGGCAGGCTCCATTACGGTGGTACGTTGAGGACTACCTGTACTATGAGCCAGTTTGATTGCGGGGTTATATCAAATATGGGCTGCAAGAACTGAGACAACTAGAGGGAAGCAAAGATGTAGAAAAAAAATCTCTGAACACTTTGCTGCCACCCCATGGCCACCTAGATTTTTGCAGCCCAGGCAGGCTTTTCAAGATAATTTGGAAGCAATGTGGTGCTTGAAAGAACAATGATTCCCCATCCCTGATTTACACAAAGTATAATGAGTCTAACCATTTATTTCCTAATAATATAAATGTGTGAAAGAGGATGTTTATATTATTTGTGACTTGAACATACACACCAAGGGTACCTTCAGGAGATGGTCTGAGCTGATGGGAGGTGGAGTTGGACTGTTATTCTGACTGCTGTCCTGGAAGCAGCACAAAGAGAAAGAGGATTATTTCCTGACAGTTAGAACAGTAGAATCTACTTGGGTCAAAAGTTGGAAAGTAAATGCTGACAATTTAATTAAACAATTTCACGACACCTTCCCTGACAAACCTAAGAAACCTCTTGGAGAGGGGAGGGGGGGGTAGAAGGGAATTGTGGACCACTGACACTCTTCTTTATCGACTCTTTGTTTTCTTTCCTAGGATATAGCTTCTTTTCCAAGGGGGGACGCCTGTCAGGCCTGGAAACCATATTAGACTTTAGGGTTCCAGACGCTGCCACATTTTTCCCCTGAGGGGAGGAGGGGGGGTTGAGGGGTATGGTAATATTCTTCAAGCGGTCAAGGTCGGATGGTGTTAACGTCTGCAGGAAGAGTGGCAAGAAAATATTCGAATGAACTGGAAGAACGTGGGACCATGTGACCATCAAAGGGGTCAGGGGGGTGGGACTCTTGGGGTTTGTATAACTGGAAAAGAATCCGGAACTTCAGTTTTGGAATTGCACTCATCGTGTGCCAGTCTCCTCATGCTAGTAAAGAACTCTGGAAAAGAAATGTCTCTGAGTTTCTTTTATGCAGAAGAGGTATTTCTGGAACCTTGACATAATCAGTGGAACAACTTGCCTCCAGGAGTTGTGAATGCTCCAACACTGTAAGTTTTTAAGAAGTTTTTAAGGGCCTATGTGGCTCAGACTGGTAAGACAGTCTGTTATTAACAGCAGCTGCTTGCAATTACTGCAGGTTCAAGCCCCACCAGGCCCAAGGTTGACTCAGCCATCCATCCTTTATAAGGTAGGTAAAATGAGGACCCAGATTGTTGGGGGCAATAAGTTGACTTTGTATATAATATACAAATGGATGAAGACTATTGCTTGACATAGTGTAAGCCGCCCTGAGTCTTTGGAGAAGGGCGGGATATAAATGCAAATTAAAAAAAAAAGAGAGAGATTGGACAGCCATTTGTCTGAAGTGGTGTAGGGCTTCCTGCCTAAGAAGGGGGTTGGACTAGAAGACCTCCAAGGACCCTTCCAACTCTATTCTAATCTTGTTGTTTGTATCTTTACGATTGTTTTGTTTAGTTTCCTCGTATGATTTGATTGCTTATTGAGTATACTATGACTATCACTAAGTGTTATATCTTATGATTCCTGATGAATGCATTTTTTATGTACACTGAGAGCTTATGCACCAAAGACAAATTCCTTGTGTGTCCAATCACACTTGGCCAATAAAGAATTCAATTCAATTCTAATCTAATCTAATTCCGATTTTGATTCTAAGGCCTTGTCATGTGCAGGAAGTCAATTAAGCCACACTTGACAGCCCTGAGCTTATTGAGATTAGATGGGTGGGGATGGATGGGGGAGGATTGCAAAAATAATCTGGGACAGCTATGCAGCAACATTTCCAGTCTGGAGCTTAATTACCTCAAGATGTTTACAAACAGAGCGCAGGAGCTGGAAGGCACTCTCCCGTGACCGAATGGAGCTGAACAGAAACTGCAATAGAGAGTAGAGGACAAACGGGACATTGCAGCACAAAGCAAATTTAGCCAGAGAGAACACACTTTGCTTCCCGATGGAGAGGGACCATCTGTTTTATGCAGCAGGCCCTGATGGAAATAGTCAGGAGAAATAGTCTGAACTGGGATAAAACCATTTCCGGGATCTCAGCAACTTTTAGGGCCGTTATTAAACACAGCTGCCTGCAATTACTGCAGGTTCAAGCCCCACCAGGTCCAAGGTTGACTCAGCCTTCCATCCTTTATAAGGTAGGTAAAATGAGGACCCAGATTGTTGGGCGGGCAATAAGTTGACTTTGTAAATATACAAATAGAATGAGACTATTGCCTTACACACTGTAAGCCGCCCTGAGTCTTCGGAGAAGGGCGGGATATAAATGTAAACAAAAAAAAAAACCCAAAAAAAACTTTTAGTCCAAGACTAGACAACAACACTGAATTTTCTCTTCCAAAGAAGGCCTCACCCACAACCGTTGCTTAGTTGCTTTGGTCTTTAGCTTTACCATTCAGACCAGGTGTGGGTTCCACTTACCTTTGCTACTGGTTTGCAATGGTAGAGCGCATGCGCGCTTGCATCGCTCGCAGTGCTTCTGCTGATGCATATACGCAGAGCATCCGTGATGACGTCTGGGTGGGTGGGCGGAGCCTCTCACCACCGTTACTATCAATTTGCAAGATCTGGACCGAACTGGTAGCAACCTACCACTGATTCAGACAAGGTAATCTTGCGACTAAGGGTCTCCTACCTTCTCTCCTTCAGTTGTACGGATGCAAATGGCGTTGGGTACCAACAAGGCTGTGTTGGCCTTCTTTAGGACACTGATATTCGGCACTGGAATGATCACCTGCCAGGAGAAAATGGTGGGAAAGAGAGAGTCAAGAGGCAGAGATCGACTTTTCATTGTTCGTGATGAGACATTGGGGGAAATGATTATGATTGGGTTTACATATAACTTACTCAACTCCTCAATTTACCAGTACAACCATTCATTTAGTGACCGTTCAAAATGATAATGGCACTGAAAAAAGTGACTTATGATCATTTTTCACATTTACAACCTTTGCAGCATCCCCGTGGTCATGTGATCAAAATTCAGATGCTTGGCAACTGGTTCATCTTTATGACGGTTGCATTGTCCCTGGGTCACGTGATCCCCTTTTGCAACCTTCTGACAAGCAAAGTCAATGGGGAAGACAGGTTCATTTAACAACCAAGTTACTAATTTAATAACTGTAGTGATTCACTTAACAGCTGTGGAAAGAAAAGTCGTAAAATGGGGCAAACCCTACTTAACAACGGTCTCGCTTAACAACAGAAATTTTGGGCTCAATTGTACCTTTTACAAGTTTTACAAGTTACCCTTTTCTGTTGGCACAGAAATAATGTTCTTTCTGCGCCAACTCAGAAAGCTCAAACTGCCCAAGGAGCTGCTGATCCAGTTCTACAAAGGAATTATTGAGTCTGTCATCTGCACCTCTATATGGTTTGACTGGTTTGATTCTGCAACCGAACAAGACAGACACAGACTTCAGAGGATAATTAGAACTGCAGAAAAAACAATGGCTACCAACCTGCCTTCCATTGAAGATCTGTATACTGCACGAGTCAAAAAGAGGGCTATGAAAATAATTACAGATCCCTCACATCCTGGATATAACTCAACTCCTACTCTCAAAACGACGCTATAGAACAATGCACACCAGAACAACTAGACACAAGAACAGTTTTTCCCCGAAGGCCATCACTCTGCTAAACAAATAATTCCCTCAATACTGTCAAACTATTTACTAAATCTGCACTACTATTAATCTTCTCATCGTTCCCATCACCAATCTCTTTCCACTTATGACTGCATGACTGTAACTTTGTTGCTTGTATCCTTACAATTTATATTGAGATTATTTCCTGATTGCTTATTTGTATCCTATGACTATCATTAAGTGTTGTACCTTAGAATTCTTGATGATCTTGTCTTTTATGTACACTGAGAGCATATGCACCAAAGACAAATTCCTTGTGTGTCCAATCACACTTGGCCGATAAAAAATTCTATTCTATACACTGCAGAAAGCCATAATGACTAAGCAGAGAGCCTGCACAGTCCAGAGGTGAAAGGGTTGGAATGGGGCTAGATAAATCTTTAACAAGATAACTCCGCTTGCCAGTAGTTGACTGGGAAGGTTGCAAATGATAACCATGTGACCTCAGGATGCTGGAATTGTCATAAATACAGGCAGTCCTCGACTTACGACCCTAACTGAGCCACAAATTTGTGTTGTTAAGTGAGACATTTGTTTTGCCCCATTTTATGATCTTTCTTGCCACTGCAGCAAGAATCAATGTGGTCATTAATTTAGTCACACAGTTGTTAAGTGACTCTGGCTTCTCTATTGATTTTGCTTGTCCGAAGGTCGCAAAAGGAGATCGCATGACCCCAGGACACATAAACACAAGCCAGTTGCAAGCATCCAGATTTTGATCCCTTGACCATGGAAATGCTGCAATGGCCGTTAAGTGTGAAAAACGGTTGTAAGTCACTTTTTTTGGTGCCGTTGTAACTTTGAATGGTCACTAAGTGAACTATTGTAAATTGAGGATTACTTGTACGTGTGGGTTGCCAAGAGCCTGCATTTGGATAGTAATGTGATTGTGGGGATGCTTCGATGGTTGTAAGGGTGAGGTCTGGTTGCAAGTTACTTTTTTTCAGCGCCATTGTAAATTCGAATCAAGGACTACTTAAAATTTTGAAGCAGTGCTACTATTGTTAATCTGCAAAAGCCCCAAAAGCCCTACCTTAAGTTCCCGTCGCAGCACGCTACAGTAGAAGCAGATATGATTGTTAGTGACGTAGAGGCGGCCATAATAAGGCATTTCTCGTTGCCAGGAACATGAAAATGCTGTGAAATAATATGAGGAATCCGGGATTAATGAGGATCGTGGGTGATTCAGGAACATAAAAAGCTGCCCTGGGCTGAGGAGGGATCTAACAGGACATTATATTCCATCAGTGTGATGATTGCTCCCCTCATAAAATCCATGACACAGGCTCCATCCTGTACTCCTAAACTCAAATTTCCATTCTCAGGCCTAGCTGCTTTCTTAAAATTAATTGTGTCTTCCATGTGCTGTAATGTAGAACATGTATTACTTATGGGATAACAAACAATGAGCCAACAGAAAGAAAGGCACTATTTCCTCCAATGGATTGGTAGCTAGGATCAAAAAAAAAAAAAAGATTGATTTTAAAAATCCCACATCAGGAGCCAAAGAGCAATGAGACACGTTCCATTGTTCTGATGTTGGAAGCCTATGAGAACGATTACGAGAGATTGGCAGTGTGGTATACCTGCCACATCACTAAATTCAGGGGTGGGCTACCTGCCACATCATTAAATTCAGGAGTGGGCTTCAAAAATTTTAGCAAGGGGTTCTCTGCCCAGTTGCTGGGTGGGTGTGGCCATGGTGGCCGTGGTCAGTCAGCCGCCTACACCACAGCGGGGGAGAGGGCGTTTTTGCCCTCCCTGGGCTCCAGAGGCTTTTTTTGAGTCTCCAGGAGGACGAAAACAGCCTCCCCCATTTCCGGCCTTCCCGAACTTCCGGTAGACCTGTTTTTCGCCCTCCCAGAGCCTCCACGCATGCCCTGCACTTACCTGCATCCAAAATGGGCTGTGTGGAGACTCCTGGGAAGGGAGGGGAGGGGTGGGCGGGGCCAGCCAGGAATGGGATTTGGGGGTTTTCCAAACTGCACAGAATCTTAGCTAGAGGTTCTCCTGAACCCCTACGAACCCACAGCAGCCCACCCCTGACTAAATTCCATCTGTTTATTTGCAAAGGCAAATATAGCATAGCATTTAGCAATGCCACTTAGACCTATATACCACCCCATAGTGTTTACAGCCCCCTCCAAGCGGTTTACAGAGTCAGCCTATTGCCCCCAACAATCTGGGCCCTCATTTTACCCACCTCGGAAGGATGGAAGGCTGAGTCAACCTTGATCCAGTCAGGATCGAACTCCTGGGAGTGGGAAGAGTTAGTCTGCAATACTTCATTCTAACCACTGTGCCACCACGGCTCTTTTTGAAATCTTTTTTAAAAATCTTTATCTCTTTAAAACTTATAAAAGGGGGGGGAAAGGCCAAAAATGTATGAGAGAACTGTGTTCTAAAATAAGATCTCAAACGATGCATTTTTAAAAAAAATAGTTTATACTATTTTTTTTTAATGCCTACAAAACGGTATTCACTACTTTGTTGCAGGAAAAGATTTAATCTGGATTAATGTAAAAAACAAACAAACAGAAAAGAGACCCACAGTTCCCACTAATAATAAGCAACCTAATCAAAAACAGCAAATGCAGACTTGAAGATGAGACCTTCCCATGTCTTCCTTTTAACATCCAGGGGTCTCCAACTTGTGGACTTCAACTCCCAGCACACGCTGGCTGAGGAATTCTGGGAGTTGAAGTCCACAAGTCGTAAAGTTGCCAGGGTTGGAGACCCCTGTTCTATGAAGATCCCTGAAGAGTGGATGAAACAGTTCTTGGAGAAGTCAGTCCATCATGAGTTACAGATAGTCCTTCCCTTACAATCATTTGTTTAGTGACCGTTCAAAGTGACAACGGCACTGAAAAATACGATTTACGACCAGTCATGTACATATAACAGTCATAGCATCCTCATAGTCACATGACCAAAATTTGGGCACTTGGCAACCAGCATTTATTGCAGTGTCCAGGGATCATGTGATCACCATTTGCAAGCTTCTAGGTCAGCATCTGATGGAGCAAAGACCATGAAGGAAGTCCAAAAAACTTCCCTCGCTTAATGACCATGTGATTCGCTTAACAACCATAGCAAAAAAATGGTCATAAAATCAGACATGATTCCCTTAGCCTAATATAATAATAATAATAATAATAATAATAATAATAATAATAATAATAATAATAATAATAATAATAATAATAATAATAACAACAATAACAATAATAATAATAATAATAATAATAATAATAATAATAATATTTTAATTTTTATACCGCCCTTCTCCCAAAGGACTCAGGGCGGTTAACAGCCAGATAAAAATTCAATTCAATATACAATAAAACCCATTTAAAAAACTTATTCAATCTTGGCCAAATTAAAACTATAAAAGACATGATATAAAACCCCCATTTAAAATCCAATTTAAAACCCATATTATGCCAGTCCTGCTCAGAAGAATAGATAAGTCTTCAGCTCGCGGCGAAAGGCCCGGAGGTCAGGAAGCTGACGAAGTCTGGGAGGGAGCTCATTCCAGAGGGTAGGTGCCCCCACAGAGAAGGCTCTCCCCCTGGGGGTCGCCAGCCGGCATTGTTTGGCTGACGGCACCCTGAGGAGACCCTCTCTATGGGAGCGCACTGGTCGGTGGGAGGCATATGGTAAGCCTGGCTTAGCGTTGGGAAACTTGGTCCCAATTGTAGTCATAAGTTGAGGACTACCTGTATAGCATGTTTCCTGATCTAAGAGGCTTAAGCCACAGAGATGGGATGGGATCCTGCAGGAATCACTTACTTCCCAGGAGGTCCCCCTCTTCAGAGAGATCTTTGAAGACGCGGCGGAAATTCATGGCATGCTTCACCAGCTTGAGAGGGGAAAAACAATTACATTTTCAGAGCTTAACTTTTTAAAAAAACAAAAAAACCCAAAATCAAAACAAATGCCATCTGCCGAGCCATTGGTCAATTTTGCAAAATTCAACAGTAGCAAAGAAAGGCTTGGATAAAGCATTGACGTTTTTGCTGATATTTCGGATTCAGCAAATTACCTTAATAATATTGCTAACCCACTTCTGAGTCCCTTCCATTCATTTCAATGTACTCCCCACCCTCTGCAGAATTGACAAATCTTGCCAATTATTCAATTATTCCTAAATTGAAACAGGGCTAAATTGTGAAAATGGGTGAAAATAATCCCACCAGGATTGGAACGGTCCCAAGTTCCAATTCTGTCATTCCTGAATTGGGCTATTTTTAAAGCTAAAACATCCTAGGACAGGGGTCTGCAAACTTGGCTCTTTTAAGACTTGTGGACTTCAACTCCCAGAGTTCCTCAGCCACTCTGGGAGTTGAAGTTCACAAGTCTTAAAAGAGCCAAGCTTGCAGACCCCTGTCCTAGGACATCTTTGACTGGTGAATGGAATATAACTAGGCCGGCAGTGGGCGAGAATCACAAATCTGGAGGAGGCTCAGGCAGGACCGAGTCTAAGATGCTGTGTCTTAAGAATGAGGAAGGTCAGTGAGACGTAGAAGATTCTAGAAAACATGAGTAATGACCAAAGAGGTGTCCCCAGACAAGATCACCAGACCAGCAAAGAAAGTGTCCTGAAACTGGCTTGTGGAAGGAGGCTAAACCATGGTTTGGTGTTGCATAGAAATCCTGCAGCATTATAGAATTCCCACAGGGCAGTGATGGCGAGCCTTTTCAGCACCAAGGGCTGAAAAAGGAGCACTTCGCACTCTCTTGTGCAAGCCCATCAGCGCCGCAACCAGGAAGAGGAGGTGGCCAGGGGGCATGCGCGCATTGGATAAGATACTTCTGGTTTACGGCACGCGCATGCGCCCTGGCAAGCAAGCCTTCCAGTTACTGCCGCTCATGTGTACTTGCCAATCAGCTGGCCAGCGTGCATGCTCACGCCGCATGCTCTTCCAGTTTCTGGCACTGCCGCATACACAAAGGCCAGCTGATCATTGCATGCACATGTGCACAAGAAACTTGGAAGAGGAACCGGCAATGCCGACGTGCCAGAAAACATGGCTCCGCGTGCCACTTTTGACATGCGTGCCCCTAGGTTCGCCATCACGGTGCTAGGGAGAGAGGACACCTACCCCTTCAAATCCAGCCTCAATTCTCCATTCCAGATGTGCAAAACTGGCCCTTGTGGATTGGAAAATTTTAGCAGGGAAATCAACCGCTCTAAGCAAAGGTAGAATCAGGACAATTACATCATCATTGGGGCCGGCCCTAGGAAACTTCACCTACCCCAAACTTACATCAGAGACAGAAGTCCTTCTCTGGAGAGAAACTGTTTCCTTCTCAACGTCTTTGGAGACAGACGCATCGTATGTTTTGGATCTAAAAGCAGAGGTAGAAACCAAATGGATCAACTGATATTTATTTACTTATCAAATCCCTAATTCTTCAGAACAATCTTAAAAGCAGAAGGTTTCAAGCAAGTTTCGACAAACCAGCATTGTTCACACAATATCTTTCGATCCAGTGGTTACGCTCACATAACACACTAAGTGTGGTTGATTTTTAACAGAATAATAGAGTTGGAAGGGACCTTGGAGGTCTTCTAGTCCAACCACCTGCTCAAGCAGGAGCACCTGTACGATTCTGGAGTAATGGATGTCCAATCTCTTCTTTAAAAACTCAAGTGGTGGATATCCCAAAAATGCTTTTTCAAAGGGCAACTGGACTTTGTTTTTACCTTGAGGACATTTTACTTCTCACCCAAAAAGTTTCTTCAGTTCTGAAGCTTCTTGGCTGAGAAGGAAGCATCTTCAAGGATAAACAAAGTACACTTGGTTCTTGAAAAGCCAACCTTTGGGACAACCATGACCTGGATGACTGAGAATCTCTGTAGACCTCCAGTGATGGAGCACCCACAACTTCTGAAGGCAAGCCATTCCACTGATTGTTGTTCTCACTGTCACGAAATTTCTCTCTGTTTCCAGGTAAGTTTTTCTGTGGCTTATCTAGATTGTGAAGTCCGGCCTTTCAATTAGTATATTTTCTGTGTCTCATGTAAATCCAGCAAGGATTAATCTAATAACTGGATTAAGTTATCACTTGGATTTCTCCAAGTTGAACTAGAGCAGGGCTCAAGGCCCAGGGATCGCATCTGGCCTGCAGGTTGCTTAGATCTGGCCTGCAGGGTCAGCGTGGAAGCAGCAAAGGACTGGCCCGCAGTGCCTCTGCCAGCAAAAACAGAGCCTGGGATGGGGAGCAGCTGGCAGAGGGCTAGAGGAGGCCACATGCGCCCCCCACCCCCAGGCTCTGTTTTCACTGGCAGACAAAAAACAAACTAAAAACAAAACAAAAGGAGAAATGTTTCCCCTTTTGCATTTGAGCATGCAAGAAGGGGAAGGAAGGAAGGAAGAAAGAAGGAAGGAAGGAAGACAAGAAGGAAGGAAGAAGGAAGACAAGAAGGAAGGAAGGAAGACAAGAAGGAAGAAGGAAGAAAGAAGGAAGGAAGGAAGGAAGGAAGGAAGGAAGGAAGGAAGGAAGGAAGGAAGAAGGAAGACAAGAAGGCAGGAAGGAAGGCAGGAAGGAAGGCAGGAAATGAGTGAGGGAGGGTCTCAGGGAAGTCCTGCCTTAGCACTTGGCCATCACAGGTGCCCCTGACATGAGTCCCATGTCCCGCCCACCCGCCGCCACGCAAATGCCCCTCCTCTAGCCATCCGAGATCAAACACAACCCTGATGCAGCCCTCCATGAAATCGAGTTTGAAACCCCTGGACTAGAGAGATCATCCACCCTACCCATCCTATCTTTCCTGCCCACAGTGCAGTAACCCACTGCTGGACTACAATGCCCAGCCAGAATGGAGCAGCTGGCATTAAATGGGTTTTATCATCTGATTCAATTGGCAGGGATCTTCCCTGGAAGGGCTAACCCAGACTCACCGAGTCAAAAGTGCATTGTGTTCGTTTCGGAACCCCTCGGCCACAAACTCTTCCAGGCTGTAGGATTTTTTCTGCTCTGACATTTTCCTTTTGCTCTTTCGGTTTTTTCCGGACATGTCAGGGATGCAGCTGGGAGAAGAACAAGATTCGGTCAGTTGTGTCATTGGGTCCTCCCTCACCTCCAGCCACAGGTGGATACCGGCATCCGGAGTCATCCTGGTGAGTAATTGCTTGTCACCATCATCTTCCCAAAGAGAGACGCTTCCATTGTGCCCATTACACAGATGATCCCCCTAAGGCTCTGATGTTATTGTGAACAAGAGCCTTCAAGAAAGGGGGAAGGGCCGTAGAAATAGGATAAAACGAGTTAAGTAAGGAGAAAGCAGAATTCCTAACCGAGTCTTAAAAAGCCATCACCTGGATAGCTAAAAAAAAAAAAACCACACCCCGAATTGCTGCCGAAATAGCGAAGCGTAAAGTTTTACGGCGGTGGAAAAGAGAAGCACCTTCTTTCTGCCCTCGATTGGTTTTGTTTTGCTTGGCTTTTGATCCTCTGCATCCAGCAGTTTCTCATCGGCCTGTCATTAATCCAAAGCAATTATCTTTCCATCAATTAACTGCACATTCATAAAGTTGCCCTGCCCCAATACAAACCCTTAGATCTTGGCTGCCGAGCAGATGACAAGAATGGAAAACTACTGCCGGGTGCAACTTGGCATGGCCTTTAACTCTCAATGAAGTATAAAACAGCAATTAGCATTAGGGAACTTCCATGCTCCGGAATAGTCTACCTCTGAATAGCAGTTGTTTGGGATTAAACACAGAAGGAATGATCCTTCCCTTTGGCCCTGCTTTTAATCAGGTTTAGATGAATTTTTCATCTGGCCTATTGAACACCGCCGGATATGACTGGACAGGGGAAACTTTTACCATTATTAAATTACATATTCTTATGAAGGCCAAATCTGCTGATATTGTCAAAGTCAATAGACCATATGAAGCAAAAATGTTGTTGTTGATGATGACTGTAACTTTGTTGCTTGTATCCTTACGATTTATATTGACTGTTTCCTAATATGATTTGATTGCTTATTTGTACCCTATGACTATCATTAAGTGTTGTACCTTAAGATTCTTGATGAATGTATCTTGTCTTTTATGTGCACTGAGAGCATAGGCCAATAAACACTTGGCCAATAAAGAATTCTATTCTATTCTATTCTATTCTATTCTATTCTATTCTATTCTATTCTATTCTATTCTATTCTATTCTATTCCATTCCATTCCATGTTAGCTAAATAATTATAGTAGGCAACTGGAATCTTATGCATGGAGCAGTCTACCTTGTAAAATGCAAACAACAAAGAAGGACTATACGGGGATATTGTTCTGCAGGTATAATGTTCACTATAGGTAGTCCTCGGCTTATTTATTTATTTATTTATTATTCAAATTTGTATACCGCCCTATCTCCCTATCTTTAAAAATCATTAAAAATCATTAAAATCATTAAAAAACTTATTCTAATGCCCAATTATTAAAAATAGAAATATAAATATTAAAACCAATTTAAAACCCCTATAAATTTAAAATCTAAGCCAGTCCTGCACAGGTAAATAAATGTGTCTTGAGCTCGCGACAGAAGGTTCGGAGGTCCGGAAGTTGACGGAGTCCTGGGGGGAGTTCGTTCCAGAGGGCGGGAGCCCCCACAGAGAAGGCCCTTCCCCTGGGCGTCGCCAGACGACACTGCCTAGCTGACGGCACCCTGAGGAGTCCCTCTCTGTGAGAGCGCACGGGTCGGTGAGAGGTATCTGGTAGCAGTAGGCGGTCCCGTAAATAACCCGGCCCTATGCCATGGAGCGCTTTGAAGGTGGTCACCAAAACCTTGAAGCGCACCTGGAAGGCCACAGGTAGCCAGTGCAGTCTGCGCAGGATGGGTGTTATGCGGGAGCCACGAGGGGCTCCATCTATCACCCGCGCAGCCGCATTCTGGACTAACTGTAGCCAATTGAGACTTATGACCCCAATTGAGACCTGAATTTCCATTGATAAGCAAGTGGCTGTTAAATGAGTTGCCTCCGATTTTACAAGCTTTTTTGCCATATCTGTTAAGCAAATCACTGCACTTGTTTAAGCGAATCACGCAGTCGTTAAATAAATCCGGTTTCCTCCATTGACTTTTGCTTGTCGGAAGCCAGCTGGGAAAATCACAAATGCCAATCAATGCTGCAACCATTGTAAATACATACCGGTTGCCAAGAAGACAAATTTTGATGAAGTGACTGTGGGGATGTTCTGGTAGTCGTTAAAGTGTACGGTCGGGTTAACAGAATAACAGAGTTGGAAGGGACCTTGAAGGTCTTCTAGTCCAACCCACTGCTCAGGCAAGAAACCCTATAAGTCGTTTGTAAGTCACTTTTTCAGTGCAGTTGTAACTTTCAACGGTCACTAAAGGAATAGTTGTCAAGGGTCACCCAGGCAGGAACTTCCCAATTAGATATGCATGTTGCAAACATACAACTTAACAAAGAGCAATATGAAATATTAAAAAGTTGCCTTTCAAAAAACAAAGAGACCACGTCGTGCTTACAGGCATAAATATATCAACAATGCCACACAAAATAAAGGGGATAAAAGAAATCTGGCCTCTGAATAATTTGGAAGATGGAATACTTATTAACTGGATATGGTAAGGGTTGGATGAGTGCTTGAGATGCTTTGCAAAACAGGATCTGAAACACAAATCTACCCAGTCGGATGGCTTCCACATTCCTGAGATTCTCCGGCAAGCCCCAAGGGATCTGTTCCCAAAGGAAGTTTGGCTGCGGTGTGGATGCAGAGTTTCATTTGCACAACTGCCATGTTCCGCCAACTGGCTCGCTTGGCAATTAAGAAGCACTCTAGTATCCTCCTAGAGCAAGCCATGCTGGCTGGGGAATTCTGGGAGTTGAAGTCCACCCATCTTGAAGTCCCCAAGGTTGAGAAACATAGTCCTAAAGCAGGGTATCAAACTCAAGGCCCCTGGGCCGTATCTGGCCCACAGGGTGCTTAGATCTAGCCCACAGGGCCGGACTGGAAACAGCGAAGGATCGGCCCGCAGTGCCTCTGGCAGCAAAAATGGGGCTCGAGGGGGCCTCCTGCAGCCCTCCTGGGCTTTGTTTTTGGCCGTAACCACCTCCTGCAGCCCTCTGCCAGCAAAAAACTGCCCAAAGCTCTGTTTTCGCTGGCAGAGGCTGCAGGAGGCTATCGCGGCTGAAAACGGGGCCCAAGTGCCATACACGGCCCCCTGAGTTCCGTTTTCGCTGGCAGAGGGCTAGCAAAACAAACTAAAAACAAAGCAAAAGGAGAAATGTTTCCCCTTTTTTCATTTGAGCATGCAAGAAGGGACAGGAAAGGAGAAAGGAAAAGAGGGAAGACAAATAAAAAGAAAGATGGGAAGAGAGCAAAGGAAGAAGAAAGGAGAATGAAGAGGGAAGGAAAAAGAAGAAAAGGAAGGAAGGAAGGAAGCAAGGAAGGAAGGAAGGAAATGAGAATGAGGGAGGGTCTGAGGCAGTGGTGAAATCCTACCAGTTTGCACCGGTTCGAGCAAATAGGTAGTGATACCGAGTTGGCAAACTGGTAGTAAAAAAAAGCTACGGGTTGGTCTAAACCGGTATTTCCGACAATCAGCTGTGCCATGCGATTTAAATCGCGCAGCACAGCTGTTCCCCCCTCACTGTTCTACTTACCTTCCCAAGCCTCCTTTGTCCATGCGCAGTGTGCGTTTGGCACATACTGGGCATGCACATGTGCAATATGCATTTAGTGTGTACTGCACATGCACACACAGCATGCATTTGGTGTGTACTATGCATGCATGTGCACACAGCATGCATTTGGCATGCACAAGCAGCAAACCGGTGGCAAACCGGGGAAGATTTCACCACTAAGGGCAGTCTTGCTTTAGCACTTGGCCACCACAGGTGCCCCCCGACACGAGTGACATTGAGCTGGCCATGCCCATCCCGGCCCCCTGAGTCACAGCCTTGATGCGGCTCTCAATGAAATCAGGTTTGACACCCCTGTCTTGGGGCGTAACTATCATCTCCAGCTGCCATAGCTGACCATCTCCAGCCAAATGGCTCCTAATGGGAGTTAAAGTTCAGCTTGTCCAGAGCCGGATTTAAATCAGCATCAACACATCCTGGCAATCTTGGTTTAGATGTGTTTTTCCATCACAGGATCAAAATAAGCAGGAAGAGTTAGAACCTTCCATTACTGACAGCATCCAAAGTGAGTAACTCAAATATAAATAATGCATCTACTTCCTTTCCCCTGAACTTAGGACAACAGGAGGCTAGATAACCACGTTCCACAATGCGGGGACATCATATATCTGTCCAAAGAAAAAGATACAGCATAGATAACATAGCACTGTGTAGTATAATAAAGAATCTGGGTGTATCAGCTATAGTGCTATCTCTTGTAACTGAGCTGTGGATTTCAACCACTTGTACATTCAAGGTTATTTTTTAAAATGTTTACAATTCGAATTCATCTCATTTAGTTTTAAAATGGGCCTAATTTAGAATAGAATAGAATAGAATTTTTATTGGCCAAGTGTGATTGGACACACAAGGAATTTGTCTTGGTGCATATGCTCTCAGTGTACATTAAAAAGTTAATAGGGACCTGAATTTTTCCAGGGGAAAAAAATGAAAAAGGATGTGATTTTGCTGCTATCTTTCTGTGGAACAAAAAATTATTATTGCGAAGGATGCTACAATTCTGATTTTAAATGCTACATTCTGATTTTTTAAAAAATTGACAGCAAGCAATTCACACAAAATAAGTAAATCAAAGGAGTCCATTTCACTGAATGGAATGACTTTGGACCTCTCAATCTTTTTCAGCCATGCTTACAGGATTATTGTTATGAGAAAAAAATGAGAGGCGAAAGACACACACACAAACACAGACATCAGAGTAGTTGGATCCTCTAATACACATGAAAGGTTTAAACAAATCTGTTGCCGTTTTCTCCAGTCTCATGCCCTTAAAACGGGCTCCCAAGCTCTGTTTTCGGCTACGATGGCCTCCTGCAACCCTCTGCCAGTGAAAATGGAGTCAAGAGTCCGCACTGAATCCTCCTCAGCTCAGTTTTTGCTGCCAGAGGCACCATGGGCCTGTCCGCTGTTTTCAGGGTGCCCCCATGGGCCAGATCTAAGTACCCTGCGGGCCTTGAATTTGACACCCCTGCTCTAGATGATTTATTTATTTATTTATTTATTGTTCAAATTTATATACCGCCCTATCTCCCACAGGACTCAGGGCGGTTTACAGGCATCTAAAAAAACAGATAAATACAATCTAAAAAACAATTAAAAAACTTATTATAAAGCCTAACAATTAAAATAATTAAAAATATAAAAAATAAAACCCCACTTAAAACCCATTAATTAAAACCTAACTCAGTCCTGCGCAATGAAATAAGTATGTTTTGAGCTCACGGCGGAAGGTCCGAAGGTCCGGAAGTTGACGAAGTCCCGGGGGCAGTTCGTTCCAGAGGGTGGGAGCCCCCACAGAGAAGGCCCTCCCCCTGGGCGCCACCAGACGACATTGCCTCGCTGACGGCACCCTGAGGAGTCCCTCCCTGTGAGAGCGCACGGGTCGATGAGAGGTATTCGGTAGCAGTAGGCGGTCCCGTAGATAACCCGGCCCTATGCCATGGAGCGCTTTAAAGGTGGTCACCAACACCTTGAAGCGCACCCGTAAGGCCACAGGTAGCCAGTGCAGCCTCGCAGGATGGGTGTTATGTGGGAGCCACGAGGCTCCTCTATCATCCGCGCAGCTGCATTCTGACTAACTGCAGCCTCCGGATGCCCTTCAAGGGAGCCCCATGTAGAGCATTGCAGTAATCCAGGCGAGACGTCACGAGTGCGTGAGTGACCGTGCACAGGGCATCCCGGTCCAGAAAGGCGCAACTGGCGCACCAGGCGAACCTGGTAAACGCTCTCCTGGAGACGGCCGTCAAATGGTCTTCTAAAGACAGCCGCTCATCCAGGAGGACGCCTAAGTTGCGCACCCTCCATCGGGGCCAATGACTCGCCACCGATGGTCAGCCGCGATTTAGCTGACTGTACCGGGATGCCGGCATCCACAGCCACTCTGTCTTGGAGGGATTGAGCTTGAGCCTGTTTCTCCCCATCCAGGCCCGGACGGCCTCCAGACACCGGGACAGCACTTCGATAGCTTCGTTGGGGTGGTCCGGCGTGGAAAGGTACAGCTGGGTGTCATCCGCATACAGCTGATACCTCACGCCGAAACCACTGATGATCTCACCCAGCGGCTTCATGTAGATGTTAAACAGAAGGGGCGAGAGGATCGACCCCTGCGGCACCCCACAAGTGAGGCACCTCGGAGCCGACCTCTGCCCCCCTGTCAACACTGACTGCGACCCGCCGGAGAGATAGGAGGAGAACCACCGATAAACGGTGCCTCCCACTCCCAATCCCTCCAGCCGGCCCAGCAGGATACCATGGTCGATGGTATCGAAAGCCGCTGAGAGGTCTAATAGGACCAGGGCAGAGGAACAACCCCTATCCCTGGCCCTCCAGAGATCATCCACCAACGCGACCAAAGCCGTCTCCGTGCTGTAACCGGGCCGGAAACCGGACTGGAACGGGTCTAGATAGACGGTTTCATCCAGGTGTAGGGGAAACTGATATGCCACCATACTCTCTACAACCTTCGCCGCGAAGCGAAGGTTGGAGACCGGACGATAATTACCTAAAACAGCCGGGTCCAGGGAAGGCTTCTTAAGGAGGGGTCTCACCACCGCCTCTTTCAAGGCGGCCGGAAAGACACCTCCACCAAAGAAGCGGTCGAATCGCCTGAGCCAGCCTCGTGTCACCTCCTGAGTGGCCAGCACCAGCCAGGAGGGCACGGGGCCAGTAACCACGTGGTGGCATTCAGCCTACCCAACAACCTGTCCATGTCCTCGGGAGCCACAGGGTCAAACTCATCCCAGACAATGTCACCAAGACCACCCTCGGGCACCTCACCAGGGTCACCGCAATTTTGGTCCAACCCGTCCCGCAGCTGAACGATTTTATCGTATAGATAACCGTTAAACTCCTCAGCACGTCCCTGCAACGGGTCATCCCGCTCCCCCTGATGAAGGAGGGAACGAGTCACCCGGAACAGGGCGGCTGGGCGGTTATCTGTCGACGCAATGAGGGAGGAGGCGAGCAACGCCGCTTCTCAATGCCACTAGGTAAGTCCTAGTATAGGACTTCACTAGTGTCCGATCAGCCTCAGAACGGCTAGACCTCCAGATGCTCTCTAGGCGTCTTCTCCGGCGCTTCATCCCCCTCAGCTCCTCGGAGAACCAAGGAGCCGGTTGGGACCTGCGCCGGGTCAGAGGCCGCAAAGGCACGACACGATCTAAGGCCCCCGCCGCGGCCCGTTCCCAGGCCGCAACAAGTTCCTCAGACGTGCCGCGAGCCAGACCCTCAGGGAATGGCCCAAGCTCCGTCCGCAACCTCTCAGGGTCCATCAGGCGCCTGGGACGGAACCAACGCATCGGCTCCGCCTCCCCTGCGGTGTTGGATGGCGGTCAGAAAGTCCAGGCGAAGGAGAGTGATCTGACCATGACAAAGGTTCGATGACTATTTCCTGTAAGTCCAGATCTCTCAACCACTGACCAGAGACAAAAATCAGATCGAGTGTACCACCCCCCGTGTGGGTGGGGCCATCAACTACTTGAGTCAGGTCCAAGGCCGTCATGGAAGCCGTGAACTCCCGAGCTGCTGTCGATGACGAGCCGGCAGATGGCAAGTTAAAATCCCCCATGACTAAAAGTCTGGGGGTCTCAACTGCCACCCCAGCAAGCACCTCCAGGAGCTCGGGCAGGGCAGCTGTCACGTAGCAAGGAGCCAGGTACGCGACCAGCAAGCCCATCTGACATCTATGGCCCCATTTCACAAGGAGGGATTCACACCCGACAATCTGAGGCACAGTGGTCTCCCTCGGCTCCAGACTCTCCCTAATCACAACCGCCACCCCCCCACCCCTACCCTGGGCTCTCGGCTGATGGAATGCACGGAAACCTGGTGGGCACATCTGTACCAGGGGCACGCCCCCTTCTGCGCCCAACCAGGTCTCCGTAATGCCTATAAAGTCCGCGGCACCCCCCTGAATAAGATCGTGAATTAGGGGGGCCTTATTGGCCACGGACCGTGCATTACACAGCATCAGCCGAAGGCCCAGGCTCTGAGGGTCTTGACTATCCGGGAACGGGGAAGTCTGAGGCTCGGGCGCGCGATCGCCTGCAGCATCGAACGCGCGCCTGCAACATGATCCGAGCCCCGCCCGCCAAATCTGCCCCTCCCCCAAACCGTGCAAATAGCACCACCCTCTACCAATGGGACCTGAACTCCCCCCACAACCTTCGGACCTATTAACTCACCGCCATGAGCATGCGCAGGAACTGATACCCCACCCGGCGGGTTTCCCCCAACACCCGCCCTACCCCTCCCACCCCTTAAAAATGCCCTATCTAAAAACCCCCAGAGGCTCTTCCTCTTCGCATGCCACCTCTGTGGATCCCAAGATCCGTCATTGAGGCCGGCCCTTGGTAAAACGGGCCATTCCTGCGAGGCGGGGGCACCTCGCAGGCGCAAGAGCTCCTGTACCGAATAGCAAAGGCTATTGATCTTGTATGATGATCTTGTATGATCTTGAAAAACCAATCTGGGTTGGATGTGGCCTATGACTGGATGGAACACCATCAAGTGATCCAGCAGTGAAATCCGGCCAGATCTATCCGGCTCGCGTGAGCTGGTAGGGCTGGCGGCAGGAGGCTCCGCCCCCCCCCCCCACTGGAACATCATTACGTCCCGTTTTTGATCCTCTGTGCAAAAGAGGCGCACATGCTCACATTTCTGATCCGGAAGCGAAGGTAAGTGCATTTCACCGCTGAAGTGATCCCATGTGAATTAAATATGAAAAATTAAATCAATACGGGTAGTCCTCGACTTAATAACAGTTTGTTTAGTGACCATCCCAAATTCCAACAGTACTAAAAAAAAGTGATGATCATTTTTCACACTTCCGACCATTGCAGCATCCCCATGGTCACGTGATTAAAATTCAAATGCTTGGCAATTGTTTCATATTTATGAGGGTTGCAATGCCCTAGGATCATGTTTATCCCCTTTTGCGACCTTCTGACAAGCAAAGTCAATGGGGAAGCCAGATTCACTTAACAACTGTGGTAAGAAAGGACATAAAATGAGGCAAAATTTACTTAACAACTGTCTTGCTTAGCAACAGAAATGTTGGGCTCAATAGTGATCGTAAGTCGAGGACTATCTGTGTTTTAAATCACGTTAAATAAGTTTCTTCTTTCTGTCAGCATGGCATTTCTTTCCTGATGAGATAGAATTCTGTAAGCTGAATTTCCTGCAAAGCAATTGTGCTGAAGAAATAATAACTTCTCTGAGTAAAAAGTACTGAAACAGTACTTTTATGAGTAATTTTTATGTTATGAGTAATTTTCTTTAGTGAAAGCTGAAACCTCTGGGATTTGGGATTCAATACCTGCCATCATTTTTTCTGCCTGGGGTTGTGTGTGGAGATACGGGCTCTGACTTGTCAGGACTCCTCAATTTTTTTGCAAGCTCCAAGCATCCCACACTGGGGAACCAATAAAAAGTTAGATTTTATATGCCGATGCACACTGCCTCTAGGTATCTCTGCAAGCTTGCATGTAAAATGGTAAAAAGATTGTGATCTAAAATTAAACCACACCTAGCAAGAAGTGGTTTGTGGTTGAATGGGTTCAAACCAGGGGTGAAATGCTCCTGGATCGGACCCGATCGCCCGATCCGGTAGTGATGGCGGTGGGTGGTTTGGAGAACCAGTAGCAAAAATCCCTGCCGCCCCCACCCATGCCCAGCTGAGCCGCGCGATCATCAGAGGGTTTTTGTTTTTTTACTTTTAAAAGCATTTTTTCTTCGGCTAAAAAAATGCTTTTAAAAGTTAAAAAAAAGGCTCTGATGATTGCGCAGCTCAGCTGGGATTGTCAGAAGAGCCCTTTAAAAGCAATTTTTTTATAACCTCTTTGGCCGAAGAGGCTGTAAAAAAATGCTTTTAAAAGGTTCTGGTGATCAGGCAACTCAGCTGGGATCGCCAGAACCCTTTAAAAGCATTTTTTCTACAATATCTTCGGCATTTTTTTCTTTTAAAGGCAAAAAAAAATGCTTTTAAAAGAAAAGAAAAGAAAAGAAAAGCCTCTGACGATCAGGCAACTCAGCTGAAATCGTCAGAGGAGCCTTTTAAAAGCATTTTTTCTTCGGCCAAAGAGGTTGTAG
The DNA here is from genome assembly GCF_028640845.1 of Ahaetulla prasina. Classification (NCBI taxonomy): domain Eukaryota; kingdom Metazoa; phylum Chordata; class Lepidosauria; order Squamata; family Colubridae; genus Ahaetulla; species Ahaetulla prasina. The sequence goes on from NC_080539.1 coordinate 361,644,127, forward strand.
TAAAAATGCTTTTAAAAGTAAAAAAAGAAAAAAAAGAAAAAAGTTGGCCACATTCACCCAGTCACATTACCCCCACCATCACTAAGCCACACCCACAGAACCGGTAGTAACAAATTTTACCTTTCACCTGGTTCAAACCTTAATGCAATGTCTCTCAACTTTAAGACACATGGTCTTTCATTCCCAGAAAACTCCAGCGAGCATGGAAGAATTCTGGGAGTTGAAGTCCACCTATTTTAAAGTTGCAAAGACAAGAGAAACACTGCTCTAATGGCTTAAACTAAAAGATGATCTAATCCAGTGAGAGTCAGCATGTGTGAATGTGGTGGGCTAAAAGCAGGTGGGGTGGCTTGGGTTCGAGTCTTCCCTCAGCTGCAGAAGCATCTTGGGTGACTTGGGGCCAGCCCGTTCCTCTCAGCCCCACAGGCAAGATGGTCCAGGGTGCTATATAGATTGCATTCTCTACAGCAGGCAGGATTATAGTTAAAATAAATCAATCACCCCATTTCTAAATGTTGACAACAATATGACTTCAAGAAGCCCAGAAGGAATGAATTAACAGCCTTCTCCTGCGGTATATTTCTCAAACAGCATTTCTTAATCTTGGCAGCTTTAAGATATCTGGACTTCAAGCTGGCTGTAGAAGTCTGGGAATTGAAGTCCAATCATGTTAAAGTTGAGAAATGTTGCTCTACAACAGTGGTTCTCAACCTTTTCTTCACCATGGACCCCCCCTTAAATACCCTTTTTTGGCCACAGACCATGGCCACGGACCAGGAGCGGGTTTCAAAACCTGTTGCTACCGGTTCGCTCATGGGCACTCGTATGCGTGCGTGATGCTTCTGCGCAGAAGTGTCCAGGCGGGTGGCGGAGCCTTTCCCGCCACCACTATCGGTTCGCCCGACCAGGAGTGAATCGGTAGCAACCCAACACTGCCACGGACCCCCAAGACTTAATTCAAGATTTAAAGCACTAGACTGCATCAAATATTCATGGACCCCCTGTGATGACATTGCTCCCCCTCAGGGGTCCATGGAAACCACTGTTAGAATGTGAGATTCAGAGGAAGATTGCCTCTGCACACAGAGGATCTATTTAGGTTCCAGATTTCAGCTCAGAAAGAATACAGACAACCAGTAAAGGATCAGAGTTTCTAGAGTCAGATTCTGCCTTCTCCACATCATCTGGTGTCTTCCAGCAGGATTGGGCCTCCAATTCTTAGGATTTCCAATCAGAGCAACCAAAGATCTTGTTTTGCAGTGACCAAGGGGGTAGATCTAATTCCAATACATTAAAATACTATGTCTAAGTACAATCTAAGTACAACACAAACTTCATATATATATATATATGTTTTCTGAGGTTTTCGCGGGTGTTTGTATGTAGGTCTTTGGTTATTCGGGTTTTCTCCCGCGTAAAATTAGAAGTGTCTTGGCGACGTTTCGACGAAGTCTCATTCGTCATCTTCAGGCTTCAGCTTCGTGCTTCTGGGAGCAATGTGTGATTGCAGCTGTTTCTTCCTTTTTAACTGCTAGTGGGGGTTTGAACTGATTGGGTGGGAGCTTGGCTGTGCTCTGATTGGATGGAGGTTTTTTTGTCTCTGATTGGCTGGGGGTGTGTCCTGTTTGGGTGGGGTTTGGTTGTGCTCAGATTAGTCTGAGTTGCAGGGGGATTTGAGCTGGTGAGCTGCATTGCTGTTTTTTGGCTTCGTGTTTGTGGTCGTGCTACATCTTCATAGTGGGTGTCTGTCTGCTGTATGTATGGATTGGAGGGGTTTGAAATGGCTAAAAAAGAGGAACCAACTTCTTCCCTGGTCCAACACCTTAAAGCCACAGGACACGATATTGACTTTAAAAAGACCAGAACTATCACCAAAACTGAACACTTTAACAACAGAATAATCAGAGAAGCCATCGAGATAGAAAAACGCCCACACAGCATGAACAAACGAGATGATACCTCCCGCCTTCCAGCCATTTGGAAACCCACCCTTATTGACAAACAAGTCCCTAACACGAGGAATGACACCAGACCCACACTCACAAGGTCCACACAGGATGTCACCACTACACATCCACCCAGAAAGCAGACCCAAACCCACACTGATCAGGAAGCACGACCAAGGACCAGAAGCCAGACCGCAGCTGCAACATTAGCCATTTCAAACCCCTCCAATCCATACATACAGCAGACAGACACCCACTATGAAGATGTAGCACGACCACAAACACGAAGCCAAACAACAGCAATGCAGCTCACCAGCTCAAATCCCCCTGCAACTCAAGACTAATCTGAGCACAACCAAACCCCCACCCAAACAGGACACACCCCCAGCAATCAGAGACAAAAAAACCTCCATCCAATCAGAGCACAGCCAAGCTCCCACCCAATCAGTTCAAACCCCCACTAGCAGTTAAAAAGGAAGAAACAGCTGCAATCACACATTGCTCCCAGAAGCACGAAGCTGAAGCCTGAAGATGACGAATGAGACTTCGTCGAAACGTCGCCAAGACACTTCTAATTTTACACGGGAGAAAACCCGAACAACCAAAGACCTATATATATATATATATATATATATTTTTCCCTGAGGTTTTTACGGGTGTTTGTATGTAGGTCTTTGGTTGTTCGGGTTTTCTCCCGTGTAAAATTGGAAATGTTTGTTCTCCTACAAATAGGAAGCTGTAAGCACCTACCCTGATGATGACGAATGGGATTTCGTCGAAACGTCGCCAAGACACTTCAAATTTTACACGGGAGAAAACCCGAATAACCAAAGACCTACATACAAACACCTGCGAAAACCTCATATATATATAAAAGTAGTGATGGATTCAACTTGTGAATGGATTCTTTTATTTTGTTTGCTTTTTACCTCAGACCATGAGGCCAACCAAGAAACACAATTTAGAAATTATTTTTTAAAATGGAAGAGATATGTTTGGTTTAATGGTTAAGGCAACAGGCTAGAAACCAGGAGACTGAGAGTTTTAGTTCTGCCTTAGGCATGAAAACTAGCTGGGTGACTTTGGACTAGTCACTCTCTCTCAGCCCAACCCACCTCACACGGTTGTTGTTGTTGTGGGGAAAATAGGAGGAGGAAGGTGTGTTGGATATGTTCACTACCTTGAGTTATTTGTAAAAATAATAAAGGCAGGATCCAAACAAACAAACAAATAATTATGAACTTCAAAATTCCACCCGGTTTGTTATTCTCTCATCTCTATTCTTTTTTGTTGGTTTTTTGTTTGTTATTTTTATTGTCTTTTTTATGTTTTAAATCATTTGTACACAATCTAAAGTCTTTTGAGAGTCAGGAAGCCTATGCATTTAATAATTATTAATTATCTCACTTACTTTGGTTATAGCATATGTGGAAAATTCACTGGAGTTAATTCCCATTATTGAGAATTCCAATTATGTTTGGAAGAGTTAGAGGTAGGCATCAGGCTTCAATCTCCACTAGAGGGAGCTAAATCAGACTACTCCTGTAAGTCATGTTAAAAAATATACAACAGGGATCTCCAACCTTGGCAACTTTAAGCCTGGAGGACTTCAACTCCCAGCAAAGCTGGCTGGGGCATTCTGGGAGTTGAAACCCTTCAGGCTTAAAGTTGCCAAGGTTGGAGACCCCTGATATACAAAATAAAAATGAAACCATCACTTAGTCAAAGAAAAAAGAACCTTGCAACCTCAAAATGTCGTCCCCCCCCAAAAAAAGCATGCTTGGTAAAAAAAATACTCTTAAACTATCTGCTTTTAAAAAAGGAAATATTGTAATTGTGAGACCACTTATAATAAGCAGCGCCCCCTTGTGGGATGAAACAAAAAGGGAATTTTTTTCCTTTACTACTCTTTAGAATAGAATAGAATAGAATAGAATAGAATAGAATAGAATAGAATAGAATAGAATAGAATAGAATAGAACAGAATTTTTATTGGCCAAGTGTGATTGGACACACAAGGAATTTGTCTTGGTGCATATGCTCTCAGTGTACATAAAAGAAAAGATACGTTCATCAAGGTACAACATTTATGTCTGAGTGCCAAAAAAAATGTAAGAATGGAATAAATTTGCCGGGATGAGTGGATCGGACCACAGCAGGGTTCATCTGGAAGTAGAAACCGAGTTTCTTTAGTTGGGGGGAGTTTAAAATAGAGGGCGCTCCTCCGAAGTCTATAGCGAAAGGGTCGCAAAGAGCCCGCAAGAGATCCTATTTAGATTGAAACCACAGGGGAGCAAAATCAACCTGGTTAGCTTTGCGGGGGGGGGGGGGGCAGCAGGAGGTCAGGAAATTAAGCTTGGCTTAATGTCTCAGGGTTGGGTTGGCTTAAAATTGGGGAAGCGGGAGGGTTGATCGATCCTTAGCTAGGGCAGCCACCCGGTCTCCGGGGAAGGCTGGGAATGGGACGGAGCGAGCGCTGGCTCGCCTCTAAAGGGCGCAAAACCGGGACGCGGCGGGTACCTGATTTCGGGTAAGGTCAGGCTGTTGCTGCGCAGGACCACCCCCAGCTTCGCCATCCTGGATGTTTGGCCAAGCATCCGCAACTATCGCGCGGACCCGAGAGGTGGGCAGGTCGGATAGGCAGCCTCTGACTTTGCTCGGGACCGTCCGATCTTCTCCTCCCCTTTGCCTTCCTCCGCGGCTGATGCGGTTACCACCGTGGGAAAACTTCTTGAACTCCGCCAAAATTCAAGAGAGGATCTTGCGCCCCTCGTAGCTGGCGGGAGGAGGACGGATTCCTTCCCTCGCCTGCGTCTCGGCCGAAAAAATCGAGGTCAGCCTTCGGGAAGCCGGAGAGCGATTTGCAATCCCTAAAACTCACCGGAGTGACTCCGAATGGGTCGAAAGGAAACGGCGGCTGCTAAGGGCAAGGGCGCCCCTTGGTGGTTTAAAAGAAGTTTAAAGGAAAGCTAGCTTCTCCCTGAATGCGGATCCAAGTCGCGCATCTAATTTATAGCATGTATGCCATATATTTCTTTTGGAGACTCACCGTGGCGCGTATATGGCGCTTCCTCTTCCCGTTCTCCCCTCCACTCCCCAAACTAGAACAACAATCCTGCAGGGTAGGGTAGGCGGAATGAGTGTGGCTACCAGCTTCGTTAAAGGTGAAGAGGAAGCGGACTGTTCCCCCCCAAAATAAGGAATCTGGTATTTGGTGAAGAGCTTTGCTTCGATGGATCCTGGGAATCAGCTGAGAAAATTGTTTTAGGTAGAGAGCAGGACTTTAGCAGCTGGAGTGGATTCAAGTGATGGGTTTTCTATTGAGCTGTGAAACGTTCATACTGTTAAAATGAAAAGAGGAAGTATTCCATTTTTTATATTTATTGTTTATTCATTTTATTTAATTTCTATAGCCAGCCATCTTAAACAAGTGACTATGGACAGCGTGAAATCATAAAAATGATTTAAAACAATTATAACATAGTAGAAAAATAAATATATATATGGCTGCCAAAGAAAAGTATCTTTATAGGTGTCAATATAACCAGTGTTTCTTAAACTTTTTTCTTTCAGAACTCTTTCCCACTTTTATATTTATAAATATTTACTGAATTACTAATTCAAATTAACACATTTGCTGTTACCATGTCTTAACAATTGTTTGATGGGATTTTAACATTATTTATTATTTTTCAACCTAGGATGGCAAATAAATTTGATTTCAAGGATCTCTGAGAGCCCCTTGGAAGGTTCAAAGGATCCTAAGACCATATTTGAAGACATACTTGTCTGGAGCAGTGTTTCTCAAACTTGTTAACTTTAAGACATTATGGACTTCAACTCCCAGAATTTCCACAATTCCTCAACCAGCCATGTGTCATCTTAAAATTGCCACGGTTGAGAAACTCTGGTCAAGAGCAGGGGTCTCCAACCTTGACAACTTTAAGACTTGTGGACTTCAACTCCCAGAATTCCTCAGCCAGCTTTTCTGCCTAGCCGACGGCACCCTGAGGAGTCCCTCTGTGAGAGCGCACGGGTCGGTATTCGGTAGCAGTAGGCGGTATTCGGTAGCAGTATTCGGTAGCAGTAGGTGGTCCCGTAAGTAACCCGGCCCTATGCCATGGAGCGCTTTAAAGATGGTTACCAAAACCTTGAAACGCACCCGGAAGGCCACAGGTAGCCAGTGCAGTCTGCGCAGGATAGGTGTCACACGGGAGCCACGAGGGGCTCCCTCTATCACCCGCGCAGCCGCATTCTGAACTAACTGAAGCCTCCGGATGCCCCTCAAGGGGAGCCCCATGTAGAGAGCATTGCAGTAATCCAGACGAGACGTCACGAGGGCGTGAGTGACTGTGGATAAGGCATCCCGGTCTAGAAAGGGGCGCAACTGGCGCACCAGGCGAACCTGGTAGAAAGCTCTCCTGGAGACGGCCGTCAAATGATCTTCAAAAGACAGCCGTGCATCCAGGAGGACGCCCAAGTTGCGCACCCTCTCCATCGGGGCCAATGACTCGCCCCCAACAGTCAGCCGTGGACTCAGCTGATTGTACCGGGATGCCGGCATCCACAGCCACTCTGTCTTGGAGGGATTGAGCTTGAGCCTGTTTCTCCCCATCCAGACCCGTACGGCTTCCAAACACCGGGACAGCCCTTCGATAGCTTCGTTGGGGTGGCCTGGTGTGGAAAAGTACAGCTGGGTGTCATCAGCGTACAGCTGGTACCTCACACCGAAGCCACTGATGATCTCACCCAACGGCTTCATATAGATGTTGAACAGAAGGGGCGAGAGAATTAATTGTTTAGCAGAGTGATGGCCTTCGGGAAAAAACTGTTTTTATTGGACGATGTTGTATATAGATCTGAGAGCCCGGATCTATATACATCGTCCAATAAAATGGATAACCATGCAATTTCATCAAAAAGCACCTGACCACTCAACCCACAGCACAACCAACACAAGCTGTGAAAAGGATAGCACAAACATCTCTGAAACAATCAACATACCATTACAACCAGGGGTGAAATTCAGCAGGTTCTGACAGGTTCTGGAGAACCGGCAGCAGAAATTTTGAGTAGTTCAGAGAACCGGCAAATACCACCTCTGGCTGGCCCCAGAGTGGGATGGGAATGGAGATTTTGCAATATCCTTCCCCCAGGAGTGGGGAGGGAATGGGGATTTTGTAGTATCCTTCTCCTGGAATGTGGTGGGAATGGAGATTTTTCAGTATTCTTCCCCTGCCACGCCCACCAAGCCATGCTCAAGAATCAGTAGTAAAAAAATTTGGATTTCACCATTGATTACAACCACATGACATCACTTTAGCATTCAAAGCAACTATAGCCCTCCAAAACATCCTAAGCAAACTAAAAGACCCAACAGCCCCAGAAGAAAAAAAAAATTAAAAGTGATCTACAACACAGAGTGTAAAGACTGTAACAGCCACTGTATAGGACAAACAGGCAGAAGGCTGTCAGGGCATCCATGAACACACAACTAGCAGTCAGAAGACCCAATTAAAACTTCTTAATTGCAAAACACCTGAAAGACTTCACCATAGTTTCAACTGGGAAACTGTGACCATCCTAGACCAAGCCAAGTCCAAAGGCTGGCATTCTTATAAATCAGAATGGAACAGAATAAGAGGGTTGGAAGGGACCTTGGAGGTCTTCTAGTCCAACCCTCTGCTCAGCTATCAACAGGCAAATCAGCCATCAATAGGCAATAGAGATAGACATCATCATTCGAAAGAGGCAATCGAAAAATTAAAAAGGAAACAAAAAGATGAAAATGCCATCTCTCTAGCAAAACATCCGGATAAGTAGATTAACACCAAGATTGGGGGAGATGAAAGGAGCCTCTCGGGAAGATTGCATTATGTTTGGCAACTGGGCATCCTTGGGCAATGGTATTGTCACCTGCAAATCTTTTTAATTCAGAAGCACCCTTTGCTTAGCTTTGTAGGTGCTTCTGACATGAGTACAGTTAGAACACCAAGACAGACCAACAATCACTAGTTGGTTGGTCTAGTGCAGTGATGGCGAACCTTCTCAGCACTGAGTGCTGAAAAGGTTGTGTGGAAACGTCCTGCGCATGTGCTCCAGAAAAGCCAAATTTCTGGGTGGTAGCATGCATGCGCGCCTGACGATCAAGTGGCCAGCGTGCATGTGCAGGCAGGTTTTTGGCACTGTCGCGCTCATGAAGGGATCACTCCGGAAAAGCCAAACTTCCGGGTTCTGGCACGCATGCACACCCGACAAATCAGGTGGCCGGCGCACATGCACACACCATTTTTGGCACTGCCACGCACGCAGATCATCCTGAACGCATGTGCATCAGAAACCCAGAAGACGAACAGGCAAGGCCACAGGTGCCAGGCGACATGGTTTCGTGTGCCACTTTGGGCACGCGTGCCATAGGTTCGCCATCATGGAACTAGACCAACAATCAAACAATCAGTAAACAACCAAGGAACTATCAACTCAGACAAACATTCAAACAGTAAACCACAGCCTAATCCTAGTATATAAAAATAGAGCAAACCCCACTCCCTCCTAGCTCTGATGATGTAACCTACTTGGGTAATGAAACATCTGGAAAAAAGCAACCAAGATGAGCACCAGATGAGAATCAAGACCTCTGTAAATGTTTCTGATACTGAGAGTAACTAAGAAGAATCTCGATTTAGTTGGAATTTTGCACCTCTTCTTACTTTTGTTTCAGAAAGCTGCTTTTACAATACATGTCAGATTTCTCTGAACTTGAAATCTTTCAGGATTCATATGTTTACTTCAAGGTTCAAAGACAGAAACCGGTGAATGTATGGCTGCACCTTGTTTCTAAGCACGCTGATAGGTGATGTGCACACAGATGAGAGCAGCACATAATGTGCAACTGATATTTTCACATATTGTAGGAGAGCCTCATGTAAAGGCAGTCCTCAGCTTATGAATACAATTGGAATCAGAATCCCATTGCTAAGCAAGGGGGTTGTAAAGTGAGCCACGACCAATTTTACGACCTTTTTGCACAGTTGTTAAGCAAATCCTTGCAGCTGTTAAGTGAATCGCACAGTTGTTAAGCAAACCCGACTCCCCGCCATTGACTTTGCTTGGTGGAAGCCAGATGGGAAAATTGCAAATGTTGATCACATGATCTGGGATGCTGCAATAAACACATGCACCAAATTTTGATCACATGGGTGTGGAGATACTCCAATAGTCATAAGTGTGAGGACTGGCCATTTGTCAATTTTTTTTCCCAGTACTGTTGTAACTTCAAATGATAGCTAAATGAATGGTTGTAAGTCGAGGACTATCTGTATTTTACTGCTCGCGGGGCATAATTCCATCGTAGACATAATAATGCCTCTTGCCTTAAATACAAGTTGCAATCCAGGCTTCAAATGTGTGGCTTGGCTAATCTATTTTTAAGCATACATCCTCTTTGCTTTAAAATCAGGGTTGACAACGGATGGGCAGAGCATGGATTTAGCAACCATGTAATGAAGGCATCTCAGATGAGAGCAGCACATAATGTGCAACTGATATTTTCACATATTGTAGGAGAGCCTCATGTAAAGGCTTAATGTTATACTTAAAGAAAAACAAAATAAGTTCCTTCTTTTTTTTTCAAGTTGGCACAATAACTAGGCATTAAAGCTCATTGCAGGAGACGTGGCAGAGCAGCCGATTGTTCCTGAATCACAATTTCCTGCTTGTTGGCAGCTTTTGTGCCTTTTCTTCACAGTAGCCATTAGTATTTTGGCTCTCAGCCTTTTCTGGCAGAACTTCTATTTTGAGAACTATAGGAGAGGGTGTGGAAGTGCAGGGCAGGGAACAATTTGAGCTAAACGTCACACAGGGAACGGTGACAATCACCTTGGTAAAAGAAACCTCAGAGAATCAGTTTGAAGTAGTGGTTAAGGCATCAGGAAGGAAACCGGGAGGCGGCCAGTTCTAGTCCTGCCTTAATGGCATGAAACCAGTCGCGTGACCTTGAGCCAATCCTTTATCTCTCAGCTCTAGAAAGAAGGCATGGTCAAACCACTTCTGAAATCTTGCCAAGAAAACTGCAGGAACTGGTCCAGTCAGTTGCCAGGAGAGTGTGACTTCAAAGCACCAAAAAAAAAAGAAGAAGAAGAAGAAGAGAAGAGAAACCAAACGAAAGGAAACTAGTCAGGGCTGAGTTTGTACAATCCCCTGAACCCAGTGGTGGGATTCAGCCGGTTCAGGCCAGTTCAAACGAACCGGTTGTTAAATTGCTGGCTGCCCCTGCCCCTCCCCACCCTGCCCTTTCCAGGAGTCCCCACGCATCCTGTTTTTCCTCCCAGGAGGCTGCAGGGAGGCCTACTAGGCCCAAAATGGGGCACAGGGCAGGGGGTTCAGCATGGCCCCCCCACGACCCATTTTTGCTCCCAGGAGGCTGCAGGGAGGCCTACTAGGCCCAAAACAGAGTGCAGGGGTGTGTGGCACAACCCCCTGAGGTCCGTTTTTGCTTCCCGGGGGGTGCAGGAGGCCGAGTACTGCCTGTCATACCCCCTGGCCACACCCACCCACCCAGTCCTTAGGGCAGAGAACTGGTTGTTAAATTATTTGAATCCCACCACTGCCTGAACCATAAATACCATACAGCCATACAGCCTTATGTTATATGAACCCAATCTTAAGCAAAGCTGCAAAGATAAGATTTCAATTTGTTCTGCATCTATGAACCAGGCCCTGGCGGGTCTGTGTTGTTGTGTTACCACTGAACTAAATGGAGATGTACTTACGTGCTAGGCCTGTTGTCTATAAAGGACATTCTAGGCTCAGGCATTTTTCAGAAGACAAGGAAAATTTATTTATATGTGTTAGGTTTGGGCAATAACGAGGCAGGAGACCAGGGTAGTGACAACAGCTCTTTAATATACAGTGAACCCAGCAACTAGTACTGAGGAAAACCTCTCTTTATATATATTTCAGCCGGTGGTTTCAACCAATCAGCAACGTGCTAATTCCCGCCAAAACTCCCGCCAAAACTCTTAAAGATACATTACACTCCTTCCCTCCCAGAAGGCATTTTACCATTATTTGCATAATTTTAGCATATTATTTCTCTACGTAGTCACGCAGGTAAACTGGGCGTTTCCTAACCCTTCCGGACCTGCGCAGTTCATTTTCTGGGGTTGAGTCGAGCTGACCGGAGGGACTGCCTGTTCCTCGCAGCTCCTCCTCCAGGCCATCCGGCTTTGGATTACTTGCCGAGTCGAGCCTACTGTCCTCGGGAAGGACCGGAGGGTGTCGCTGGACCTCGTCTGAACCAGATAAGTTCCCCGTTTTTTCCCGGCTGGAGTCAGTTATGGGTTCAATCAATGAGTAGTCAGGGCCCGTTCCGTCTATCTCTGGTCTAGTGTTAATCCTATTCCTCAGCTGATCTATGTGACGTCTCCACACTCGGCCGTCCTCTATCTCTACAAGATAAGACTTGGGGCCCGTGGTGTCAATGATTGTTCCCTTTAACCAGTTTGGGCCGTCACCGTAATTGTGCGCCCATACAGGACTCCCTATGGTTAGTTCCCTTGTTTTGCCTGATATTGTTTTGTACCCGTCTGGCGTGTAATTCGGGTTTAACCGGTCTAAGGGGCATCTTAGTTTTCGCCCCATCAGTAGCTCCGCTGGGCTGCGGCCAGTAGCTACACAAGGGGTTCTGTGTTGTACCGTTAGGAATCGTCAATTTGTGATTGCCAATCACCTGCGCCGCTTCTTGACAATGCCTCTTTCGCGCTCCGGACGAAACGTTCAGCAAGGCCGTTCGTCGCAGGGTGGAAAGGCGCTGAGAGGGCATGTCGGATGCCCTCTTCTGCTAAGTACCCCTCAAAAAGTGTCGCGGTGAACTGTGGCCCATTGTCTGACAGAGAGTGTCCGGCAGCCCGTGCGTAGCGAAAAGGTGCCTTAGTGCTGAAATGACAGCTTCAGCGGTTGTGGATTTCATTAGGATGATCTCCAGCCATTTGGAGAATGCATCCACCACTATTAGAAACGTTTGGCCATGGAAAGGGCCAGCGAAGTCTATGTGTATACGGGACCAAGGGCCTTGGGTTTCTCCCACTCCCGGACTGGGGCCGTTGGTGGTAGTGGTCTGGACTCCTGGCACCTTTGGCATTTGCCAACCTTGTCGCTAATCTCCTTGTCCATTAGGGGCCACCACACATAGCTTCTAGCTAAACCCTTCATTCTCACGATCCCAGGGTGACCTTCGTGCAGAAGTTCCAGAACTTTTTCCCGCAATTTCTCTGGAACTACCACCCTATCCCCCCAGAGCAGACACCTGCTTAACGCGTCCGCATGCCCCAACTCCTTTCCTGGCCGATGCCGCAGTTTATAGGAGTAGGCGGCTAAAAAGATAGTCCATCGGGTCAATCGGGGCGAGAGTGCCACAGGCGTTGGGCGGTCGCCAGCCAGTAACCCTAACAGTGGTCTGTGGTCTGTAACAATTTCAAAGTCTCTACCAAAGACGTATTCGTGAAACTTTTTTACTCCTGAAACTATAGCTAGGGCTTCCCTATCCAACTGGCTATAGTTCCTCTCTGCCGAGGACATTGTTCTGGAGTAGAAGGCTATTGGGGCTTCTGTGCCATTAGGAAGCCTGTGGCTGAGCACAGCACCCACCCCGTAGGGGGAAGCATCGCAAACTAATACCAATGGCATTGTGCTATGATACTGGATCAGTAAACTATCACTCGAGAGTAGGTTTTTTACTGCCTCGAATGCCCTAGCTTCCGTCTTTCCCCAAGACCAAACAGTATTCTTTCCCAGTAACTTATGTAGCGGCTCGGCAACGGTTGCCTTATTTTTCAAAAAGACCGCGTAAAAGTTCACTAGACCCAGGAATGCCTGTAGCTCTGTTTTGTTTTTGGGCGCTGGAGCCTTTCTTATTGCCTTGACCTTGCTCTCAGTGGGGTGAATTCCTTCCTTGTCTATTCTGTAGCCCAAGAACTCTACGGATTCTACCCCTATTTGGCATTTGTTCACTTTAACTTTTAGACCGGCTGACCGGAAAATGCCCAAAACTTTTCTCAAACGCTCCCCCAATTCGTCTAAATTTTCGGCTGATACCAATACATCATCAAAATAGGGGACCACCCCCGGGAGCCCTTGCAGAAGTCGCTCCATTAAATTTTGAAATAGACCAGGTGCCACACTCACCCCAAACTGTAACCGGGTACACTTGAAAGCACCTCTGTGAGTCACAATTGTCTGGGCTTCGGCTGTGTTGGCGTCACGGGCAGTTGTTGATAGGCTTGGGCCAAATCTAATTTGGCAAAAACGTGCCCTTGCCCCAGCGAGTGCAGCAAGTGTTGCACCACTGGGACCGGGTAAGCGCTTTTTTGCAAGGCTTTGTTTAAAGTTGCCTTGTAGTCAGCGCAGATTCTAACTGACCCATCTGGTTTCACTGGGGTGACGATTGGCGTCTCCCACTTTGCATGATCGACTGGCACTAGTATCCCCTGACTGACTAGTTTGTCTATCTCCCTGTCAATCTTGGGTTTAAGGGCAAATGGGACCCTCCTTGCTTTTAACCGTATGGGGGCTACCTGGGGGTCTAAATTGAAAGAAATAGGGGTCCCCTTGTACTTGCCCAGGCAGTCCTTGAAAACATCTTCGAATTCGTCCATGAGTGTGTCCTTTAGGTTAAAGTCATTTCTGTAGATGCCAGTCACTCCCATGCCCAATGCTCGGAACCAGTCTAGTCCCAACAAGCTTGGCAGGGTCCCTTCGACTATCGTGATGGGCAGGGTTTTCTTGTGTGGTCCGTACTCGACGCGGACGGATGTTGTCCCTCGAACAGGGATGCGATTCCCTTGGTAGTCTTGAACTTTTAGCCGCTGTGTTTGCAGTTTGCGTTTGGCGATGTTCGGCAAAGCTTTCGCAAAAGTGTCCCAGGACATGATTGTGATCGCTGACCCTGTGTCCACCTCCAGCCGGCACGGCACTCCTTCAATTTTTGGTTTTGTGAATATTTTCTTCTCTAGGCGGGTCGCCGCACGGCCCACTATTACGGTCGTTCGGTTTGACTTCGCGCCCTTTTTTTCTTGACCAATCATGGGTCGCCTTGCCGATCCCGCGCTCTGATTGGTTGGTTTGAATTTTCGGCGGGACGGTTGAGGTGCTCGACAAACTTGAGCCAGGTGCCCCCTCTTCTCGCACCACCGACATGTAGCGTCCTTGAACTTGCATTGATGACGCTGGTGTTGCCCTCCGCAACTTCCGCATTCATCCCGGTCTTCTTTTCTCGGTCTCCCGGTGTGAAAAACTCCTTCCTCATCCTTGCCGTCTGATTCGGTCTGGACTTCTTCGTTGTGGACCGGAGTTGATTTCGCGCTCGCCGTTGGTGTGAGCGGCTTTTGTAGGGTTTCCGCCGCTTGGGTGGACATCTCATGAGCTCTGGCTTCGTCCAGAGCGTTTGCCAGCGTTAGGTTGCTTCTGGATAGCAGCCGCCTCCGCAAACGAATGTCTCTGACCCCACGGATGAGTTGCTCCAACAGTTCCTCATCCAAATCTCGGTACCCACAATATTTGGAGGCTTTCCTCAGGGCGGCCATGTAATCGCTGATGGACTCGCCCTCTTGCTGTCTGCGCTCTCCAAATTCAAAACGCTGCACATATTTGGACGGTGTTGGCGCGAAATGGTTCTTCAATAGGTTCTGCAGAGTTTGCCACGATACCGATTGTACCGGCGTTGGCTCTGCCAGGGCTTCTGCAATGTCGATGACCTCGGGACCGCAGTGGCTCAGGAAATACGCCCTTTTTCTGTTGTCTGGAACTCCTTGCAGTTCGTTCGCCTCGAGGAAACTCTCGAAACGGGTCATGTATGTCCCCCATTTCTCCTTGGATGGGTCAAACGGCGCGGGCGGTGTGTAGCTGGCCATCGCTGCGTTCCGCCCTGAATTTTGCTGGGTTCGGTCCTCGTAGTGCGTTCAGCTCTTTCCTGGTGCTTTTAGCCTCGGGATCCCACCTTCGTCGCCAGTGTTAGGTTTGGGCAATAACGAGGCAGGAGACCAGGGTAGTGACAACAGCTCTTTAATATACAGTGAACCCAGCAACTAGCACTGAGGAAAACCTCTCTTTATATATATTTCAGCCGGTGGTTTCAACCAATCAGCAACGTGCTAATTCCCGCCAAAACTCCCGCCAAAACTCTTAAAGATACATTACAATATGGATGCCCAACTCACTCATATTGACTCCAGACAATTTATAAAGATAAAACCCCAGCAGAAAACCAAATTAAACCCCCATCCCCCACCTCCAATGACAACAATCAGATCGGCTGTATATCAGGGGTCTCCAACCTGTGGGCTATGTCCCATTACAGTCTGTGGCCTATTTGCAACCAAGCCGTGTGCAAGATGGGCTGGTGTACATATGCACTTGCAGCCCCGCTTGGTGAGCAGCAGACAACAGCACTCGCAGCCTCACTTACATGTGCAGTGGACTCTGGTTCTCATAGCCCCACTCATGCTCGCAGCAGGCACTGATACTCGCAGCCCCACTTGTGCAAGCAGCAGGCGCACATGCCCACCACTCACACAAATGAAGTTGTGCACGTGTGCATGTGCAAACCTTCACTCACACAAAACCATACCTTCCCACTCTTCCCCTGTGCTGGGCCACCAATCTGGAAAAGTTGGGGAATGCTGCTCTATATCACTCTGGCCTGTTGACACAAACATAGCTTCAGGGCAGGAGTGGGTTTCAAAAATTTTGGCAAGGGGTTCTCTGCCCGGTTGCTGGGTAGGCGTGGCCATAGTGGGTGTGGCCTAGTCAGCCTCCTAGGGAGGCGTTTTTGCCCTCCCCAGGCTCCCGAGGTGTTCCTCGAGCCTCAGGGAGGGTGAAAACAGCCTCCCCAGGTTCCGGAGGCTCTCTGGAGGGCAGAAACTGTTTCCAGCCTTCCCGAACTTCCAGTAGGCCCATTTTTTGCCCTCCCGAAGCCTCCGCACATGCCCTGCACTTATCTGCATCCAAAACAGGCTGCATGGGAACTCCTGGGAGGGGAGGGGAGGGGTGGGCAGGCCAGCCAGAGTGGGATTTGGGGGTTCTCCGAACTGCACAGAATCTTAGCTAGAGATTCACCTCAACCTCTGCGAACCCCCTGCAGCCCACCCTTATTTCAGGGCCTTACGACAGGGTGCCTAATTAGGGGCCAATCTTATCCTCACAGATGTTCCACAGATTAGAATGGAGTATTGCAGACTAATTCTGCTGCCTGGCAGTAGTTCGATTCTCACTGGCTGAAGGTTCTCAGCCTTCCATCCTTCCAAGGTTGGTAAAATGAGGACCCAGATTGTTGGGGGCAATAGGCTGACTCTGTAAAATCCGCTTAGAAAGGGCTGTAGAGCACTGTGATGCAGTACATAACTCTAAGTGCTATTGCTATCATGCTCAAAAATTGTGATTTTTGGGACTGATAAGGGGGCTAGGTATGTGTCCTGTGTCTATATGGGTAACATGATACAATTTGGGGAGTCCACTTTCTTATTTGCTCTTTAAAACACTGCATTGGTTTTTATGCCATTTCACTCTATTTCCTACGGTAGTTCAGTCTGATTTTACTTTACAGTAGTGGCCAAAATTGTGGAAACCTTTTGGAAAAAGTGTATTTTTGAGGTTTGATGGCTAATAACACCACTTTTTTGTTTTGAGTTTCAAGATAATCATATTCCATTGCTGGAATGGCTTGGGAATAGCCCAATTGAAAATCTATGGAGCCGACTAAAGAAACTTGTTAGTCAGAAGCGATCCAGCAATAAAACCCAGTTAATAGAAGCAATCATTCAATCTTGGTTTCACATTATAACAGCTGCAGAACTAAAAGACTTGGTTCACTCCATGGGAAGATGTTGTAAGGTCGTAATTCACGCCAAAGGTTACCCAACTAAAAACTGACATGGTGGTAATTTTTATATATCTCATTTTTTTCTATGGTGATAATTTTTTGAGATATTTTGAAATAATAATATCTCATTTTTTCTACGTGTTTCACTTTTCTTCTTTATACTGTAACTGCTATTCTAACAGCAAACCCTTCATAAAAGTTATTGCATTACATTCTTGATTAAATTATATTTCCATTGATATGTAATTTTATGGTACTACTCCAAAAAAAAGCGGTGTTCCTAGCTAGTTTTAGAAAATACACTTTCCCTAAAAGGTTTCCACAATTTTGGCCACTACTGTAAATGTTTGCCTTGATCTCTGGACCATTGGCACTCAGGATTTGCTTCCAACTGTTATAAAACTGCATTTATAGCTCCGAAGAACCTTGATTCTTGAGACAAAGTGATAGATGATAACACCTATCCCAAAGTCAATCTGCAAATTCTTTGAGTGAGCAGAGAGTAGGATTAATTATTAGCACTACTTCATTTATCTATTCTGTTTCTATTTCATTTCTTCTGGTGTATGGCATTTCTGGTAACAGCTTAGACTCTTACCCTTCTGGATTGAAGGGTTGTGTCTGTGCATATATAGACGCAAGAATGGTGAGCTCAGCACAGTCTCTTGCCTGATTCAGCAACTTTGTTCTTACAGCAGATACCAAGAAAATAGATTCTATCTACCTACTGAGTGGTAGCTCCAAGGCCCATCCCCTCTATCGGTACTGGGCTGCATCTCTTCTGCACAATTCTTCAGCCATTCTCATCCTTTTGGGTGAGAAGAAATCATTTGCACTTTTTGTTCCAAGCCAAACAAGATTTTTACAAGATGTTCATGCATTTAGGGTGCCAAGCCCACATCTCCAGGGGCAAGATCCTGCCTTTCTTCCCAGAGATGTTCAACTTTCCTGACTTGCAAACACCTATTCTTCTCCAGAATTCTCTGTAAAAGAATTCCTTCCAAAGCCATTTTCAGAGGCTGCAGATTGTAAACAAACCAAAACACACCAATCGCACCTTTTAATTCCTCACAGTTGTTGAGTAACTGCAAAGGCCTCATGAAAATATTCTTAAATATTTTAAATTTAATTTTAATTATTATATTGTATATATAGTATATTGCCTTATACACTGTAAGCCGCCCTGAGTCTTCGGAGAAGGGCGGGGTATAAATGTAAACAAAAACAAAAACAAAAATTATTAGCCGTTTTTGTAATTTTGATATGTTTTAATTTGTTTTAATTGTACATATTTTGTATTTTATCTCCGGCTGTACACCGCCCTGAGTCCTTCGGGAGAAGGGCGGTATAAAAATTCAATAAATAAATAAATAAATAATAAATTTGAAAGCCATCCAGAGAATGAGGTGAGCAAATAGAAGCCTCTGAAACTACAGGCAGTCCTCTACTTATGATAATCGAGTCCAAAATTTCTATTGCTAAGTGAGACAGTTAAATGAATTTTGCTCCATTTTACTACCTTTCTTGCCACAGTTATTAAGTGAATCACTACAATTGCTAAATTAGCAACATGGTTGTTAAGTGAATCTGGCTTCTCCATTGACTTTGCTTGTTAGAAGGTCACAAAAGGTGATTACATGACCCTCAAGACACTGCAACCGTCCTAAATATGAACCCATTGCCAAGCATCCGAATTTTGAACATGAGGATGCTGCAACGGTCATAAGTGTGAAAAATAATCATAAGTCATTTTTTTCAGTGTTTGTTGTAACCATTTGAATGGTGACTAAATGAACTGTTGTAAGTTGAGGACTACCTTTACTCAGATCAGCAGACCATATCTAGAAACGTTTCAAAACCTTAATGTTAAACGCACACATCAGACTTGATTTTCCACCCAGGACGTGAATTCTCCTATCCTACCATAACATGCTAATTTTGCTTCCAAGAAAGGTATAATTTTGTATAAAACCCCTCTCCTTTTAATTGTATTAACACATTATAATATTACAAAGATACAGCCATTTCTTGTGTAAGATAATAGCTTGGGGAGAAATCAGGTATTGTTATGACTATGCTAGAGGAATTTCTGACATCACCTTGGGAAAAATGTTGTTTACCTGAGATGTCAAAGAGCTGCTATGAGAGAGAGTTAAAATTACTCCCCCAAAATTATTTTCTAGAAGCTTTGTCCATTGATCAAATAGGTTCATAAATCAAATCAAGCTTTGTCCATTGATCAAATAGGTCCATAGCAAAGACACTTTGCCCAGCATTCCGAAGTTCATGAATGAAGGCAAATACTGTGTTTCCCTAAAAATAGGACCTACCCCCAAAATAAGCCCTAGCCCAATTTTCATTGGCTGTGTGTGGGCTGATGGTATCTGACAGCAGCCCCAGGCTGTGCAGCACAGGTGAGTTGAGTACCTGTGCAAGCAGCAGGCAGAAGCAGAGGTGAGACACAAGGCAGGCGGGTGGCTGTGGGACGCTCATCTTCACGCGGCGACACCAGCAGCAGAGGCGATGTGTGTGTGTGTGTGTGTCAGGTGATCCAGATGCATCATGTGGGCTGCGGGAAAGTCGAGCAGCAGTGAGCCAAAGTGGCAGGCAGCTGCGGTAGACTTATCTTCACATCCCGCACAGCCTATTGGGATCGCATCCTTCCGCTCCACACGTTGGGATCACCTGTCTTCCACTCTGTGCCTTCCGATCTGTGCAGCCCCAGAGTGCGCTGACCAAGGGACTGGCAGGCTGCAGCTGCTCTGGATACCATTGGTCACCGTGTGCTTGCTGGCTCTTATGTCAGGGGGCTGGGCGCCAGCCAGGCTGATCATCCTAAAATCGTGTTTTCCCAAAAATAAGCCCTAGTGCAGTGGTAGTCAACCTGGTCCCTACCGCCCATTAGTGGGCGTTCCAGCTTTCATGGTGGGCGGTAGGGGTTTTGTCTGATACTGAAGCACTTTCCTTTTTTTTAATTTAATTGACTTTTTAAAAAATTTTCATAGCATTATTTAAAAACATTTTCATTAGGTTTTCATAAAATTCCCCGTGACAATTTAAATTTCTGAAAATATATTTGTATCGCCCATGCATAAGTTTAGTTCACGTCACGTAAGTGAAACTAAATGGCGCTATAGTGCCACCACAAACAAAAAAGCCTCGTCCCAGAATAGCTCGCGCATCACTCCCCACACCACCCAGCTGTAACAGACAAGCAGAGCTGGTAGCCGACGCCCCCCCCCAACCCAATCCACAATGCGCGAGACGCATGCGCAGACGACGATACACGGTACATTACTGTGGAACTGGTGGGAGATTAGAAAATGTTACTACTAACAGAGATATGAAAGTGGGCGGTAGGTATAAAAAGATTTACTACCCCTCCCTAGTGCTTATTTTGTGGCCCAAAAGAAAATAAGACCAGGTCTTATTTTAGGGGAAATATGGTATATTATCCCAGGATAATCTTGCAGAATCCAATCTGGGTCAATCACCAGAACCAGAGGTTTAGTCTTCTGAACTTTCAGACACTTTCTGGATCATGCCCATCAATTCGCTAGAGAGAAGTTCCCTGAGGATGAGCTCCAGCACAAGTCTAAAATCTCATAAGACTAAACCTCTGATCCCAGTAACCAACTAAGATTGGATCCTGCATTCAGAAGTTGAGGGGCGTCAACCTCTTTTCCAAAGCACTGGATGGCAAGACAAGAAAGAATGGATGGAAACTAATCAAGGAGAGACGCAACCTAGAAGGAAGGAGAAATTTCCCAATAGTGAGAACAATTAACCAGTAGAATGCCTTGCCTTCAGAAGTTGTGGGTGCTCCATCACTGAAGAGATTGGATAGCCACTTATAATAATAATATCAGAGTTGGAAGGGACCTTGGAGGTCTTCTAGTCCAACCCCCTGCCCAGGCAGGAAACCCTACACCGTTTCAGACAAATGGCTATCCAACATTTTCTTAAAAATTTCCAGTGTTGGAGCATTTACAACTTCTGCAGGCAAGTTGTTCCACTGATTAATTGTTCTAACTGTCAGGAAATTTCTCCTTAGTTTTAGGTTGCTTCTCTCCTTGATTAGTTTCCACCCATTGCTTCTTGTTTTACCCTCAGGTGCTTTGGAGAATAGTTTGACTCCCTCTTCTTTGTGGCAAGCCCTGAGATATTGGAACACTGCTATCATGTCCCCTCTAGTCATTCTTTTCATTAAACTAGGCATACCGAGTTCCTGCAACCGTTCTTCATGTTTTAGCCTCCAGTCCCCTAATCATCTTCGTTGTTCTTCTCTACACTCTTTCTAGAATCTCAACATCCTTTTTACATCGTGGCGACCAAAACTGAATGCAATATTCCAAGTGTGGTCTTACCAAGGCATTATAAAGTGGCACTAACACTCTATGTGATCTTGATTCTACTTGTCTGGAATGGTAAATGGTCTCCTACTCAAGCAGGTGGTTGGACTAGAAGACCTCCAAGATCCCTTCCAGTTCTGTTATCCTATGCTATTCTCTTGTCCTTGGCTTCTCAAATTCTGCCTAACCAATTAGCTTCTCCTGTGATTTAGCCATTTCTCACTTTCAATCACACTGAAAGCCACCCTCCATCCAGTGAGATATCTGACCCCTCTACTCTCCCATACAAAGGAGTACAATAAGAAATCCTACCCAATTTAATAAAATATGATTGCAAGAAATCCTGCCCAATCAAGACACTTACGGACGGCTTGGTGATGCCAAGGCAGGATCTTCAGACAGCTGTCCCTCCTTCATTTCTCACCCTTTCACTTTGGCCTCCTGTATCTGCTTCCAGTTGTTTTAAACCACAGGTAGAGAAAAGTCCAAAGCTTACCCTGGCAGGTTTTTACCTGCTTCAGACACTCCAGGAAGTTGGTGTTGATTGGAGAACAAAGAGGTTGAGGCCTCTTTTGTAACACAAATTGCCGGGAAACATATCCTTCAAAGGGTGCCCTTGCCATGACAGGTGATTTCCCCTAATTCCAAGGAAATTGCACCTTAGTGTTGCCAAAGATAACCAAGCACCCTTTGCACAGCCTGTTCTTAATGTACTTGACAACACACCTGGGAGTATGAGCTATAGTGACACGCTTATGTTTTATTCATGGCAGGTGGTAGAGAAAAACCTCCTGCTTGCTTTTCTGGTAGTTTTTTTTTTAAATTTAATGAAAGAGTCTCTGAAAAGCCTTTCAGTAAAATTCTCAGGAGTGGGTCTATTTGAGGGAGAGGTGGAAGGCAAAATCCATTGGTGAATACCCTACTTCTTTAATGTGTAATGATCCCTCCATTCTTAAATCTTAATTTAATTTAAATCTAATTTAAAACCCTTCAGTCTCAAAGGGAAATATCTGGAAGAAATTACCCACAAAATTGTCTCTGCCTTTGAAAAATGTTGCTTAATTTCTCCTCTTCTTGGTGATATTCAGGAAAAAAAAATCCACTCAGTTTTTAACCCTCCACTTACATTGCAGAAAGGCGTTTGTGAGTAGTCCTATTGTTATTACAGCAATTCTTGCCTTTCTTCAGCGGTATTTAAACATGATTGTCTGAATGCAATAAAAATACCCAGTGGGGAATCTAGTAAAAGGATTTCTAATTTTATATCCGATTGCTTCATCTGTTTGCAGTTTTCCACAGCCAGGAAAAAAATGTTGCATAAAGTTGGTTATATTTGCAAAACACACTGAAGCAGCAACATCTGAATCTGGTATGTTTCTGCCAACCCATCATCCCACATGGTGATTTTGCAGCTCCATCTGTTATGCAAATACAAAACCTTTAATTCAGGGGTCCCCAAGCCGTGGATCAGAACCGGTCAGAAGTTGGGCCATGCAAATAAGCAAAGCCCCATCACTGCATGCGCAGGATGTACGCTGCGCATGAGACCATGTCATCCCTCCCCAGTGGTAGGATTCAGCCAGTTCGGGCCGGTTTGGGCGAACCGACTGTTAAATTGCTGGCTGGCCCCTCCCCTCCCCACCCCTCATGCACCCCGTTTTGACTCCAAGGGAGGCCTACTAGGCCCAAAATGGGGTGTGGGGGAGGCGGTCCCCCCCGCAGCCCGTTTTTGGTCCCAGGGGGGTGCAGGAGGCAGAGTGCCGCCTGTCACACTCCCTGGCCACGCCCACCATGGCCACGCCCACCAAGCCGGTCATTAGGGCAGAGAACCAGTTGTTAAATTATTTGAATCCCACCACTGCCCCTCCCCCATGGTCCCACAGAAAAACTTCTCTCCACAGAAACCCCCCACCACGCCCCCGGTGCCCAAAAGGTTGGGGGCAGTTGCTTTAATTGCTTCAGGAACACAAGATTAAGTGCCACACAAACAAAATGCAGGATTGCTTAAATCTTGATTTTAAAAAGTCAGACAATCTTTTTCAGGTCAGGATGGCATAACTTTAGTGATGGCACAGATTCTAATAATAATAATAATAATAATAATAATAATAATAATAATAATAATAATAATAATAATAATAATAATAATAATAATAATAATATCAGAGTTGGAAGGGACCTTGGAGGTCTTCTAGTCCAACCCCCTGCCCAGGCAGGAAACCCTACACCATTTCAGACAAATGGCTATCCAACATTTTCTTAAAAATTTCCAGTGTTGGAGCATTTACAACTTCTGCAGGCAAGTTGTTCCACTGATTAATTGTTCTAACTGTCAGGAAATTTCTCCTTAGTTCTAGGTTGCTTCTCTCCTTGATTAGTTTCCACCCATTGCTTCTTGTTCTACCCTCAGGTGTTTTGGAGAATAGTTTGACTCCCTCTTCTTTGTGGCAACCCCTGAGATATTGGAACACTGTTATCATGTCCCCTCTAGTCATTCTTTTCATTAAACTAGGCATATCGAGTTCCTGCAACCATTCTTCATATGTTTTAGCCTCCAGTCCCCTAATCATCTTCATTGCTCTTCTCTGCACTCTTTCTAGAGTCTCAACTTCCTTTTTACATCGTGGCGACCAAAACTGAATGCAATATTCCAAGTGTGGCCTTACCAAGGCATTATAAAGTGGTATTAACACTTCACGTGATCTTGATTCTATTCCTCTGTTTATGCAGCCCAGAATTGTGTTGGCTTTTTTGGCAGCTGCTGCACACTGCTGGCTCATGGTGCACAAATAATTTCCTTAAGAAAAACTGGATTTCTTTATAATACACACCCACCCACCCACTCACATACAATTTTTCTTTCTGCAGGTGGCGGTTCAGCTTATTATTTCACAATGATGCATTCTACATTTTTATCTATTTCCAGCTAACCTTTCAGATGTTAACATACTTTAATAACCACCCTAAAAATTCTACGGGCTATCTTTGTCAGGGGCGAGTACAAAGAGAGAGTAAAAAAGAAGCAAGATGGCGGCTGCGATCATACAATTGAAGTCTTGCTCTTTTTTGTGTGTCCCCCCCCCCCACAATAAATGTGATTTTGATGACATGGTTGTGGGCTGCCATCTTGACTGTTTTGACGTTTCCCTAATCTCCCTCCCTGACCTTTGTGATTTTATCGTACTTATAGAGTGCTTATGTTGTCACTTGTGCAATATGTACTATCATTATCTGCTTTTTGAGGCCTAGTTTTTATTTCCTTCTTGCTATTGCATGATCCTTTCGTCATTTCGTTCCACTTTTATTCATTGCCAGTTGTCTGTCTTGCAGCATTTTCCTCCTGCCCGCCTTCCTGGCCCTTGAAAAGGTAGGCTGAATTGGGCAACAGGAACATGGCATTGTTTTTAAATTTTGCCACAGCCATCATTCATTTTTTTTAACGTCAAGGGTGGTGATGCTTTTTTGATGCTTTCCAAGAAAACTTGTGTCTCAAACTCTTTTTTAAGAGAAAAATGGTGTTTTTAAAATTATCTGTCTGTCTGCCTGTCTGTCTCTCTATTATCTATCTATCTATCTATCTATCTATCTATCTATCTATCTATCTATCTATCTATCTCTATCTATCTTTATCTCTATCTATTATCTATCTATCTTTATCTATCTATCTATATCTATCTATCTATTATCTATCTTTATCTATCTTTATCTATCATCTATCTATCTCTATCTATCTGTCTCTATCTATCTATCTCTAGCTATCTAGCTATCTAGCTATCTAGCTATCTAGCTATCTATCTTTATCTATCTATCTATCTTCTATCTATCTTTCTATCTAGCTATCATCTATCTATCTTTATCTACCTCTATCTATCATCTGTCTATCTCTCTTTATCTCTATCTATCTATCTATCTATCTATCTATCTATCTATCTATCTATCTTTATCTACCTCTATCTATCATCTATCTATCTATCTATCTATCTATCTATCTATCTATCTATCTATCTATCTATCTATCTATCTATCTATCATCTATCTATCTATCTATCTATCTCTATCCAATGGTGGGATTCAAATAATTTAACAACTGCTTCTCTGCCATAATGACCTGTTGGTGGGCGTGGCCATGGTGGGCGTGGCCAGGAGGTGTGACAGGCAGCACTCAGCCGCCTGTACCCCCTAGGAGCAAAAATGGGCTGCAGGGGGGCAGTACCCCCCCGGTGCCCCACCAACAGGGCCTCTGGTGGCTCAGACTGGTAAGACAGTCTGTTATTAACAGCAACTGCTTGCAATTACTGCAGGTTCAAGTCCCACCAGGCCTAAGGTTGACTCAGCCTTCCATCCTTTATAAGGTAGGTAAAATGAGGACCCAGATTGTTGGGGGCAATAAGTTGACTTTGTATATATATATACAAAAGGATGAAG
The DNA here is from genome assembly GCF_028640845.1 of Ahaetulla prasina. Taxonomy (NCBI): domain Eukaryota; kingdom Metazoa; phylum Chordata; class Lepidosauria; order Squamata; family Colubridae; genus Ahaetulla; species Ahaetulla prasina. The sequence goes on from NC_080539.1 coordinate 361,669,725, forward strand.
ACTATTGCTTGATATAGTGTAAGTCGCCCTGAGTCTTCGGAGAAGGGCAGGATATAAATGCAAATAAAAAAACAATTGAGCATAGTAGGCCTCCCTGCACTTACCAGGGAGCCAAAACGGGGCGCATGGACACTTCTGGAAGGGGCGGGGTGGGGCGGGGAGGGGCTAGCCAGAAATTTAATAACCGGTTCGGCTGAAGTAGTGTGAACCGGTTGAATCCCACCACTGTCTGTCTGTCTGTCTGTCTGTCTGTCTGTCTGTCTGTCTGTCTGTCTCTATCTATCTATCTATCTATCTATCTATCTATCTATCTATCTATCTATCTATCTATCTATCGGTGTCTGTTGGTATCTATCTATCTATCTAGCTATAGAATAGATTTTTTTTTTATTGGCCAAGTGTGATTGGTCACACAAGGAATTTGTCTTGGTGCATATGCTCTCAGTGTACATAAAAGAAAAGATACCTTCATCAATATACAACACAACACTTAATGATAGTCATAGGGTACAAATTTAACACTTAATGATACAACAATTAATGATAGTCATAGGCTACAAATAAGCAATCAGGAAACAATCAATATCAGTATAAATCGTAAGGATACAAGCAACAAAGTTACAGTCATAAGTGGAAGGAGATGGGTGATGGGAACAATGAGAAGATTAATAGTAGTGCAGATTTAGTGAATAGTTTGACAATGTTGAGGGAATTATTTGTTTAGCAGAGTAATGGTGTTCGGGAAAAACCTTGTGTCTAGTTGTTCTGGTATGCAATGCTCTATAGCATCTTTTTGAGGGAAGGAGTTGAAACAGTTTATATCCAGGATGTGAGGGATCTGTAAATATTTTAACCGCCTTTTTTTTGATTCATGCAGTATACAGGTCCTCAATGGAAGACAGATTGGTAGAAACTGTTTTTTCTCCAGTTGTAATGATCCTCTGAAGTCTGTGTCTCTCTTCTATCTATCTTTCATTTCCCACCTTTTTTATTTTTATAAATAACTCAAGGCAGTGAACATATCTAACCATTTTTCCTCCTCCTCTTGTTTTCTCCACAACAACAACAACCCTGTGAGATAAGCTGGACTGAGAGTCACTGCCCAAAGTCACCCAACCAGCTTTCAAAGTGGGACTAGAACTCATGGTCTCCTGGTGGTTGCCCAAAGTCACCCAGCCGACTTTCATGCTAACGCAGGACTAGAACTCGCAGCCTCCCAGTTTCCAGCTTGGCCTAGACCAGGGGTGTCCAAACTTGGTCCCTTTAAGACTTGTGGACTTCAATTCCCAGAGTTCCTCAGCCAGCTTTGCTGGCTGAGGGACTCTGGGAGTTGAAGTCCACAAGTCTTAAAGGGACCAAGTTTGGACACCCCTGGCCTAGACCAACCTGGCTCTTAATAGTTCTGCTGCTTGCAATTCAAGAATGTCCCCTTGAATTCCTAAAGTGTGATTGTTGATCAGACACTAATGAGTTTTTTAAAAAAAATACATATTCTTTCCATGTGCCATGGCACACACCCTTGATATTTACTGTTTCCGTATATATAGAAAATTTAGAAAGATTAGCTGCAGATGATTTGCAAGACCTGCCCTCAGAAACTATGTATTCAAAGCACAGTGAATCATCTGTGAATATTGAACACATTTGCATAGCTGGCATTTTTTAACATCTGATTTCTCATTTTAGAAAACTCAGCCATTGAAATTTGCAGATTGAATATTTCAAGGCAATGTATGTTTTTAAACAAATTCTTCACAGGAATGTGTACCATTTGTAAAAATTTTAGATATGCTTTTGAGAAAAAATGTGTAATAATAACATGCATTGGGTCAAACTGCAAACATAAATGACTGGGTAAAAAGCTTGACTGGATAAAAAGTTACATAGCATTTTAAAAAATGCCAGCAAGTTAATCTTGGCATTTTCAAAAAGAAAAATAAGAAAATGAAAGAAGCTTAACAGGTAACAATTCAAAAAAACCAGAAATTGCAATGGATAGATTTCCTCAGCTGGATTTCATTTCACCAAGAGATAGCCCAGTTTCATTGCTGGCCTTTTTCATAGTCCAAAGATTTACTTTTGACCTCAGGTCAAGGAGCATTTTGCTCAGCTGGGAAAACTGATGGCTCTTAATGAGAGATTAGAATGACGTGGCTACCAGATCAGACCAAAGGTCTAGTTGTCTCTGGAAAAAATAGGAAGATAATGTGTCACTGCACTGCCACTACAAGTAGTCCTCGACTTACGATCACAATTATTAAGTGAGACATTTGTAAAGTAGGTGTTGTCCCATTTTATGACCTTTCTTGCCTCAGTTGTTAAGTGAGTCACTGCAGTTGATATGTTAGTAACCTGGCTGTTAAGTGAATCTGGCTTTCCCAGTGACTTTGCTTGTCAGAAGGCTGCAAAAGGTGATCATATATCCCTAGGACCATAACGATGAACCTATGGCACGTGTGCCTGAAGTGACACGCGGAGCCAGGTCACCTGGCATGCCTGGCAGCGCCCGTTCCTCTTCCGCGTTTCTGGCGTGCATGCGTGCATGACGATCAGCTGGCCTTTTTGCATGCAGCAGTGCTGGAAACTAGAAGAGCTGGTCTTCCATTTTCCTGCGTGAGCATGCACGCTGGCCAGCTGATTATTGCGTGCACATGAGTGCCAGAAACCTGGAAGAGTAGTTGGCTGAAACCGGAAGTTCAGTAGCTGAAACCGGAAGTTTATTTTCGGGCACGCGCATGCACCCTGGGCAACTCCTCTTCCAGGTTGCAGCCCAGATGTGCGCGCGAGAGAGCACTCCCCTAGGATCACCATCACTGCCCTAGGACATTGCAATGGTCATAAATATGAACCAGTTGCCAAGCATCTGAATTTTGATCACATGATCATGCCGCATGATCATAATTATGAAAAATGGTCATAAGTCACTTTTTTCAGTGCTGTTGTAACATTGGTCACCAAATGAACTGTTGTAAATCGAGGATTACCTGCATTGTTCTTCAGAGCAGAGCCATCCAAAGGATGAGCGGGTGCAAAAGACAGTCAACATAGTAACCATAACCATCAGCCTATCTCCCCTCCCCAGTCCTATGGACATCCTCCTTCAGAACTGATACACTGAAACCTCTTTATAGCCTGTGAGAGGACAGGCTGCCTGCAAAATGGCCAGCACCTGGGCTGTCCCTTTAAGACAGACCTGGGCATTTTACGGCCCATGGGCCACATCCAGCCTGCAGGCAGTCCCAGTCTGGTTCACAGTGTCAGGTGCTTGGGCATCATCATCATCATCATCAGGGGCGGAGCACCAGTGCATCATCAGTGCAGGTGGTGTGGTGCACTGGTGGTGGACAGGCCCTTGGTGTAGCAGTGGCTTTGGGGGAGGCAGGTGGTGGCCGGGTGTTGGGGGCAGGGCTTAAGTATGATATTGGCGAAGAGGGTGATGGGGTGTCAAAAAAAGGGTGGGCAACTGTGTAATGGCAGGTGGAGTGGGGCAGCAGTGGCTGGGGGCAGGGTAGCAGACCTCCACAATGGTGCCGATTTTTTATGTAGTCTTTTTGGGAAAATTAATTGCCAATCCCTAGCTAGCCCAGCAACAAGTGGCTATAAAAACTGAGCAGAGAAGCAGCTGGGTGGTGGTGGTGTGTTGTAGTGAGAGGGGAGGTGGATTGTGTGTTTATTTGGGAAACTAAAACAGCCTGAAACACCCTGTGTTAGACAGCTGCATCACTTCAGGAAGTCAGATCAACCATTCTATTTGGAAACCACTTCTGGACTCTTCATGCTTGAGGTGGAAAAAAATGAAACATTGATTTTGGGTTTTAGTGATTAGATAGATTTGTTGTTATAGAAATGGCTAGTTTATACGATTATGTAAAAGTAAAAAGTTGAGGTTTGATGCGGTTATCTTATTCTACCGCACCAAAGGGAGTCGGAAGTCAATACCTTTTCTTTATTTTTCCCGTTTTCCCTACACTTTTCCCTTCCCTTCTCCCTCCCTTATTTCCCCACTATTTTCATTTGTATTTTATATTATAAACTCATTTTAAAAATCAGAAAAAAAGGAAGCCAGATCAAACCAATCAGCATGAAGGAAGTGTATCTCTGCACAATGCATAGTTGAGATGTGGAAGGTGTGCGTCTCAGTCCATCTGGAAGCTATGCTTACCCTTCAACCTCTAAGCAAAGCAGCATAGGTATATTTTAACATCAATTCACAGTTGTGGACAAGTCTAAATCAAGCTTAAAGCAAACAGAGGAGTTACTGTTCTCTAAAAGCAGGGCTCACTAAGAGAAGTAGTGGAGGAACAGGAGTAGAATTGGGGAAGAGTATTATAGTAAACAGTGAGTACTAGCCTTTGAGTGCTTGTGTGTATGTTGCCTAGAGGCCAGGTGTACTTGTGTTGGCTTTCTGGAATTTTGGAGCCCACTTAGTTGGGTATACATAAAAGAACTTGTGGCATAGCCATTGACGTCAGTCCAAGCAAGTTTAAAGCATATGGTATGATTGAACTCTTAAGAATATCCGAAGGATTATGTTACTCCAGAAATGTCAATTTCCCATTATGACTCTTGTTCTAAGCAACTATTTGGCCAAAGACAAGAAAGAACAGACTATCCAATTAGTTTCTAAAACAAATAAGAACACAAAAGGTAGTTAAGGAAACAGGATTCAGACAAATCAAAGCTCTACAACCCATCCCACCCTGCCCTCTTCTTACAAATCATAGTCATGTGATTGTGGGATGCTGCAAAGGGTTGTAAATGTGGGTCTGTTGCCAAATATCAAAAATGCAATCCCATGACTGTGGAACTTGGAATTGGTATCGTAAAAATACTTTTTTTGAAGTCTATCGTAATTTTGAAACACAGGTAGTCCTCGCCTTACAACAGTTCATTTAGAGACTGTTCGAAGTTACGGAACAGTGACTTATGACCATTTTTCACACTTACGACCATTGCAGCATCCCTGTGGTCATGTGATCAAAATTCAGATGCTTGGCAACTGACTCATATTGATGACGGTTGCAGAGTCCCAGGGTCATGTGATCCCCTTTTGCGACCTGCTGAAAAGCCAAGTCAATGGGAAGCCAGATTCACTTAACAACCGTGTGACTAACTTAACAACTGCAGTGATTCACTTAAACAACCATGACAAGAAAGGTCGTAAGATGAGACAAAAGTCACTTAACAAATGTCTCACTTAGCAACAGAAATTTTGGGCTCAATTATGGTCCTAAGTCGAGGATTACCTGTAATTGTGATACATTTCTTCCCCAATGCCAGTTCCAGATGAGTTTCAGGTCAAGCAACTTATCCTTTCTACTTTTTCAAAATTACAGATATTTCCTGATTAGCTCTCTGCTAGACTAGGCTGAATTGAAGCTTTGTGATTGGCTTTACTCAGTGCGATATAAAAAACAGACAGCACCTTAGCATGTTGCGGGGAACTGTAGAGAACCACAATACAAAAGGATTATTGATTTGAGTGTACAGTTTATTTATTTATTTATTTTTCATATTTTTATACTGCCCTTCTCCGAGGACTCAGGGCGGTGTACAGCATAACTAAAACATAGATATCAAAGAATTTTAAAATACAATATTCCATTAAAAAGTAGTAAATTATGCAGAGTAGTTGTGTATGTTAACCAGATTTCAGATTAAGCTGTTGTTTGATTCCATTTTCTATTCCTTCTCTTCACTTATCAATGAAATTGAAATTCACCTATCAATTTTAACTTGGGGAGCTTCTGTAGAATGGAAACTACAAAGAACTGGAAGGAAGGAAGAGGGGGAGGGAGGCAGAGGTAGGTTTCAGCAGGTTCTGACCAGTTCTGGAGAACCGGTAGCGGAAATTTTGAGTAGTTCGGAGAACCGGTAGTAAAAATTCTGACTGGCCCCACGCCCATCTTGCCTCCCCATTCCCAGCTGACTGGGAGGGAATGGAGATTTTACAGTATCCTTCCCCCACCACGCCCACCAAGCCATGCCACGCCCACCAAGCCACACCCACAGAACCCGTAGTAAAAAAATTTGAAACCCAACACTGGAGGGAAGGAGGGTTACAAATAGTCCCTGCCATTTTGTACAAATAAGTACAGCATTAAAGGGGTCTAGCATCAATATGCCTCAAATCAGAATATGCCTGCTCATTTTACCAACTTTGATTAAAAAGGTAAATGGTCTGTTTTTATACATTATGGGGGAAAAGAAAGCAGAAGCCTTGCATTTCTGATTCTTGCTCTGCTTTAATTCTTGATCCTTTTGGTTCAAATTGTTTCAGATCAGTTCAAATGGTTTTGATGTTGAACTGTGAAATCACAAGTATTACAAGTGGCACAAACTCAGCAGCTTTCTAAAGAACTCGACAGCCCTTGATTTCCACACATATGCCACCTCTATGCCTCTGCGTGTGCATGGGTTTGGGAATACCACAAATGCACAAATGAATTCCACACAATTAGAAATCGATTAGAGGCTATTCTGTGGTTTGGTTTATATAGCAATAGCGCTTACACTTATACACCGCTTCATTGTGCTTTACAGCCCCCTCTAAGCAGTTTACAGAGCCAGCCTATTGTCCCCAAGAATCTGGCTCCTCATTTTACTGACTTCAGAAGGTTGGAAGGTTGAGTCAACCAGGATCAAACGCCAGGTTGCAGGCAGAGTTAGCCTGCAGTACATTCTAACCACTGCGCCAGCTCCATACAATTCACTCGGTTATTGAATTTATCAAATGACTGGTTTTGTACAATGTATTCGCTTATATATTATTGCATTACCATGCTCTGCACTAGGCTAACAATAAATGGATATCAAGCAGCTACACAATACAGTGGCTTGATGACAGTGCACCACTGGTTTCCAGTTGGTTTCCAGGTAGAATCCACAAGGCTGGTTGTCATTTTTAAAGACCTTCAAGTTTCAGGAGCTGTATATCCCAAATTCTCCTAATCCCACTAACAACTATCTGATCCTATAAACTCTGGTACTCTTTGTCTTTTTTTTTTTTGTGTGCTAGGGACTGGCATCTTCAGGGATCACAAAAGCAAGACTCAGTCACTGCTCCATGGGTGAAATGTAAAATTTGTTACTACTGGTTCTGGTGGCTTGGTGGGGTTTTTTAATGTGATTGGGTGGGCGTGGCCAACTTTTTTTTTTTTACTTTTAAATTCAGTCTCCTGGTTTCTAGTCTTGTGCCTTAGCCAACTTTTTTTTTTACTTTTTACTTTTTTTACTTTTTTTTACTTTTAAACCTCTTCGGCCGAAGAGGTTGTAGAAAAAATGCTTTTAAAAGGCTCCTCTGACGATCCCAGCTGAGTTGCCTGATTATCAGAGGCTTTTCTTTTCTTTTAAAAGCATTTTTTTTGCCTTTAAAAGAAAAGAAAAGCCTCTGACAATCAGGCAACTCAGCTGGGATCGTCAGAGGAGCCTTTTAAAAGCATTTTTTCTACAACCTCTTCGGTGAAGAGGTTTTAAAAAGCCTCTGACGATCCCAGCTGAGCCGTGCGATCATCAGAGGTTTTTTTTTAAAACTTTTAAAAGCATTTTTTCGGCAGAAGATTTTAAAAGCATTTTTTTCGGCAGAATCGGGTGATCTGATCCGAACCGGGAGCATTTCACCCCTGCACTGCCCCCTGTAATACAGTCAGCCTTGTGAGGTAGCCCAGACCAGAAGTAATGCTCAAAATATTAGCTCTAACTTTAATGTATTACAAATGAAAGTGAATATATGTGTCCCAGGATAATGTTGCAATCTGGGTCGGTCATCAGACCAGAGATTTAGTCTTCCGGCTTTCAGATTCGTGATGGAGCCCATCCTCAGGGAACTTCTCTCTAGCAGAGTGTGTGCTTTGGGCTATTTGGTGTGTGGTATTTATGTGGTGCCTGTTATGTGTGGCTTTTTAGATGTTGGTTGAGATTTTGATGGCTGGCTCTTAAGTCATTGGCTGTTGTTTCTTTGTGTTGCCAAGCCTTCGCCTCTTAAGTACTTGATAAACTGGTGGTAAGTCAACATCCTACTGACTTATGAGGGGCCCATTTTTCCCAGGCTTCAATCATTTCCCTGGCTGTTTTTGTGCCTGCTCGTCCAACAATCTTAGTAGCTGCAAAATTGAAGGTATGTCCTTGTTCATTGCAGTGTGAGGCTACCAATAAGTTTGGGTCTCCTGGTCTGGCTGCTTACTTGTATTCTTGCAATTTATTGTACTACTTTAACGGAATCCTACATGTCTGAAAGTACATCTCTCCCCTCTTATAGTCTAGGAAACTAGGGAAAGTGTCTTGTGATATTTTTTGCCTTACCTCCATTGTTTCTGAGGGGTCAGCTGCTTCTTATCTAACATTGCTTAGTCTGAGGCTCTTTGGTCACCCAAAGTCATGCCACATATCATTACAAGAACTGAATCTACCTCCCCAAACCCTTACAGCAGGGGTGAAATGTAAAATTTGTTACTACCGGTTCTGTGGGCATGGCTTGGTGGTGGTGAGGTAATGTGACTGGGTGGGCGTGGCCAACTTTTTTTTTTTTACATTTTAAAAAAAAATTTTTACAACCTCTTTGGCCGAAGATTGTCAGAATCCTTTCAAAGCTTTTTTTCCTCTAGCAATCCCAGCTGAGTTGCCTGATCATCACAGGCTTTTCAAAGCATTTTTTACCTACCTTATAAAGGATGGAAGGCTGAGTCAACCTTGGGCCTGGTGGGACTTGAACCTGCAATATTGCAAGCAGTTGCTGTTAATAATAGGCTGGAGTCCAAAGCTCTGAAAGGTGTTTAATTGCTTTGCCTTGATCTTCACGTTGCTAATCTGCTACTACAAAGGGTGTCTCTGTTTCTATAGTTGCTGGTTGTTCTCTGTGGTTTACTTTCATCTGTTATGGAATGTTGTCAAGGGCAGTACAACCCTGCTTGGTTTTGTGCGTGACTTTTTTGAGAGTGTAGTTGATATCTATGTACTGCGAAGCCTCTTGCATCTATAACCTTTAACTGGGGAAACTGCATCAAAAGCAACATTTTTGAACCATTTTGAACTATTTGATACCTCAAATTAGGCTATCTTGCAGAATGCATCCAAAATCCAGGGCCCACAGATTTTGTGATATGGCCACATGATCTGTATTTTTAGCTGTTCTGTGACAGTTTCCAAGCCAGTCTTGCAATCCCTCGCTCCATTCCCCCATCTAGCAGCAGCTATTTTCCTGCCTGTTGGGAAAGGAAGAGAAGTGGGTGGGTGGGGGGAGGAGTAGGAAATAACCGGAAGGAAACCCCGCATACCCTTTCTGGTCCAAACTGCCCTCTCTGTAATCTCCGAGACCTATGCCACCTCCCACACTCCATCCTTGACACACACACCTGTCACACACTCCCAAGCATGCCTTTCCCAACTCCCATGACATCTCTTGCATGCACCCTTCCAGTCCAAATGGCATCCACATAGAACCGTGGCGGCGCTGTGGTTATAATGCAGTATTGCAGGCTACTTCTGCTGCCTGCCAGCTGCCTGCAGTTCAATAGTTCGATTCTCAATGGCTCAAAGTTGATTCAGCCTTCTATCCTTCCAAGGTCGGTAAAATGAGGACCCAGATTGTTGGGAGCAATGTGATGATGCTGTAAACCGCTTAGAAAGGGCTGTAAAGCACTATGAAGTAGTATATAAGTCTAAGTGCTATTGTTATCTATCGCAGCCCCCCTTGACCCCCACATACCCTTCCTGACTGTGATAACCACCCACCCACACAGCCTACCCTACCTCATCTGCACTCAGTGGTGGAATTCAAATAATTTAGCAACCGGTTCCCTGCCCTAATGACCAGCTGGGTAGGCGTGGCTTGGTGGTCATGTGACCGTGTGGGCATGGCCATCTCGACATCACTCACATCGACGGGTGCTTCGCCTTAGCTGTTACAATATAATAAGGGTTAACCAGAGAGGCAGTTTCTGTAAGCAGGGCAATAAAGATTAGGCTAGAAACAACACCAGAATGTTTCCTTACTGCCTTCCTTACAGGATTAGCCCTGTAAAGTGGAAAAACAAAAAAAAATAAGATGTTCTCCGAACTGCTTAGAAAATTAACAACCGGTTCTCCCGAATAGGTGTGAACCAGCTGAATCCCACCACTGCCTGCACTGTACCTGTCATGCACTCTTCTTGACCCACAATACCTCTCGCCCTTCCTGGCATATCCTTCCCAACCTGAACCTGCCGTACATCCTCTCACTTCATCCCTTACTTGGCAGAGGGAGGGAAAGAGACAAGGACAGAATGGCGGGCTAGGAGTGTATTGCACAAGGCAGCACGCATAGTTTTCTATTCCTGTTTTCCTCACTACAATCCTGTGAGGTGGGTTGGGCCGAGAGGGAGCAACTGGCCTCAAATCGTCATGCTGGCTTTGATGTCTTAAGGGAGGACTAGAACTTGAAATCTGCAGGGTTCTAAGCCAGCACTTCAAACTGTCTCTCCCTTCATTACTCATTAACATTTCCCCCCCCCCTTTTGTACAGTTGTTAGTTGCGCAAAATAATCCAACCAACATGCCAAACCATTTCCTTTTGTTCTTGTCAATCGTCATTTCCTTGATCTTAGTTGTCCTGATGAGGAACTGCCATCTGGTGGAAGCATCCTGGGACTCACCCCACATTTCCGTTTGCGTCTCCTGATTTCTTGGAAAAAAGCACCACGCCCACCAGTAAGTTAACCAGCCGTGCCAGAAGTTTAGTTAACCCAACCTTATATTCCTTCCTTCTCTTTTTAATAATCTTGATCTTTAATCCTTTCAAATAATCATTTAGATGAGATGAGCGGTGTAGAAATTTGATAGAACGAATGTCGTAAAACCTGATTTCATTTTTAATTTGCCCCTTGGTTAACAAGTTTCCATTGTAAATCCAATATAGGAAAGTTGTCCACATCACTCTTTTGCTGTTATTTGTATATCCATTTAATTATTAAGGCATTAGTCATTTTCAGTTATACATCCAAGGTAGGATTTTGTCATACTATTCTTGTAGCCTGTCTTTTAAAATCCACTTTCAGATCCGTCTGTGTTGCTTTGTAAAACGTGTTCCTCTTCCATAACATCCTTTAAACACAGTCTATCATGGCAGACACTTTTAAAATTAATTAGAATAGAATAGAATAGAATTTTTATTGGCCAAGTGGACACACAAGGAATTTGTCTTGGTGCATATGCTCTCAGTGTACATAAAAGAAAAGATACGTTCATCAAGGTACAACATTTACAACACAATTGATGGTCAATATATCAATATAAATCATAAGGATTGCCAGCAACAAGTTATAGTCATAGTTATAGTCATATTTGGGTCCATTGTTCAAAAGCATCCTTCAATATGTTCAGTATCAAGGTGTTTTGCTTCATTTTATATTAATAAGTAAAAATTGAGTGCTTTTCTCCTTTAATTGCACTGGTTCCCTCTAGTGTCCAATCTTCAAAATTCCATCTTTTTTTTTTTTTTTTAAATTCAAAACAAAAGCATTTTCCCATAGGAAGAATTCTTATAAAAGAATCCCAAAATCTTATTTTAAATTCATCTGGACCGCTAGTCAATTTGTAACTTTTCAAAATCAAAACTCTGGTCACCCTTTTTCTGTTTATTCCAAAATAATGTTTTTTTAAAAAAAATATCCTTACACTTGTTATTTAAAACTTCTTTTGCTAAGGAGTAAAGAAATTCACCCGATGCTGGTGTTGGTCCACGGTTCCTAATAGCGGAGAAGCAGTTAACGAATCCTTTCGAAAGGGATTAGAAAAGGAAGTATGCAAACCCAGCATCCTTACAAAAGAGGTCAACTGTGGTTTGAGTGAAGATGGCTAAGTTGCTTCATGTTTCAGAGCTCTAAAACCACTGGGGAAGAAATCGCAAATTGAGCAAAGCCAAATGACAGAATAAAGAATGGACAAGTAGAGGACTTAAAAACTATAGCTGGAAGCTATAGATGGGACCACTTTAAAGCCAACAAAGAGTTGACAAATCACATTATTACTACCAACCTGCCTTCCATTGAGGACCTGTATACTGCATAGTCAAAAATATTTGTGAAAATATTTACAGACCCCTCCTGGACATAAACTGTTTCAACTCCTACCCTCAAAACGATGTTACAGAGCACTGCACACCAGAACAACTAGACACAAGAACAGTTTTTTCCCAAATGCCATCACTCTGCTAAACAAATGTCAAACTATTTACTAAATCTGCACTACTATTAATCTTCTTTGTTCCCATCACCCATCTCCTTTCTCTTATGAATGCATGACTGTAAATCTTGTTGCTTGTATCCTTAAGATTTATATTAATATTGTTTCCTGATTGCTTATTTGTACTGTGACTATCATTAAGTGTTGTACTTTATGATTCTTGATGAACGTATCTTTTATGTACACTGAGAGCATATGCACCAAGACAAATACTTTGTGTGTACAATCACATTTGGCCAATAAAAAATTCTATTCTATTCTAATTAGGAATGTGAGGCAATAGAAAAGAAAAAAAGAGCCACCACTTTGAGTCAGGCTTCCTCGTGCTTTTTCAAGAGGCAACTGGACTTTCTGGTTTTTCTTTGAAGACGTTTCACTTCTCATCCAAGAAGCTTCTTCAGCTCTGATTGAATGGTGGGGGAATGGAAGGATTTATACTCCTTGCAGACAGCTGGACATTTGCATTCTTTTATCCAAAGCGCTAAAGCATGGGTGTCAAACTCGTGGTGTCACACTGTTGTCACGTGACGTATCACAACTTTTCCCCCCTTTGCTGAAATGGGGGTGGGGGTGGCCAGCGAGTGACGCATCCGGCCTGCGGGCCACGAGTTTGACACCCCTGCTCTACAGAGATTTTATCTAACTCTCTAAAGACTGCAAATGACCAGCTGCCTGCAAGGAGTATAAATCCTTCCATTCCCCACCATCCAGTCAGAGCTAAAGAATGAGATGAGAAGTGAAAGGCCTTCAAAGAAAAACCAGAAAATCCAGTTGCCTCTTGAAAAAGCACAACCATGGGACAACCATGACCTGGATGACTGAGAATCTCCATAGAAGGATACCCATTATAAATAACCAAGGATCCTTGGCTTGTGCCTATCATCTTTTGATATGAGCAAGCCAACGTCTCAGTAAGGGAATTATAGTATTGGAAGGGCCTCAAAGATGATCTCGATCAGGCCTTTGCAATTTGAAGGAAAACGAATTAAGAAGCGGCTGCCCAGCTGTTACGATCATGACAACTTTCCATCAGAAGTTCTGCGTAACAGCTGGCTGCAGTGCAATAAATCAGACTCCAAACTGGACACTATTCACGTGTGTCCAGTTTTCGGATAAGAAGAGAAGAGTAGGAAAGGGGTGAGATATGCCAGTCTGTTAGTCCTTCGACGCCAGCAAATAAACCACAATACGTTTGTTATTGGTGAAGATGGCAGTAATAATCAAGATTCAGAATTCAGGGTTGTACCATTCTACCCTGACAAATCAGCCTTTTTGAGTCATCTACCTCCAAATCAGTATCTATCCATCCCACCCACCCTTGTATTTTACAGATCAATATTTAGCAAACAAGTAAAAACTTTATTAGAAGTCTCTCTTTTTTTAATCTTAAGATAGTTTAATTATTTCTTAAATAAAAAACCCTCACATTTATTTATTTATACTTTTTATATACAAATACGTAGAAAAAGGGAAGGGCAGGGTGCATTAGGTGGTGGAAGACATTGCTTCATTGCCAGTTCTTTACTAGCTGCGCAAGGGACCAACTGGGGGGAGGAAGTGGTCAGAGGAAAGGATCTTCCCATAAAGGGTCAAGGAAGATTTGTGCAAAATATGCTGGGATTGTCCATGTTGGGTCCGGAGAGCAAATAAGGGCAAATTCAAGCTAGATGAAACCGTTCTTTCGATTTCCATGCTGCTGCAACTCCATCCTGTCCTAGCTTTGCTCCTTCAGATGTCTCAGTTCACCACAGCCACTGATTCTCCTTCCTCAAGATACTGGGGGTCTCTTGGTTTCACCCCTGAAATCGAAACATTGTCTGCAGGAGAAAGGCAATTCATTAGCCAAAACTTTTCCACATGCCCTCCACCCTTTTAAAAAAAAATAAATAGTATAGGTAGTCCTCGACTTACGACCACAACTGAGCCCAAAATTTCTGTTGCTAAGTGAGCGAGTTAAGTGAATTTTGCTTCCATTTTACGACCTTTCCTGCCACAATTGTTAAGTGAATCATTGCAATTGTTAAGTTAGTCACACGGTTGTTAAGTGAATCTGGCTTCCCCATTGACTTTGCTTGTCAGAAAGTGATCACATGACCCTGGGACACTGCAACCATCATAAATATGAGTCAGCTGACAAGGGTCTGAACTTTGGCATGGCCATGGTGGCGCAGTGCTTAGAATGCAGTACTGCAGGCTAATTCTGCTGAATTGCCGGCTGCCAGCAGTTTGATTCTCACTGGCTCAAGGTTGACTCAGCCTTCCATCCTTCTGAGGTCAGTAAAATGAGGACCGAGATTGTTGGGGGCAAGATGCTGACATTGTAAACCGCTTAGAGAGGGCTGCTAAGCACTGTAAAGCAGTGTATAAGTCTAAGTGCTACTGCTATTGATCACATGACCATGGGGTTGCTGCAGTGGTTGTGTGAAAAAACTGTCATAACTCACTTTTTTCAGCGCTGTTGTAATTTCGAATGGTCACTAAATGAACTGTTGTAACTCGAGGACTATTTGTAAACTCTCACCTAATACATCCTTTGCTTTAATGGGTGTCTGCAGTTTAAATGCACAGCAGGACTTCTGGAATTATTTCCAAATACTTTACAACAGAGGTCTCTAAACCTTTCCCGGCTTTGCGGACCGGCGGGGTGGGGAGGGGAGGAGATGTTTCCGCACAAGGGGCAGGTGAGCACATGTGCACACGCAGCTCCATTTGCGCAAGCGGCGGGCACCACTCACACAAATGGAGCTGTGCTTGTGCGCTTGGCTGCCTACTCCATGTATAAGTGCAGCTCGTCTGTGCTCGCTTCCTGCTTCCGCGACCCAGTTCTGAACGGGTCACGGCCCCGTAGTGAGCCGCAGCCCGGGGTTGGGGACCCCTGCTTTACAAACAGGGACTGTAAAAGGCATCTGGATTTTTCATTTGTGTGTATGTGTGGACATTTAAATATGCAATAAGAGCAGGCTTCATAAGTTACATCAGGGATCATGTGACTGGGAGAAAGACCGGAGCAGTTGCAAACATTAGCTCAGCAGCTTTAAGAGCCGTGATGGCGGAGTGGTTAGAATGCAATACTGCAGGCTACTTCTGCTGACTGCCAGCAATTTGGCAGTTCAAATCTCACCTGGCTCAAGGTTGACTCAGCCTTCCATCTTTCCGAGGACGGTAAAATGAGGACCCAGATTGTTGGGGGCAAGAGGCTGACTCTGTAAACCACTTAGAGAGGGCTGTAAAAGCACCGTGATGCGGTATATAACTCTAAGTGCTATTGCTATTATGAGCCACTGCCCAACAGCATCTCCAGGCATGCCCTGAGGGAACTGGGAGGTATGTCTTTTCTTCTCCATGGACTTGGCCCATTTCCTTTTGCTAACTTCTCTCCCCATGCCGAATTTGATCTTATTCTGGTCACGATTGAGGGAGTCATCATCGGCTTGATGAACGAAGTCTCAACCATGTTTACAGGATTTCCTTCCAGCTGGATTGAGAATGAAAAGAAGTGAACAAGAAGCAGGAGAGAACCCACGTCCAATACCCATGTGGCATCTCCACATTGCCTCCCTGTAGTTCAAACCTTTCCAAGAAAGGTGAAAGTCATCAGCGAATGGGACAGATTGTCCTTGATTTACAACCATTCGTTTAGTGCAGCGGTCTGTAAACTTGGCTCTTTTAAGACTTGTGGATTTCAACTCCCAAAGTTTTCTGGGAGTTGAAGTCCACAAGTCTTAAAAGAGCCAAGTTTGCAGACCTCTGGTTTAGTGACTATTGTTAAGTTATAATGGCACCGAAAAAAAGTGACTTATGACCAGTCCTCGTACTTACCACCATTGCAGTATCCTCAAAGTTGCATTTACTTATGAGAGTTGCAGCATCCCCGGGTCACATGATTGCTGTTTGTGACATTCCCAGCTAGTTTCTGACAGGCAAAGTCAATAGAGTAAGCCAGATTCATTTAACGACTGCACAATTGACTTAATAACTGCAGAGATTTGTTTAACAACTGGCAAAATAGGACATAAAATCGGGTATAACTTCACTGCCTTACATAGCAATAGGAATTCTGGTCGCAACTGTGGTTGTCCCAAAGGTGCTTTTTTTCAAGAGGCAACTGGACTTTCTGGTTTTTCTTTGAAGACTTTCACTTCTCATCCAAGAAGCTCCTTCAGCTCTGACTGGATGGTGAGGAATGGAAGGATCCTTGCAGATAACTAGTCAGATAACTAGTCAGATAACCTTTCGCCGCGAACTTAAAACTTATTTATTTCTTATGGCTGGACTAGCCTGATTTTTTTTTTTATTGGATGGGTTTTTAAAATTTTGTGATTTTACGGGGGAGTACGTTTTTTAACATTTTGGGCATTTAAATTAGTTTTTTAAGGGATGTTTTTAATTATTGTGTGTATTTATATTTTATCTGCCTGTTCACCGCCCTGAGTCCTTCGGGAGAAGGGCGGTATACAAATTAAAATATTATTATTATTATTATTATTATTATTATTATTATTATTATTATTATTATTATTATTATTATTATTATTATTATTATTATTATTATTATTTAACTAGTCATTTGCGTACTTTTAGCGAGTCATTAAGATCACCTGGAGGTGTCATCGGGGTCACCAGAGTAGTGCAAATGGGTGTGGAGCCTTCTTGGAACTGTTGAAAGGACTGTGTTGTAGATTGGAGATAGATGGTGTGTTATATCTCCCCATCTGTTAAGAGAAGGCTGTTCAGTTTTGACACAGCTGGCCTCTTTGAGCCCACTTTCAAACCAGCGGTCCTCTCTGTCCAAAATGTGGATTTTGTTGTCTTCAAAAGAGTGGCCTGCGTCTTTTAAATGCAGGTGGACTGCTGAATCTAGTCCTGATGGGTTTGTTCTCCTGTGTTGTGCCATGCGCTTATGAAGTGGTTGTTTTGTTTCTCCACCATCCAGTCAGAGCTAAAGAAGCTTCTTGGATGAGAAGCAAAATGTCTTCAAAAAAACCCCAAAAAGTCCAGTTGCCTCTTGAAAAAGCACCTTTGGGACAACCGTGACCTGGATGACTGAAAATCTCCATAGACAATTGTGGTTGTAAGACAAGGGCTATCTGTAGTTACATCTGCACTTCTCTGCTTCCTTCTAATCTATCTTTCCCACCACCCTATTTTCCCATCACAGCAAATCCTACTTACGGAAACGGATGCTGATTGGCCAGATCATGATGCTGGCTAGGAATAGGGCAGCCACTATTGCTATGCCTCCAGTAACCGAGACCATTACCCAATGGTAGAAGGTCACGCAGCCGTTGCAACAGAGCTGAGTCCTGGATTTTGTGAAGGGTGGGGATGGAGACGGGAATAGAGAGGTAAAAAAATTCAACATGAAGATAAATATTAGGTGGTGTACACTGCTCTTACTTTATTCTTTAATGCATAAACTTAAATCATAATAGTTTGCAACCGCATTGGATAACCTAATGGGTACAGTCCAGCCAATTATGGTTTATTAAATAAACTATGATTAAGCAAATCGTGATTTAACACAAGATATAAAGTATGTAACGGGAAATATATGCTGAGTCCAGCATCATTCAAATGGGCTTAAAAAAACAACTATCCCACCTGGCCTATTCTGACAAGCAGAAGCACTTCTCCAAAAAGTACCCTCCCTTTTCTCTGCCCTGTGGGTCAGTGATGTGCCAAAGGGGCCTGCTCACCAACCTTTTTTCACCAACACCGCTGTCTCACTGTGGCCCACCCTTCACTTACGGGCATGGATGCAGGTCCTGGATAATCATCACCGACAATCCGTTGGCGACTTTATCAGTGAAGCTCATGGATCCATAGACGAATGCGCCACTGTGCTATCGGAGAAAAAGAGCCACAGATGCATCAGGACCACCTGAGTGGCTGCCAGGTCTCAACCTGGACAGAAAGCAAAACTTTGAAACAAAAAGAAGAGGCAAACCTCAAAATGGTTCTATAGTATAGTGCAGGGGTGTCAAACTCAACTTCACTGGAGGCCGCATTACGGTTGTGTTTGACCTCGGGGACCGGGGTGGGCGTGGCCAGAGTGGCCGTGGCCAGCATGATGTCATTTGTGTTGGGGGCACCTGTGTTGGTGTTGTGTCTGCGCCCCCTGAGCCGGGCCCCCTGCCAGAAAGTGACTTGGAAAGTGAGGGGGAAGGGCCATCAGGACTTACCTCGGGAGCACTGGCTTCCCTGGCTCAGGAGCCAGAGGAAGGCCAGGTGGAGGAGATAACGAGGCCTTCGTCCCCTGACTCTTCCCCCCTGACACGCCTCCAAACCCAGCTCATGGCAATCAGGCCTGGCTGGACCCTA
Source organism: Ahaetulla prasina (assembly GCF_028640845.1). NCBI lineage: Eukaryota > Metazoa > Chordata > Lepidosauria > Squamata > Colubridae > Ahaetulla > Ahaetulla prasina. The sequence continues at coordinate 361,688,262 of NC_080539.1, forward strand.
GGTTTCATAGGCAGGAGAGGCGGGAACAACAGAAGCAGGGGTGGGGCAGGCCTAGGAAGTGCTGAGTCATGGAGCCACACCCCACAGGATATAAAAGCAGCGAGAGCTGCTATGCCTCTTTGTAGCAGACAAATCAACTGCTTAACTAAGAGCTGAAGTACTGTTTGTTGACTCATCGGCATCAAGGGAGACAACTGAGACACTTGGCAGACGCTTGCTAGTTTGCTGCCAGAGCTGATAGTGCCGGCTAATCAAGCCATCGCTCGGACTGAGGCGAGTGGGGACAGAACAGGTGGTCCAAGCACTCTGCCAGTGAAAATGGGCTCCCCGGCCTTGTTTTCAACGATGACGGCTTCCTGCAGTCCTCTGCCAGTGAAAATGGGAGCTCAGGGTTTCACTGACAAGAGGGCTGCAGAAGGCTGCCGTGGCTGAAAATGGGGCCTGGGACGGCCGCATATGGCCCTCCGAAGTCCCGTTTTTTCTGGCAGAGGCACTGTGGGTGGTCCTTCACCATTTCCAGGGTGGCCCCTTGGGACAGATCAGGACTTGGCCCACGGGTCTTGAGTTTGACACCCCTGGTATAGTACCATTCTGAGGCTTGTATTCTTTTTTTTTCTTTTATCTTTCTTTCCCCATAGCACTTGAGGAGGATCTTTGCCTACAGTAATGTCTCTCATTCTCAGCAGCTTTAAGACGTGTGGACTTCAACTCCCAGAATTCCTCAGTCAGCATTCCTCAGGGAATTCTGGGAGTTGAAGTCCACCTGAGGATGAGAAACACTGGTGTACAGGATGGCAATAAACCATTTTATTTCTAAGCTTCTCTGAAAGTGCCTTCTGTCTTTCATATTCCCCTTCCCATAAAAACAAATAAACGAGTGGCCTTATGTACTTCTAAAAATAAACAAAATGTTATATTACGACACCCTAAAGCTCGAAGTACACTTTGCCTTTTAGTCCCCATAGCGTTTTTTAGTCAGAGGTGGGGATTGTGCAAAAATGCTGCAAATGATATACTGCCCACGAGCCACATTTAATTCAAGATGGTGACCACAATGGTGGGATTCAAGTCCCGACTCCTTTTCACGTGCATAAAAAGGGGAGGGGCTTTGGTCATGTAATTATGGCTGCCATCTTGAATTTCTCACCACTCAGGATAACTTTGGCCACGTCTGCGGCATTGTTCCCTTGAAGGTATCTTTGGAGTACCAAATGAATCACTCTTGTTTATGATTCAGAAATCCCAAATTGCTTCTTTAAGAAATGTTTTTTCCCCCTGCTTTTTTAAGGATTAGCATTGATTTTTCACCCAGTTCCTAAAGCAGGACTGACTCCCATCTTTTACACAAGGTGCTTCGTACCGTGTGGGGCCCAATGAGATCAGCTGTCATGGAGAGGGATGTTACCAGGATGGTGGCCGACCCAGCCCCAAGCAGAACAGCAGCTCCATATACCTCTACGTTGAGTCGCTCAGCTATGGCCAACCAGGAGGCAAAGGCCAAGATAATCAGCAGTCCCAGGAAGTAGGTCAGCTAACATGGAAAAAGAAATTATTTTCACTTCTAAAACGTGGCTGCATTAATCACTACGACACAAAATATTCATTCAACACCTATGGAAGTTCTCAGTCATCCAGCTCAGGGGTCTCCAACCTTGACAACTTTAAGACTTGTGGACTTCAACTCCCAGAATTCCTCAGCCAGCTTTGCTGGGAGTTGAAGTCCACAAGTCTTAAAGTTGCCAAGTTTGGAGACCCCTGATCCAGCTCATGGTTGTCTCACAGGTGCTTTAAAAAAAGACAACAAAATCAAGAAAGAGCAGTTGCCCCCCTTTTTTAAAAAAACAACACCAAACACCTTTGGGTCTACTTATTCAATAGCATCCTCTAATTCAGTGTTTCTGAACCTTGACAATTGGAAGACGGGTGGACGAGTATGCTAGCTGGGGAATTCTGGAAATTGAAGTCCACATCTCTTAAATTTGCTGAGGTTGAGAAACAATGTTCTAATATCTAAGAATTTCTCCAGGTTTTCTATAGTCAAGCGTTTTGTCTTTCGGACAAAAGCCTACTTTTTGCAAAATGCCGGAAAGCATCATATTGAAAAAGGAGAACAACACAGTGCAAGCAAGAGCTAGAATGCAAAAAGGAAGCACCATTCTTTTTTAACAGCACCACAATGACTGCACTTGTAAATGAATATAGCTCAGAATAAAACTTCTGTAAGCTGTGTGGAATCATTGTAAGTGAGATGGTGGCCATATAAAATTTGTAAATAAAACAGACATGTACAATAGAGCATTTACAGTTGTCAAGGCATCTATTACAACTGAAAATGATGCTATGTTCTGCAAGGATTAAAGATAACCTTTTTCTAAAAAAGCTCAACATTCAGGAAAGCATATTATTCTTGCAAAAATAAAATCAAGGGGAGATTGACATCTCAAGATAATTTGGAAAACATGGTTTTACAAATCCTATTTTTACTGAGGGTAGAGTTGTTGCATAAAATTAGTAACATCGGAAAAGTTAGCTGATTTCTGAAGTCAGCTTTCAGCTGGTATCTAAACACCTGTGTGGAAGTGTAGAAGGACTGGCAGAATCTAGGGGAGGAGTTAAAAGAGGGATTAGCCTAGAATCCCTGCGTAGCCACAAAGGAACTAAGTCCAACAGCCCTTGAATTCCATGAACCCTTATCTAACTCCAAGCAGGTGCTAACCACTAGCTGCATAGATTCCTGTGCATAGACATTTTTTTTCTTTTAACAATACGTGTAATCCCTTGCATTGGGGTGGAGTCAGGGTGACTGAATAGAGCGTTTACTGACTGGATGCCCTTCCGGATGCCTATGTGGAGTTCACAGCGGATATTTTCTCTTTGCGCCCAGGGACAGAAATATCTGCTGCTACCTAGGATCAAACTCACAGCCTCCCGATTATGAGGCGAGAGCTCCATCTCTAGGCTACCACACGGCTCATTCCTATGCACAGACATGATTAGCAATAAATCAGTTTCATCAGACCTTCATGTATGGATCTGGTCCTTTGCACCTGACAGGAAGAGATCAGTTGGATTTCCTAGTGTTTTTTCCATAAATTTCAACTTGGATAATGCAATTTCTGCAGAGTTAGAGGTGCCTGAGTATGGAAGAACCTTCCTTGGAGTCAGTGAAGCGGTAATTGCAAGGAAAGCCAAATTTTCCTTTAGGGTTGCAAAAACTGAAAAAGAAGGCTAGGAGTACTCACATTTCTGCCAATCTGTTTGTTCACAGGTTTCATCAAAAAGGAGGAGAGAAAGCCACTAATATACATCACCAGGGGGATTGTGGCAATGTATTTCTGTAAAAAGGCAAGAGAAAATGGAGTAAAACCATTTCAGTTCTTCCCTCGGGGAAGAAGATAAGAAAACAAGCACAGGCTACTGTTGATTAAATCCTATCCCAACAGTCGTGGCTTTTGCAGAGGAGAAGGGCCTGGCAGATAGACACAGACCACAGGTAGTCCTCGACTTATGACCATAACTGAGCTCAGAATTAGGGTAGTAAGTGATAGCGATCCTTAAACAGGTCACATTGTGCCCAATTTTACAACCTTTTGGGTAGAGGTCGTTAAGCAAACACTGTGATCATTAAGCAAATGCAGTTGTTAAATGTTAGCCAGTGGACGGTGTTTTTTTTTTTGCCAGAAACTGGAAGTAAATGTCAGTTTCTGACAAAAAAATAAATAAATGCCAAAAATCACAATCACATGGCCACAGGACACTGCAAACAGTCTTAAATGTTGGCCAGTTGCCAAGCAACCAAAATGTGATCACATGACATGGGGATGTGATCAGTGGACTTTTGAAACCTGGTTGCAAGTAGCTCCAGGGAGGTTTGTTGGAAGGTCAAGCAGTTGCTAAGAAACCAGTTGTAAGACTACCTAGAACAGTGATGGCTAACCTTTTCCAGACTGCGTGTCCAAAGTACGCGCACGGCTGAATCCCCCAAATGCAATGCGTACACAGCCCCCACGCATGTGCGGCCCCCATGCATATGCGCTCACCTCCCCACATGCGTGGCAGAGACCTGATGACCTGCTGGCTGGTGGAAGGCATGCACGCATGCGCGGGTGAACTGGACTGGGCTGACCGCTTGCGTGACTACAGAGAGGGCGCTGCGTGTCACCTGTGGCATGTGTGCCATAGGTTCGCCATCACGGACCTATAATTATAATGTTCAGATAGACCTGGGACACTACAGGTTCAAATTTCTACTCAGCCACCAAAGCTTTAGAGCAAGGCTCTTCAACCTTGGCAACTTTAAGCCTGGCGGACTTCAACTCCTGGAATTCCCCAGCCAGCAAAGCTTTCCTGGAGTTGAAGTCCACCAGCCTTAAAAGTTGCCAAGGTTGGAGAGCCCTGCTTCAGAGCAATGTTTCTCAACCGTGGCAACTTAAAGTGTGGATTTGCTGGGGAATTCTGGGAACTGAAGTCCACATATCTTAAAGTTGCCAAGGTTGAAAACACTACTTTAGAAGATCATTTTTGGCCAGTTACAATGACCCTGTGAATTAGGATAAGCCTCAACTGAAGCTGGGAAAAAAGACAGTAGAGTTACATCTATATAAATCTGCAGCCATCTGTTGGCCTTCTAAATATTACTAATACTTTCTGCAAATTAAATTTAAGTTAAATGACACATGGCTTAAAAGTGTGGAAGAATGCTGAAATCTCTCAAAAGAGCATTTATATGGAAATGTTCAAAATCTCAAAGTGAGGCTTATAAAATCTCACCAAATTAATTACTATTTGTGGAGAGGGATCCCAGATTACTGGATGACACTGAATGAATGATGTCCAATACCCTCTCAAAATAGACCCTTGTATACAGTAATTTCTTAATGAGAATAGAATAGAATAGAATAGAATAGAATAGAATAGAATAGCATAGCATAGCAGAGTTGGAAGGGACCTTGGAGGTCTTCTAGTCCAACCCCCTGCTTAGGCAGGAAATCCTACACCGCTTCAAACAAATGGTTATCCAACATCTTCTTAAAAACTTCCAGTGTTGGAGCATTCACAACTTCTGCAGGCAAGTTGTTCCACTGATTAATTGTTCTCACTGTCAGGAAACTTCTCCTTAGTTCTAAGTTGCTTCTCTCCTTGATTAGTTTTCATCCATTGCTTCTTGTCCTCCTCCTTCAGGTGCTTTGGAGGACAGCTTGACTCCCTCTTCTTTGTGGCAGCCCCTGAGATATTGGAACGCTGCTATCATGTCTCCCCAGTCCTTCTTTTCATCAGACTAGACGTACCTAATTCCAGCAACCGTTCTTCATATATTTTTGGCTCCAGTCCCCTAATTATCTTTGTTCTTCTTCTTTGCACTCTTTTTAGAGTCTCAACATCGTTTTTTACATCGTGGCGACCAACACCGGATGCAGTATTCCAATTAGCATAACACTAGGGGAATCCCAAGTGTTAGCAGTTCTATTGTTTGAAATTCATTGGTTTGCATTATTCACTGTTTTGTTACTCAGCGCTTCTGAAATCATGGATGAGGTTTAAACTGACACTAAAAATTGTATGAATGCTGGGAGATCCAAGCTGCCCTCCCTCAAGAAGCACCTGAAGACTACTGACCACTTCACTTCTCCATCTCTGGAGAGCAGCAGATGACAGAGGTTGATCTAAATAACTAGACAATATAAACCAAATTTCTCCCTTCCCAAAGATCGTACTTACCTTTGGAAGCAATAGTGAATTGGTGAGGTACATTGCAATGTATGTCTGAGATAGGTTGACAATGAGACGGGTGGACATGTACAGCATCGCCACCTGGAGGCAGAAAGTGGTGTTACAGATTCACACACCTCAGTGCACTGATGATGTTACCTAATTTGGGTGATAAAATGTCTGCAAGAAAACAACCAAGCTCAGAGAGCACCAAGGACCTCTCAAGTAGTATCATAGAATCACAGAGCCAAATTTGAGAAACACTGCTGGCTGGGGAATTCTGGGAGTTGAAGCCCACACATCTCAAAGTTGCCAAGGTTGAGAAACGTTTTCTAGACCAGGGGTCTCCAACCTTGGCAACTTTAAGCCTGGAGGACTTCAACTCCCAGAATACCCCAGCCAGCAAAGTTGAAGTCCTCCAGGCTTAAAGTTGCCAAGGTTGGAGACCCCTGTTATAGACTATGTGTAGTTAAAGACCTTGGAGTTTTCATGTCAAATGATCTAAGTGCCAAAGCCCATTGTAACTACATAGCAAAAAAGGCTCTAAGAGTTGTAAACCTAATCTTGCGTAGCTTCTTTCCCAAAAACACTACACTACTAACCAGAGCATACAAAACATTTGCTAGATTCTAGAATACAGCTCGCCTGTTTGGAAACCTCACCACATCTCTGACATCAATACAATTGAACGAGTCCAGAAATATTTCACAAGAAGAGTTCTCCATTCCTCTGAAAACAATAAAATACCTTATCCCACCAGACTTGAAATCCTAGGCTTAGAAAACTTGGAACTCCGTCGCCTTCGACAAGACCTAAGTTTAACTCATAGAATTATCTATTGTAATGTCCTTCCTGTTAAAGACTACTTCAGCTTTAACTGCAATAATACAAGAGCAACCAACAGATTTAAACTTACTGTTAACCGCTTTAATCTAGATTGCAGAAAATATGACTTCTGTAACAGAACCATCAGTGCTTGGAATACTTTACCTGACTCTGTGGTCTCTTCCCATAATCCTAAAGGCTTTAACCAAAAACTTTCCACTATTGACCTCACCCCATTCCTAAGAGGACCATAAGGGGCGTGCATAAGCGCACAAATGTGCCTACCGTTCCTGTCCTATTGTTTTTCTTTTCTTCTTCCTATATATATATATATATATATAGATGCTTATACCTCCCAATATTTACTCATATATATGTTTATATACTATAAAATCTTTTTATATGATGTTGTGACAAAATAAATAAATAAATAAATAAATAAAATAGTTCACAGAGGCCATGATAAAGAACTGCTCTTTAGAATAGAATAGAATTTGGAAAAGAAAAGAAACAATGGCAAAAATTTGGACAGAGACAGAGAGGTAAAGGCAATGCAACTATTTCTCTGCTCGCATTGTTTCCATTCTGAGTTTAGAATTACATCTAATGTGTAAAGCTAACCAATTAAGGAAGATAGCATCTGAGGGATTCCAGATATGTCGTTCCCCTTCAAAACATGCAGACTCTCCTCTGGGCTATGTTGCCCTAGAGGGCAATTCCTGGAATTAAAACCTACACATCAAAAATGGATTGAGCCAAAAACAATTGTTTCAAATAAAAGAAACTTATTTGGAGGCCGGACTAGGGGTGAAATGCTCCTGGTTCGGATCAGGCGATCCGGTAGCAATGGTGGCGGGGAGTTCGGAGAACCGGTAGCAGAAATCCCTGGCCACCCCACCCATGCCCACCCAATTGCCTGGTCCCCACTTGCCCACGTGGCAGTGCTTCTTTCGGGCTCGCTTGCTTTTCCTGCCTTGCTTCGGCTGCTGCAATCAATTGCATCAGCTAGCAACTGAATCTGCTGCCTGCAATCCATCTCATCGGTGAGCAAGCTGTATGTGGCATTTTGTGTGTGTAAAGTGTGAAAGTTGGTTTTTGAGCTTTTTGTGGCTGTGTGAGATTCCTGCTTGTTGCAGGGGCCATTTTGGGTCAAGTGCAGCTGCTTTTGTGTGTGAGTGTTGTGCGTGTGCAAAGTATGAAAGTTGGTTTTTGGTACCTCTTATTGTTTTGTGTACTTTGTTTATTATTTTTATTATTTATTATTGGCCACGCCCACCGGGTCACCTGACCTCCAAGCCACCAATTAAGCCATGCCCACAGAATTGGTAGGGAAATTTTTTAGATTTCACCCCTGGGCTGAACCATTTCTGGTTTGGATGATATATTTCTGTTAAAACTGTTAAAATGCCAACCGAATGGCAGTGTTTGGAAAGGGGACAGAATGCTTTGATTTTTGACTTGGCATTTTATTTACATTTGGTCAAAAACATCAAGCTCATCTTTTCCAATATATGCCTGCCATCAATCCTCTATAGCGGTGGTCTCTATACTTGGCAACTTTAAGACTTGTGGACTTCAAGTCACAAAATTCCTTTAGCAAGCCATGCTGGCTGGGAAATTCTGGGAGTTAAAGCCCACAAGTCTTAAAATTGCCTTATACATTGTAAGCCGCCCTGAGTCTTCGGAGAAGGGCGGGGTATAAATGTAAACAAAAAAAAAAAAATTGTCAAATTTGGAGACCCCTGCTCTATATCATGGGCCAATACCTATACTGGCCAGAGATGACAGAGTGTATAGTGTAGTGTTTTTCAACTTCAAGATAGGTGGGCTTCAATTCCCAGAAATCCCCAACTATTCTGGGAGTTGAAGTCCATCCATCTTAAAAGTAGCTAAGGTTGAGAAACACCGGTACAATGAATTCCTCATATGTCATTGGGAGGGCACCACCAGGGAAGAATGCTTTAGGCCTTTTAAATATCTGCAGGACAAGCCTTCTCAAATTCCTTGATCCTGGAAAAAAGAATGAACTATAATGGTGAGAAAAGGTGTGATTTTTCTGCCTTCCAGACTCACCTGGTAGAAAGCAGGTTCCAGAAACCAGTGTTTCCAAAGCAGGACGGGTTGAATGGGCTGTTTTTGCTCTAGAGGTAATAGGAGACTATGTTCATCTGGATCAGGCAATCTGGAAACAGTCCGTGTATTTTCTTTGGTCCCAAGATGGAAGACAAGTGAAAAAATGGAACCACATCCTATCACAATCAGGGATAGGTTCTAGAGTGGGGAACAGAGGTGAAATAAAAGAGAAAGGTTAGGACTGCAAGACTAAATCTAGGAAGTGGGTCTTTTGTGAAGAGGAGGGGAAAAATAGAATAGAATAACAGAGTTGGAAGGGACCTTGGAGGTTGTCTAGTCCAACCCTTTGCTTAGGCAGGAAATCCTATACCACTTCAGACAAACGGTTATCCAACATCTTCTTTAAAACTTCCAGTGTTGGAGCATTCACAACTTCTGGAGGCAAGTTGTTCCGCTGATTAATTGTTCTTATTGTCAGGAAACTTCTCCTTAGTTCTAAGTTGCTTCCCTCCTTGATTAGTTTCCACCCATTGCTTCTTGCCCTGCCTTCAGGTGCTTTGAAAATGGAACTTGGCCATGATTTTCAAAGACTCAAGCAGTGAACCAGCAAACAATTGACAGAACAAAGAACCTCCTCTCCACCATCTTGCCAAACACCCACCCGAAAGATAGGAATGTCATCGCGCCCGAGGTGCTCGGTGAGTTTCTTTGTGGGGTCGATCTGGAAGTGCAGCAGGAACCATGCAACTCCATACACCGTGATGTTGGCCATGACAGTGAAGGCATACCTGAAAACAGGAAGATGACCAGGCAGAGTTTATTAAGCATAGATTACAGTGGAAAAAGACGATTGGTTCATATCAGTGCCCATCAAGTCCCAGGCACCACCCTGGAAATTCAGGTTCTTTTCTCTCTTTTCCCACCATCTGGGCATAGAAGCTTTGAGGGAAGATCCTCCAAGCGTCTAAGGGAGAAACTGCCAGTTGGGTAATTTGGCTTGCAAAAAATGTCATTTGCTGGGTTCCTGCTTTTACCCAGCCAGCTAGATTCACTCCATTCTGACTTTCTTTTTTCAGTTAAAAAGCTTAAAGGATTTAACTTATTTAGGACATTTCACATCAGCTTCTATAGTCCTCACGTAATGACTACTTGTTTAGCAACTGTCTGAAGTTTTGATGGCACTGAAAAACGTGATGTATGACCAGCCCTAGCACTTAAAACCATTGCAGTATCCTTGTGGTCACGTAATCGTGACCTGGGTGCTTAGCAACTGGCTTGCACTTGTGACACCTGTCGTGTCCTGCAGTCACTGGGTTGCCATTTGCGATCTTCCAAATCAGCATCTGACAAGGGAAGTCAATGGAGAAGCCAGAAGGAGGTTGCAAGTCAAGTTATTCAATTTTAAATTTAAATTTATTCATTAAAAGCTAATTAAATAACTCAGATGTTAATTTCAGTTTACCTAAATAAATAATTGGAATTGACTGACAGCTTGTTGCCTGAGCTGATGTCCTGGGCTGAGAGAAAGTGACTGGCCCAAAATCATGCAGATGACTTCATGCTTACAGCAGAAGTAGAACTAGAACTCACAGTGTCTTGGTTTCTAGCCTGGTGCCTTAACCACTAGACCAAACTGGTGTTCACACATACGCAATGCTCTTGGACGTTCTGCACTGTGCTCCCTAGTTGACAAGGAATTTCTTGGTGTGGATGTCAGTGGGATGGGCCACAACAAGCCAGACATGTTGGCCAAATGGTGTCAACAAGGTCTGAGAGGAGATCCAGTTTCCTATCAGATCTTACCTGAAAGCCGTGAGCTCCACCTTCTCATGGTCAGTAGTGACTAACTCTGGTATGAGTGAGAGGTGAGAGATTTGGGTGGCTGCCCAGCCAAACTGGAAGATGATAATAAATGGGATGTAGTAGATGAGTGCAGCCCACTCAGGTGTGTTCTCCGTGCAGCCGATGCATGGGCTGAAGATGAAGGGGAAGGAGAGCAGAACACAGATGGTCCCTGTGGAGAGAGATGGTCAAAGTACAAACTTGAGTCTATGGAGATTCTCAATCATCCAGGCCATGGTTGTCCCAAAGGTGCTTTTTCCAAAAGGCAATAGGACTTCCTTGGATTTTTTTCCTTTGAAAACATTTTACATCTCATCCAAGGAGCTTCTTCAGTTCTCCTAGAACTGCTCTTCAGTTAGAACTGAAGAAGCTTCTTAGATGAGAAGTGAAATGTTTTCAAAGAAAAAACCCAAGAAAGTCCAATTGCGTTTTAGGAAAAGCATCTTTGGACAAGCTTGAAAGAGGCAATCTGGGTGTCAGCTTTGGAAGCCATACTAGGCCGAAGGCTTCCACACGCTGCCACTTTCTCCGGTGTGGGAAAGTAGGAGAGGGGGGTGAGGGTACAAGGGGCTATTAGACATGACAACATTTTTCCTGCTGGTCAAGGTCAGGCTGGACTCACATCTGGAGGAGTGGCTGGAGTGATGCTTCAACATGGGACGGTTGAGGATTGGAACATGTGACCGGCAGAGGGGTCATGAGGGGGGGAGATTTTGGAGTTTGTATTACAGAGGGAGGAACCCGAATCCCCAGTTTCGGTTTTCATCCAACTGTGCCAGTTTATCTATGCTAGTAAAAGAACTTTGAAAGATGTTGGCTTTGGAGTCTTTTCTGCAGGAGGGGTTTTCTGGAATGCTGACACTAGGATTGTAATCAGATTAGAGAAACAACTAAGTTTTACTTCATCAAATCATAGCACGAGGCCTGCTTACTGGAGTAATAATGTTGCTGCTGTTGCTGTCTTCAACCAGATTTTTATAATAAGAAAAATATAAGAGGGGTGGGAAGCATGGAAGATTACAAATGGCGGACAGCAACATCACCTATATCTCACATATAACATTTCATTAATGAGGCTATTTAAAAGAAATATTAAGTCCTTTAAGGAGTCTCTTGTCCTGCTCAGCTGAACTTAAGCAAAGAAATGCAAAACCATTAAACTTTTATTATGATTACAAACATCTGCGATTAAGCACAGTGGTATGAAATTAAAGCGACCATAGTTCTGAAAAAACTACATCATAGATGCACCTGAAGTATTAACTGTTCCATTAATTTCTACACCTAACAATGGTTTGTACAGGAGAACTAAGAATAGAATAGAATAGAATAGAATTTTTATTGGCCAAGTGTGATTGGACACACAAGGAATTTGTCTTGGTGCATATGCTCTCAGTGTACATAAAAGAAAAGATACGTTCATCAAGGTACAACATTTACAACACAATTGATGATCAATATATCAATATAAATCATAAGGAGAGATACAGGGGAGCAAGTCTTCCAGGAAAAGCATAATAATCACAATGGAATTAGACTGAAGATGTAAAAAGGAGCATTTGAATAGAATCTTTGAATTCTAGAACTTCTAGTGTTTTTTGATTTTGGCAACTTTACAATGGCAACCAGGTGTGTGATTTCAGCCTTTCATTCAGTGTAGGAAATGAAAACCTCTGAGACAGCTGAGTATCCGATCTACAGTAGTGGCCAAAAATGTGGAAAGCTTTTGGGAAAAGTGTATTTTCTAAAACTAGCTAATAACACCACTTTTTTTTGGAGTAGTACCATAAAATTATATATCAATGGAAAGATAATTGAATCAAGAATGTAATGCAATAACTTTTATGAAAGATTTGCTATTAGAATAGCAGTTATAGTATAAAGAAGAAAAGTGAAACACATAGAAAAATGAGATATACAAAAATTATCATGTCAGTTAATACTTAGGTGGGTAATCTTTAGCATGAATTACAGCCTTACAACATCTTCCCAAGTCTTTAAGTTCTGCAGCTGTTATAATGTGAAGCCAAGATTGAATGATTACTTCTATTAACTGGGTTTTATTGCTGGGTTGCTTCTGACTAGCAAGTTTCTTTAGTCGGTTCCATAGATTTTTAATTGGGTTAAGGTCTGGGCTATTCCCAGGCCACTCCAGCAGTGGAATATGATTACCGTATTTTTCAGAGTATAAGATGCACTAGAGTATAAGACGCGCCTTAGTTTTTGGGGAGGAAAATAAGAAAAAAGCTGATTGACAGGTAGATTAGCCTCCAGGAATACCTCAATCAGCTGTTCCCAGAGGTGAATTTTAGCAACAGGTTCCTTGGTTGTGAGCTCTGTGCCTTGCTTTTTTGGGGTTTTTTTTTTCCTGCCTCTGAAACTTCTGAAGCTCTGTTTCAGAAAAAACATTTTTCTGCACCTGAAAGTCTCTGAAACAGCTTCAGAAAAAAAGACTCTGAAGCTCTGTTTTGGGCTTTTTTTCTGAAGCTCTGTTTGGGGTGCTTTTTTCTTTTCTGAAACTTAGTTTCTGATGTTTTTTTCAGCCTCTGAAACCTCCATTTGAGAAGCTGGGCGGGGCTACATTCGGCATATAAGACACACCCAGATTTTCACCCTCTTTTTTGAGGGGAAAAAAATACTCCGAAAAATATGGGCATCTTGAAACTCAAAAAAAAAAAAAGTGGTGTTACTAGCCATCAAAATTCAAAAATACACTTTTCCCAAAAAGTTTCCACTATTTTGGCCACTACTATATGCTCAAACACCTCCAATAAGGGGACCTATCACATAAATGATCTGTTTTTATTGTTTAAAATATCCCCCTAATATTTAATGGAATCCTCCTCTTTACAATTATCCATCATATGCTGCTCAACATTCTTTTCTCTAAACCACCGTTTCTCAACCTCAGCAACTTTAAGATGTATGGATTTCAACTCTCAGGATTCCAGAATTCTCCAGTGCTCTAACTCTGTAGTTTGAAGTCCACATATCTTAAAGTTGCTGAGGCTGAGAAACACTGTCCTAAACTTAAAAGAACACATTTTTTATTTCTTTTAACATTCATTCCTCAGTAAAGTCCGCAAACCACCCACTGTCTTTTTGCAGCTACAATGGAGCCAGTTTGGTGCAGTGGTTAAGATGCTAGCCTAGAAACCAGGAGATTGTGAGTTCTGGTCGCCTCCTAGCATGAAAGCCGGCTGGGTGATTTTGGGCCAATCACCAGGAGGCTGTGAGTTCTAGTTCCGCTTTAGGCATTAGAACAGGCTGGGTGAGCTTGGGCCAGTCACCCTTTCTCAGGTCAATTCAGCTCACAGGATATTGTGGGAAAAATAGGGGAAGAAAGGAGAATTAGGTATATTCGCTGTCTTGAATTACTTATAAAATAAGTGGGGATAAAAACTGAATATACATACACATTCACACTACCTACTTGTCTCTAAAATCACCCAACCATTCCTTATGTTTTTACTTATGGTTTAATGTTAAACCACCATGGGGATATTCTGTCCTTGCTCAATTCTGACCTATTTGCTGAACAGTCTATTTATTCTCCTGCAAGATTTGTTTTCTTTTCTATGGTTTCAAGTAGGGTTCTACCAATGTAATCTCAGGCATGCTTAACAAACTAATTCCCTGAAGTTTTTTGCACCCTTTCTTGCTAAATTTTCCTTTGCACAGGAGAACGCTCAGAGAATTTTTCTAATTGTCAAGCTCAGATTAAGTTTTCATGTGTACCTTCAAGTTACACAACCTGTTCCATGCTGTTTCTCCTGTTAAACCTGTTGCAGCTACAACCTTACTGTGGGGTTCAATGTTCTCATAGCACTTATGAATTGCTTCCCATCAGTTTTTCATTTTGATACTTATAATTATACCCAGGGGGAGGGCCTTCTCTGTGGGGGCACCAACCCTCTGGAACAAGCTACCACCAGGTATCCGCCAACTCCCTGATCTTCGGACCTTTCAACGCGAGATGAAAACATTTCTGTTTCATCATGCAGGACTGGCCTAATGGGGTTTTAATAATGGGTTTTATTGGTTTTAAGTCTTCAACCAACTCTAAATTTTCCTTTTAAACTGGTTTTAAAAATTGTACTAATTGTTTTTACTTTGGCTGTAAACCGCCCTGAGTCCTTTGGGAGAAGAGCGGTATAGAAATTGAAACAATAAATAAATAAATAAATACTGATAGCATGTGGAACATCATTCCACCTGAGATTAGACTAACCATAACCATGCTGGCCTTTCGTAAGGCCCTGAAAACTTGGTTTGTGTTCTCAGCTGTGTGATGAAGCCTGCCTCTTGTTCATGGTTGTTTTTATGATGGTCAGCTGCTGTGCATATTTTAATCTATTTTATTGGGAGTCACCTCTTATCTATTTTATTGGAAGTCACATATGTGAGATGAGTAGCCATTTAAATCTAATAAATCCGCTTAATTCCAGTTTTTATCCTTTGCAAATTTGATAATTATTCCCTCCATTTCTTCACCAAAATCACTAATTAAAGTATTAGTGATCGGCAGTAGAATAAGTTTTTTAATTGTATTTTAGTTTGTATTTATATGTATTTTTACTCGCCTGTGAACCGCCCTGAGTCCCTAGGGAGATAGGGCAGTATATAAATGTGATAAAATAAATAAATAAAATAAAATAAAATATTAAAGAGTAGAAAAACCAGGACAGATTCTTGAGACCCTCTGCTACATTCCTCACTCCAATCTGACATGGGGACAATCAGTTGGCTGTATTCATCCATCCATCCATCCATCCAACCATCCATCCATCCATATATACTGCTAAAACTCTCATGTCTGTAACCTTCACTAGGATGAAATGGTACATTTCAGGGTAACAATTTTTGAACCAATTTACCTCAAATGCACTAACTTACAAAATGTGTCCAAAATCTGGGACCCGTCACTCCTGTGGGATTGAAATTTGGCAAAACTGTAGCGGCTTCCACGCCAGCACACCTTCTGACTACACTTCCCAGAAATCTGTAGGTTGTGTAGCATAAAGAAATATGGGAGGGGGTGTATCTCTGCCCTGTTTCCTGCCTCCCTCTTGTCTCTGTGCCCAATCGGCTGGCAATAAAGCCTGACGGACGACAGGTGATTGGCTGCTTTGGAACCAACGCTGAAATCTGAAATCTCTAAACATTGGTGGGCAGTGAGAGAATGACCAGGGAGCAATTCGAGTACCAGCTGGCGAGGTAGAGCAGGCTCATGGGTGGGAGCTGATGGTCAATGAATGACCCTTTGGATCATACCAGGATTTGAGCAGGGATGCAACGTTTCCCCAGTTTGCAGCTTTCTTTGTTCCCCTCACCCTCCCAGTTGAGTGGCAAGCAGTTCCACAGGTCAGTCAAGGAGGAGAATGAATGATTTTCAATACTATCTGCCAGCCTCTAAAAATCAACATCAATGGGGAAGCTGAGAGTAAATCTTAAGTTGCTTCCACTGTTTTCTTTTTTGCCTGCCTGTGGTCATTTCATTTCTGTTTAGGTAAGGAAATATTTCTGAAAGGATGAGCCAATAGGTCACAGGCTGTCTAGTCCAGGGGTCTGCAAACTTGGCTCTTTTAAGACTTGTGGACTTCACAAGTCTTAAAAGAGCCAAGTTTACAGACCCCTGGTCTAGTCTAATACATTACTAAATTTCTTGTGTTTGTCAGCTTGTAGCCTTCCATTGGGTGAAATGGTGCATCATAAGGCATTCCTCTTTGAGGGAGATGGGCAGTTCAGAAATATGAAAAATAAATATAAAGAAAAAAATAATAATAATTCTTGAACCAAGGTACCCCAAATGGGCCAACTTATAAAATGCATCCCAAATGTTGAAATTCGGCTGCTTCAGTGCTGCCACAGCCCAACTTGATCACATGATCGTCATTTCCAAATTCCCAAAGGTGCTTTTTAAAAAGTCAATTGGACTTTGCTTTTTCCTTGAAAACGTTTCACTTCTCATCCAAGAAGTTTCTTTAGTTCTTGGACGAGAAGTGAAACGTCTTCAAAGAAAAAAGACCAAGCCCAGTTGCCTTTTTAAAAAGCACCTTTGGGACAACCATGACCTGGATCGGGGTCTCCAACCCTGGCAACTTTAAGACTTGTGGACTTCAACTCCCAGAATGTGGAATTCTGGGAATTGAAGTCCACAAGTCTTAAAGTTGCCAAAGTTGGAGACCCCTGACCTGGATGACTGAGAATCTCCATAGACATTTCCAGCACTCCCTTCCGCCTTCCGACAAGGAAAGTCAATGGGAAAGCCAGTGGGAAGTTGCAAGTTCAGGGCCAGGTCAAAGGCTGCTGCCTGGTGGGGGAAAAGACCTGGAGAGGAGACACTTACCTGAGCAACTTGCAACCTTCCCTGCCAGCTTCTTCACTGGCTTTCAAGGGAAGCCAGGAGGGAAAAAACTGCAAATGATGACCACATGATGGTGGTGGGGCACTGCAACTGGTTGTAAATGCAAATCGGTCACCAAGTACACATGCAATCACATGACTGTGTGGGAGTGCTGACATGGCTGAAACTCTGAGGACAGGTTGTAACCATGACCAAAATTCTGGTCATTGCACCATTGCAATCATGTGATTGGGATTGTTGACGCTCCGGGTAAGCTACCCACAAGCAAAAGCCAATTCAAAAGTTGACAGGAAGTTGGAACTCATTCTTATTGCTTTTGGGCTGCATGGGTGACTTTTCTCTTGATCTCTTTAGGTAAATAAATACCTCTGAAACTATGACCCAATGAGTCAAGGTTTGTTTACTTAAAATATATTAGCCATCAGCAACAAGGAACATTCTTCCAATAGAATACCAACATACTTGATTTAATCTAGCCCAATCTGTTCCCATTTCAATGTATTAAAGGTAAAGGTTCCCCTCGCACATACGTGCTAGTTATTCCTGACTCTAGGGGGTGGTGCTCATCTCTGTTTCAAAGCCGAAGAGCCAGCGCTGTCCAAAGACGTCTCCGTGGTCATGCGGCCGGCATGACTCAACGCCAAAGGCGCACGGAACGCTGTTACCTTCCCACCAAAGGTGGTCCCTATTTTTTTCTACTTGCATTTTTACGTGCTTTCCAAACTGCTAGGTTGGCAGAAGCTGGGACAAGTAACGGGAGCTCACCCTGTTACACAGCAGCACTAGGGATTCGAACTGCTGAGCTGCTGACCTTTCGATCGACAAGCTCAACGTCCTAGCCCCTGAGCCACCACGTCCCTCTTTCAATGTATTACATATACTGTATTAGACAGTGTACTGCTGCTTCCTGTTTAATCTTAATACACAAAAAGCAGTTTTTTCTAACCTGGATTGCTTCAGCATCTTGGGACTCCAAGCAGGGTCTTGGAGTTGGATACTGGAAGCTGCGATCCCAATGTTTGAAGGGCACCAAATAAGAGAACGCTAACGCAGGCTGAGATGGTACGGTGGTTTGACAAAATGGACTGGGATCTGGAACACCCAGTTCAAACCCCCACTCAGTTACAGTTCTCATTAGTGACTTGGGACCAGTCACTTTGTCAGGGCAACCTACCTCACAGGGTTGTTGTTGGGGACATACGATAGTACAGATAGTCCTCACCTTATGACTGTAATTGAGCCTAACATTTTTGTTGCTAAATTAAATTGTAAATTTGTTTACAATTTGCCCCATTGTAAAATGGGGCAAAACAGTTGTTGAGTTTTGCCCCATTTTACGACCTTTCTTGCCACAGTTGTTAAGTGCATCACAGCAGTTATTAAGTTAGTAATGTGTTGTTAAGTGGATCTGGCTTCCACACTGACTTCGCTTGCCAGAAGGTCACAAAAGGTGATCACATGACCCTAGGACACTACAACCATCATAAATATATGCCAGTTGCCAAGTGTCTGAATTTTGATCATGGGACCATGGGGATGCTGCAACGGTCGTAAAATTTGAAAAAAAACAGTCGTAAGTCACTTTCTTCATTGCTGTAATTGCAAACAGTCACTAAATGAACTGTTGTAAATCGAGGACTAACTATAGTCGCCTTGCCTGTCTGGCAGAAAAACAGAATATAAATTGCAGTGGAGAGCCAATAATAGAAACTGGTTGTCTAGCACAATTAGATCCCATGTAAGCTTAGCATCCCTGATCTCATTTATTCAACTCTCATAATCTGAATAAATTCACAACTCACAAATAGATCCTTTTAATTTGCAAGATCCCAGCAGTGCCATTGGGCCTCACCACTTCTGCATTTGCCTCTGCAGGCAAACTCAGGCTGCCTGGTGACCCAGCCACAGCCGGAAAAAATGGCAGCTTCCCCCTTGAGACAGATATCAAGTTCAACTTCCTCAAAAGTCAGCAGGCCCTGCAGTTTCAGACTGTCATCTGATCAGGAGGACTAAAAAAAGCTCACCCCAAACATCTGTTTAGCCATCTTCTTCTGATGATGATATGGGCTTTCATTAAGAGCTTTTTTGCACAATCCGATTAGAAAAGAGTAGCCCAAATTATCCACGGGAACCTTCCCACAATCTCTAGATGGGTTGGGACTACATCATCCCCAGGCAAATTTAATAACTCAATGCATCCGAGGGCTACCAAACTTGGGAAAGGCGATTTCAGAAAACAGCATGGTGCCATCCAGATATTTCATCTCTAGTTCTTATAACTTCATTAACCATGTTAGCTGAAGCTTCTCGGGGCAGGCGGTAATCTAAATTTAGTCTGAAAAGAACCAAAGTAGCCTTGATTGGAGATCTGGATGCAGCACTGTTCTAATAACCGAGAGCAAAAGGATTGGAGATTTTTCAATTTCTGAGAATTAAAAGATCCTCAGGTAGTGAGAAAGAGAGATATAGCTAGTCCTCAAACTTACGACCACAACTGAGTCCAAAATTTCTATTGCTAAGTGAGACAATTGTTAAGTAAATTTTGCAGTTACAAGGGCACTGAAAAAAGTGACATTATCATTTTTCACACTTATGACCATTGCAGTGTCTCAAATGGTCATATGATCAAAATTCAGACGCTTGGCAACCGACTCATATTTATGACTGTTGCCGTGTCCTGATCCCCTTTTGCGACCTTATAAACAAAATCAATGGGGAAACCAAACTCCCTTAAAAATCGTTTTGCTAACTCAACAACTGAACTTAACTATGGCAAGAAAGGTCATAAAATGGGGCAGATTCACTTAACAAATGTTCCACTCAGCAACAGGAATGTTGGGCTCAATTATGGTCATAAGTCGAGGACTACCTGTACTCGCCAGGAGAAAGCCTCTTGATGGGCTGCACTATTTAGCAGAGCGGACAGATGGGGAACAGGTTCATTTCCTTGCTGTGGGTTCTTGCCTTTGGATTGTGTTTTTTCAATTGTTGCTTTTGCCTTGCCTTGCCTTTGCCAGTGAACTTGTCTTTGTCTTGGAACTTGCCTTTGTTTAGTGGGTTGGGCTAGTCTTGCCTTGAGGATTAGTGTTCCAGGACTAGGCTTCAGTTGAGTATCCTGTGGAACTCACTGGGGTTGAACATCATAACTACATAGTACGATGGACTGCAGGGCCGGCGCAACATGTAACATGTTCGCACTGGTGCAATACTACTGGGTGTTTTGTTTATATGATTTATTGGGTTAGGGATTTTCTGTCTTCACTGTGAGTTGTATCGTGTTGGTGGGGAGGGTGCACTGAGGGACCTCAACCAATCTCATTGTACATATGTTGTGCGCTGACAATAAAGATTTGAAATGGAGCTGGGGCTGGCACCAGGAATGGCTGAAGAATACAATTCAGGCTTGGAAGCCTTATTAGAAACTGCTTAAACCTGTGGTATATTGTGTGTGTGGATGAGTGGGACAGCACACACACGCACAGGTTTTGGGAGAGCCCTGACCAGAAGAACTGAGGGCAGCCTGAAGCTTTTGGTCTTGAAAATCAAACTTTGCCCTGTTTACAAAAGCTGGTAATAGTGCAATTTCAGATGACAAACGAAACTCTCTAAAACTCAGTGTGACTGGCACAGTAACACCATAACATGCCTTCCCTTCCCTTCCCTTCCCTCCCGTGGCCCCTAACTTTAGCATGCTTCAAGGACAAAGGCTGGTTTTTAGCATCTGCTTAAAGGTATCACAGGGCTACGAAGAATTCTCAAAATTATGAGACCCCTGGGCTTTCTGAGCTTGTTGTTTTCTTGCAGATACTTCGTTACCCAAACTAGGTAACATCATCAGTGCACTCCAACCATGTCAATCCTGAGTTACAAATATTCTCCTTTATTGTACTTATGAGACCACCTTCTGCCATGCCCCAGTTTCCAGAGAGCTAGTAAACATGATGCAACCAATAAATTACAGTAAATCTCACTGTAATCAGGGTAAACATGTCCTCCAGCCTTCTGGAGTTAAACTTGTTTTCCTCTGCTCCTCCCACTAGTAGAATCACCAAATCATTCTAAAGTCGAAGTTTTTTTTGGAAGGAGAACAATTATTCAATTCAAACCTTTATTGTCAGAGTACAACATGTGTACAATGAGGTTGGCTGAGCCTCCCTTCATGTACCTCTTCCCTAACACAATACAACTCAGTGAAAGACAAAAAGAAAATCCCTACCCCAGTGAATCCTACTAACAACCACTCAGTCCTATTGTACCACGTGGACTTATTGCATGTCCCGCAAATATTATGTTGTTGCAGAGTTATTTTTCATTCAGGAGTTTGACAGCCCACGGATAAAAACTGTTCTTCATCCTGTTTGTGTGGCTGCCTATGCTTCTATATCTCCTTCCTGATGTCAGGAGAATGAAGAAGTGCTGACCAGGATGTCTTGGTCGTCCCTGAGGATTTTCGTCACTCTTCTAAGACTGCGAGCCCTAGCAATGTCATCTAGTGGTATCAGGGGACAGCCCACAATGTTTTGTGCGGTGCTCACCACCCTCTGTAATGTCTTTCTATCCGCGCGGCTGTCAAGCCAGCATACCGCACCGTTATGCAATGAGTGAGGACGCTTTCTATCGTGGACCGGTAAAAGGAGATCATCAGTTGTTGTTCCACTTTATTTTTTTTCAAGACCCTAAGGAAATGGAGTCTCTGTTGGGCCTTTGTGGCCACCTGGGTTGTGTTGATTTTCCAGGTGAGATCTTCACTAAGACTCCCAGGAATTTAAAGGACGAAACTCTCTCCACACAGCCCGCTTCATTGTAAAGTAGGGCAGGTTCCTCTCTCTTCTTCCGGAAGGAAGTCTAATGCCATCTCCTTTGTCTTGCTGATGTTCAGGTGCAGGTTGTTTTGTAAGCACCATGTGGGTAGTTTTTGAACCTCCCCCCTGTACACACTGCTTAGTTTCCACCAGCAACAACCTTAGCATTGTATTTTGTTTAGCCGGTGAGCCTGCCCACATAGTTCTAATTTTTAATTAATTAGAAAAAGGAACTAGCTTCTGAGAGAAAGAGAAAGAATGAAACCCCAAAACCCACACACATTCATTTTCGCAGCCATCATCATATTCTTTTAATACATATCCTCTGTGTTACAAGCCCATCTCTACAAACTATATTAGATAACTAGCTGAATATCTGTGCTCCGCTACGAAACTATGTGATCGGGCTTGATAAATTGACACTTAAAGAGTTTGAAAATTAATGAGTAGTTATGATTGGCCTCTCCTCTCCCCTTCTCTCCTTCAGGCTTGCCCCACAGAAGCCTCTCCTGTCCTCTCCTCTCCCTCAGGCTGGCCCCATAGGTCCTCTCCTCTCCCCTTCTCTCCCTCAGGCTTGCCCCATAGAAGCCTCTCCCCTTCTCTCCCTCAGGCCGGCCCTACAAAAGCCTCTCCTCTCTCTTTCTCTCCCTCAGGCTTGGCCCCATAGATCCCCTCCTATCCCCTTCTCTCCTTCAGCCTTGCCCCATAGAAGCCTCTCCCTCTCTCTCCCTCAGGCTGGCCCCACAGAAACTTCTCCTCTCCCTCAGGCTTTCTAACCCCTTCTCTCCATGAGGTTTGCCCCACAGAAGCCTGTCCTATGCTATCCCATTCTTTCCAGAGTTATTTTCAAGTTGCGGGGGTGGAGTAGAACTAATCTAGTCTAACTAATTAGCATCAGAGCATGTTATAATAATATAGGAAATACTAATGCTCTCATGGTCTTTTCGAAAAATCCTTTCTTAGTGAGCTCCTAGAAGCCAAGAGGAACATACGTGGCAAATTTCAAGTTTGTAGGCATTACAGTTCCGGAGATTTCTTGATTAATGCGTGAGTGGTTTTCAGTTTTATATATATAGATAGCCACCAGCTTTCCCAGCCAGCCTGACTAATACCTATAGCGACATAAGGCCAACATACCTCAAGGCTATTATAATTTTTCCTTGCACACCTTCTCCTTGCTGGAACTTTTCAAGCTTGCTACCATTTTAAAAAAAAATACCTCTATTTCTACCATTAGCATTGTTGAGAAACGTAAGGTTCTGCACTTAAGCCAGAAAAACCAGATGCACAGGCACAAGATAGGCGATACCTGACTTAGCAATAGTACTTGTGGATCTGGTAAACCACAGATTAAGGATGAGCTAGCAAAGTGCAGCTGCTGCCAAAAAGGCCAATGCAATTTTGAACTTCATCAATAGAAGCGCAGAGTCAAGTTCATGAGAAGTGACAGCACCACTCTATGCGGTTTTTGGTCAGACCACACCTGGATTCCTGTGTCCAGCTCAGATGACCACAATGGAAGGAAGATATGGGGAAGAACTGGGAACAGGGCGAAGAGGAAGATGGCACGGAGTTTAGAGGCTAAACCTTATGAAGAGAGATCAAAGGAACTTGGCATGTTCAGCTTGAAGAAGAGAAGGCTAAGGGGAGGCCTGAGTGCAGCCTTCCAATACATTAAGGGCTGTCCCAGGGAAGAAAGTGGAGATTTATTCCTGTAAGTGAGGGGTCTCCAAACTTATTGACTTTAAGAGTTTTGGACTTCAACTCCCAGAATTCCTCAGTCAGCTGAGTTGAAGTCCACAACTCTTAAAGTTGCCAAGTATGGAGACCCTGCTGTAAGTGCTGAAGGCAAGGCAAGGCAAGAACCAGTGTGGCACACACACACCCCACACACCGAGCCTGGAGGTTTTCAAGAAAAGATCAGATTTGTCCAGAATGATAGGAAGAATCCTGCACTGCACAAGGGTTTGGACTAGAAGACCTTCAAGGTCCCTTCTAATGCTATGAACCTAAGGATAATTGTTTGGCCTTATTTACGTAATGCTTTTAATATAGAAGAGGGATACAAGTTAATAAACAAGGAATGTGGGAATCCAACTGAAGCAGAGTCTCTGTGGTCTGCCCGGCTCTCCCTTGCCTACACCAAGGGTGTTTAAAACAGGTTTTCTCATGTTGGCCTACCTCACAAGGCTGTTGTGAGGATGAAATTTAAACCTGACCCCAGCTAGGCCTACAAACCCCATTATTTCTCAAGCACAGTACAAATGCCAGTAACAGAAGGAATTATTTAGTCCACCTGGAGAGCATCAGATTGGGGTTAGCTGCTTGTCAAGACGTGTTAGCTATAATTAAAAGCAAAAACAAAAATAAAGCTTTCAGCAGAGAAAAAGGCTAATAAACAGGCACAAAGCTTAATGGGAGAATGAAAAAACCCACAGACCAAAGTTTCTTCTCAGTCTCTACAATGTGACCCCTAGAATCTTCCAAGAGCCCCAATTCAAAGTAACAGTAGGATAATATTTTGGCAGGAAAATCTGCATTAAGCTTGGAATAGCCTTACAACCAGCCTCAATGTACAGAAACAGCCCTGTAAGCTTCCCCTGCCCCACTAATGCAGAATAAACTGTTCTTTGACCTAAAGAAACCTCACATGACTTAAGCATTAGACTGAGACACAAAGATACAAAAAAGACCTGAGTTTGCAATGTGACGTCACAATGCATATTTCATCATCTCTTTTGCAACTTCATAAGCACTTGATGCCCAGGAAAGGGGTGGGGTGGGAGAAAATAGCCAAGAATGCTGACCCTCACCTCCTTTTTCCAGTAACATCAAGCCATCATGGTTGCCTACAAGCCTATATCCCTCTGATAGATAGATAGATAGATAGATAGATAGATAGATAGATAGATAGATAGATAGATAGATAGATAGATAGGAAGAATCCATTCGCATATAACAACCATTCTATTTAGGTCAGTATTCCTCAACCCTATAAACTTTAAGAAGTATGGACTTCAACTCCCAGAATTCATGCTGCCTGGGGAATTCTGGGAGTTGAAGTCTATATGTCTTAAAGTTAAGAAACGCAGGGTTAGGTAATAATGAAACTGATCAACATCCTAAGTAAGGATTGATTTTCTCCGCAACCCACCCTCCAGTTCAGTCTAGCAAAATTAGATCTTGAAATGCTAAGACGTTCCCTGAGGGATGTAGATGGCAGGGGCATCTTAAAATTTAATCAAGATCAGTGCTACTCAGTTCCAGCAAATTTAAAATGTGTAGACTTCAACTTCCAGGATTTCCCAGCCAGTATACCAGGTGTTCAGATACCTTCAAGTTGTCAAGGTTGAGAAATACAAGTAGTCCTCGACTTACGACCGTAATTGTGCCTTGCAATAATGATCATAAGTCATGACAGTCGTAAAGTGGGTCACCATGTGCAGACCTGTTTTTGTGATCTTTTTTGCAGTGGTTGTTAAGTAAACATGGCTGTCATAAATTGAATCCATTGTTTGCTATGGGCTGATTTTTGCCAGAAACTGGAAGTAAAATGCCAGTTTCTGGCAAAAACATTGCAAATTGTGGACACGTGATTACAGATAGATGCAAATGGCAAAAAATGCACCAGTTGCTGGTCCAGTTGCCGAGTACCCAAAATGTGCTTACATGATGCAGGGGCGCGATGTCAGAACTTCGAAACCTGGTTGTAAGTCCCTTTGGGGTGGATCTTCGAAGCCACTAAATGTCCAGTCTTAAATCAAGGACTACCTGTACTAATCTAGAGAAGCGGTTTACATTTTTTCAGAATGCAGAACCCATTCATTAAAAATATATATATATATTTCCCAGAATCCTTGAACCACCAATTATATCCAGGACATTATATTCATGGGAGAACAAGACTACAGTAGTCCACAACTTAACACCAGTTCATTTAGTGACTGTTCAAAGTTATAACGGCACCGGAAATAGTGACTTATGACCGTTTTCACAGTTATGGCCTTTGCAGTGCTTTGCAGTTATGGCCCAGGATCATGTGATCAAAAATTCAGATGGTTGGCAGCTGGTTCATATTTATGACGGTTGCAGTGTCCTGAAATCATGTGATCAGCTTTTGTGGCCTTCTGACAAGCAAAGTCAATGGGGAAACCAGATTCACTTAACAACCAGGTTTTACTAACTTATCAACTGGATGGTTTCACTTAACAACTGTGGTAAGAAAGGTCGTAAAATAGGGCAAAACTCACTTAACAGATGGTCTCACTGAACAACAAAAATTTTGGACTCCATTACGGTCGTAAGTCAAGGACTACCTGTATCAAGGATCAAGGATGAGACAATCCTTTCCACTTTAAAAAGACAGCTATGGACACTGTTGCCTGTGCTTGAGTGAATTTTTTTAGTGGGGGAAAGTTGCTCTTAGCCTTCCTTGGATTTTAGAACCCAGTTTAGAAAATGGCGGGTCTACAAGCCTCCTCAGGCCATCAACACAAGTGTGACCTGACCACAATGACCCCACGGCCTCAGAGTGGATTTTGGAAGATGATGCTGCATTCGAAAGAAAACAAAGGGGGAGAAAAGGCTTTCTGAGGGACGGCCATCGGTCAATCATTCAGTCCACTGTGACCTTAACTTTTCTATCAGCAGCCAGGCTCAGGGATCCATCCACAATGGAAACAGGCCCCAAAACACAGATACAAAAATCAGTTTAACAGTAACAGAGTTGGAAGGGACCTTGAAGGTCAACCCCCTGCTCACTCAGGAGACCTATACGAGGGATTCGAACTTCTGACCGTTCTGATCGACAAGCTCAGCATCTTAGCCACTGAGCCACCTAAATCCTCAAGTCATTTGGAAGAATCAGGACAAGTAGGATTTAGGAAGAACCACAATAGCTGAAGGAAAGGCAGTGGGGTGGGCGGGGAATGGAGGGGGTTTCCCCGATTCATCTTCACAAGAACAGTCATGTGACTCCCACTATCGCCAAGTGTGCTTTTTGGGGGGTTTTGGCACCAGAAATTTCAATGACATTTTAGCAATTCTACTGAAGGAAAAAGCAGAACTGAATACTGGGGCATATAAGGTTTAATGCTTGCATAAATACAGTAACTCTGGAGACAGTGAATTAAGGAAGCTGCAGATAAAGAACTGGCAGTTGGGATAACATTACAGAGGAAATGACAGCAAGGGCTGTTGTATTTTGTATTTGGTTATTTAATAAGGCTCCATTCCCCAATTGATCTGCCTGAGAAACATTTTCTAATCTTCGTGGAACTTGCACATTTTTAAAGGCCTGCTTCAAATATCTTTCCAAGAAGATTTAATCAGATTTTTCACTCCAATCCATGAATAATCCCACATGCCAAACTTGCTTCCCCAACTGGAAGCCTTCAAATGTGTTGGTAATCAATTCCCAGAAATCTCTACAGTTTGTCAGGGTGTCAAACTCGTGGCCCATGGGTTGGATCTGTCATGCGCTGGCCACGCCCACCCCCGGTTTAGCGAAGGGGGGGAAAATCACGACATGTGACAACGATGTGACAATGCGAGTTTGACACCCCTGCTCTATTGTGGATGAGAATTTTGAAAACTGAAACCCAATCCTTTTTGAGGGTTTGGGTTTTTTTGTTTGTTTGT
Organism: Ahaetulla prasina; assembly: GCF_028640845.1. Lineage (NCBI taxonomy): Eukaryota > Metazoa > Chordata > Lepidosauria > Squamata > Colubridae > Ahaetulla > Ahaetulla prasina. The sequence goes on from NC_080539.1 coordinate 361,715,520, forward strand.
TTGCAAGGGAAATGTGAATACAGGTAGTCCTTGAGTTACAAATGTAATGACTGCCAATTACATTCGTAACCCAAGAATTTGTTGGAGTGAATCACGTAAAACGAATGTGAAAACTCCCCGCTTTTGCCCATGCATTTGCTAATCGAATGCGCAGGTTGTTAAGTACACATGAGGTATCACAGGGTGGGGAAGGTTATACGGGGCCTAGTGATGGAACAAGCCACCTGCTTAAGACCACCCAAGGCCACCCCAGACCCACTGAGATACCTCATGCTCCCCACAATTGCTTCCCCTCCCCTATTCTGCTGCACAGGGCCTCCACAGGCCCTGGGCCTCTGGAGATTCACCTTGCAAAGATCTAGCAACTATCTCCTCTCCAGCCTTTCAGCCGCAGTTTCTTTGCTTGCTTCCAGCACTCCAAAAACGGAGCGGTGAGAGAAGAGGGAGAGCGGGATGAGCACGCTGTGCTCAGCTTCTCTGGCTCACCGAAGCCGTCTGCCACTTCTTGGAATGGCGGGCAGCCTCTGTAAGTCTCCCCCACTGGCTGCCAGTCTCGGTGTGGAAAAGTGTTTGACGGGAGGGCTTTGGTGCAGTGAAATCGCATTGCTTCAAGCCTCAAGGTCATCTAGTCCAAATCCAGGATCCATTAGAACAGGCTGGCTGGGGAATTCTGGGAGTTGAAGGCTACAGGTCTTTAAGTTGCCAAAATGGGACTTCCCTGCAATTTATTTATTTATTATTTAAATTTGTATACCGCCCTTCTCCCAAAGGACTCAGGGCGGTTCACAGCCAAGTAAAAATACATAATACACTATAAATACAATTAAAATACTATTAAAAAACTTATTAAATTGGCCAGAATTAAAATTTAGAAATAAAACCCATTAAAAACCCATAAACTTAAAAAACTAACCCAGTCCAGCGCAGATGAATAAGTGAGTTTTAAGCTCACGGCGAAAGGTTCGGAGGTCCGGAAGTTCGCGGAGTCCTGGGGAGTTCGTTCCAGAGGCGGGAGCCCCACAGAGAAGGCCCTTCCTGGGCGTCGCCAGACGACACTGTCGCGCCGACGGCACCCTGAGAGTCCCTCTCTGTGAGAGCGCACGGGTCGGTGAGAGGTATTCGGTAGCAGCAGGCGGTCCCGTAAGTAACCCGGCCCTATGCCATGGAGCGCTTTAAAGACGTTCACCAACACCTTGAAGCGCACCCGGAAGGCCACAGGTAGCCAGTGCAGCCTGCGCAGGATAGGTGTCACTCGGGAGCCACGAGGGGCTCCCTCTATCACCCGCGCAGCTGCATTCTGGACTAACTGTAGCCTCCGGATGCCCCTCAAGGGGAGCCCCATGTAGAGAGCATTGCAGTAGTCCAGACGAGACGTCACAAGGGCGTGAGTGACTGTGCACAAGGCATCCCGGTCTAGAAAGGGGCGCAACTGGCGCACCAGGCGAACCTGGTGGAAAGCTCTCCTGGAGACGGCCGTCAAGTGGTCTTCAAAAGACAGCCGAGTGTCTTTATTTCTCTGAGTGTCTTTATTTCTTTATTTATTTTTCTTTATTCTTTATTTCAATTGAGTGTCTTTATTTCTCTGACAGAGTAATTACTGATCATGCTTTATGTTTATTATATGCTGGGCTTGGGAATTCTGGGAGTTGAAGTCCACACATTTTAAAATTGTTGAGAAACACTGGACTATGGGTAGTCCTCCCTTAACAACTGTTTAAAGTTTTGGCAGTCCCCCTAAAATGGTACTTTTGGCTTGATTTTTTTTAACAACCAGCCCACCTTTAGAGTTGTCTGCAGTGTCCCACAGTCATGAGAATACAATCTTCAACAATTTTTTGCCAGTTTCTGGTATTTACATCTAATTTCTGGGGGGAAAACACTCATTGGATAAAATAAACTTGTCTAACAAGCATAGCATTCACTTAATAACCGCTGCAAAAAAGATTGTAAAACCAGGCATAGTCACATGGCGATCCGCTTAACAACTGCCATGACGTACAACCATAATTCTGGACTCAATTGCAATTGTAAATCAAGGATTGCCTGCATACACTCTATCATCTCTGGACAGAATAGCTATTGAGCATGTAGAATTCTGCGAATTGAAGTTCACAAATTTTAAAGTCACTGAGGTTGAGAAACACAAGAAGTTCTTTCTGATGTCTAGAATGACCCCTTTTCCTTATGGGTTTAAACCCCCTGGTTCTGATCCTGCCCTCTGTGACAACAAAAATAAAACCTACTGCTTCCTTAAGGCAACACTTTAAATATGCAAGTATCACTATCTACAATCTCCCCTCTGTCAACTTTTCTGTAGGTTAAACATAGATCCTTCACTATCTTTGTATCCTCTGAAAATACTCCAATTTGTCAAGGTTCCCTTTGAATTGTGGTGCTCACAACTAAACACAATATTCCATCTGAATAAAGGAACCAAGTTATAAAAGTGAAAAAAGAAGACTCACCATGCCAACGAAAAAGATTTTTAACAATGCAGATTAAAGCTGAATAGAGCAGATAAGGACAATTACAAAAAAAATGGACTAAAGTTGAATGTGGCAGTAAAAGAGTTAAGGGCATGATAGCTAGGGGGAAATTGCTGTGGTTCCTTCCTCCCACCTCACGTGCTTACGCTGCCTAATAATGGTTAATCCAAGGCTGTAGTCATATATCTGCAGGAGTTGACCAATAAGATATGAATAATATACTCAGCATTTATATGCCAAAATCCACTTACACAGAAGAGGGAAGCAGGTATAGGAAAGTCCCAAGTTTTAAAGAAAAGCCTCACCAGGCCCTCCAAAAATATATTGTACTCAACAGACACAGAAAATGCCAACCTTTGCTATTCAAAACTTGCTAGCTTGTAAACCTACTGCAGAAAAGGTTCCCATTTTTGCCTTTGGGAATTAAAATATTAATTCTAAAGTAAGCACACACTTCTACATAATTTACTCCCCAATTTAAATTCAGGTAGAATTTAAGCAGTTGCCATCCTTTAAGTTATCACTTACATTTTCTGCATGAGCAGCTACTAATCTGAACATTCCTAAAAGAGGCCAACTCACTGCAGTAACTCATGCAGAGAGACACCTATAAGCCTCCAAGCAGAAAAAGAAAAGAGTTTTGATTTCTAGCTGATTTGTCAATTACATCTTAATGTAATTGCATGATGCAACTGAAGTTACTTTTTCAGGCTACATCAGAGGTGGGTTTCAGCAGGTTCTGACCAGTTCTGGAGAACTGGTAGTGGAAATTTTGAGTAGTTCGGAGAACCGGCAGTAAAAATTCTGACTATCCCATCTATTCTCTGGCTGCCAAGTTCCAGCTGATCAGGAGGAAATGGGGATTTTGCAGTAACCTTCCCTTGGATTGGGGAGGGAATGGAGATTTTACAGTATCCTTCCCCTGCCATGCCCACCAAGCTACGCCACGCCCACCAAGCCACACCCACAGAACCGGTAGTAAAAAAATTTGAAACCCACCACTGGGCTACATCTTTCTCAAACAATCTTGTAGAAATATAGCAAGCAAGCTTCTTGAAGCAAACTTATTTGTGGTTCCCAAGGCCCTTTAACAATCAGGTTCTATTTACTGTGACTAGCCTTAATGTTTTACAGCAAAATTGGGGTATGACTAGGTTCTCTTTCTGAGACCCAAATTTAAAACATGATTTTTTAAAAAAATTAGTATGTTCTCGTGAAGCAATCCTTCAAGGCAGCATCTGCAGACCCATCAGTCAGCAGTTACAATGGGCCCCGCAAGAGTCGAGTTCCAATTCTCTATTTGTCTCCAAGAGTACTGAAACAAAGTTCCCCTGATTAGTTTATTTTTATCCCACATTTATTGATTTATAAGTAATTCAAAGAGTAAACACACACAATATTCCTTCCTCCTCCTATTTTTCCCTACAACAATACTGGGAAGTGAATTGGACTGAGAAGTGACTGGCCCAGAATCAGCCTTTCATGCTAGAACTCAGTCTCCTGGTTTCTAGGCCAGGACCTTAACTACTACACCAAATTGGCTGTCTTGGCCTTCCTCACAATGTTGCGCTCTTATGTAAAGATGGTGGGAGGAAATAATCCACAGAAATGAATATCAGATTCCTTGGCTCACTCTGGCAAAATTCTGTTTTATGCTGCTCTGGAGCAGAGGTCTCCAACCTTGGCAACTTTAAGACTTGTGGATTTCAACACCCAGAATTCCCCAGCCAGCAAAGTTGCCAAGGTTGGAGATCCCTGCGCTGGAGGGGATTTGGGAATGAGCAGAATGGAAAGAGGCCAACTCATGTATTTATTTATTCATTGGATTTCTATAGCTCAGCAAAAAGATACATTTGTCAAATCTTTGCTTTGCTGACTCACTGGGGGAAAAAAAAAACTTCAAGATCAAGCTTGTTTTGTGTCACATACAGGAATTGGGAACAATGCAATTGGGATTTTAGATTCTAGCATGTGACTTGAAGGGAAATAGAAATGAGTAACAGGGTGATAAACTCAGTCAGTTGTGTGTTTACTGAGATGCAGGATCAGATATTCTTCTACTGCATTGTCCAACTAATGTTGCATCTAAGAAAAGAACAATGGCCCTTCTTTTAGAATGGAATCCTCATATTAACTACCCACGTTAAAATAGTAATTTACACTTCTTTTAAGCTCAAGCATGCTCTACATCAGGGGTCTCCAACCTTGGCAACTTTAAGACTTGCAACTTTAAGACTTGTGGACTTCAACTCCCAGAATTCCTCAGCCAGCTTTGCTAAGGTTGGAGACCCCTGCTCTACATAAGCAAAGTGTTTTCTAACACTTTGGCTGGCTGCGGAAGGCAATGGACAGCATCCGCTTCAGAAGAATGAAATTTTTAGTCTTGCATTTAGTCCATCAAGCGAGCAAAATACCATTTCTACTAAACTAAATAGGGCATCCCTCCAAGGCAACTGCAAAGGACAAATAACGACGAAAGTCATTAAGATCAAATTAAGATAAATCATTAAAAAAAATAAGTCGGTTTTGCATGTAAGCATTTTGGCTCCTCTGGGCATGCAATGTGTTTTTTCCCCATTGTAGGAATTTAGCACCCACCCCCCTCCTAGAAGAATGAAATATTTTAGAAAATATTTAAAAGGCAGAGTATATTTCCCTGGATGAGAAATGGAGAAACATGTTTTAAAGACAAAGCAGCTTCCTGACTCCCCCCCCCCACCTTTGTCAATGGGCAATTAAGGCTTCAGCCAAGCTCACTCAATCCCCCCACCTTTGTCAACCATCATCTGCATCACAATAGAACAGAAACTCACCACATGGCAAGGCTCAGGCAAGCTTGAGGGACAACCTACAATGCTAGCTAAGACCCCCACCCCCTGGGAGTCTGACAGCCAATCAGGGTACTCTTCCTGTGCCCCAGAAAGTTCAAAGCTCAGAAAAAGCATAAAACCAGGGAGCACACAGGATCTCAGCCCTTTTCTGTTCAGGATCTCAAGCCATGTGATCCTGACCACCATTAAACCATTTTTCCAAGCAGCCTCCATGTTTCCAGTGTCTTTGTCCCCACTTGGAACTGAACCCAGATGGATATTTCTTCCAACACCATCAAGCCAGGAAGCCTTTTTTTTTTTAAATTGCTTTATTAATTCCAGCATTTTGGCTCTGCCTGGAAAAAAAATCCTCATCAAGATTCTATTCAAAGTATAATCTTCAAGAATCTCATAAGCGTATGAGCCTACATTCGGTGGTCCTTAACTTACGACCACAACTGAGCCCAAAATTTCTGTTGCTTTTAAGTGACACATTTGTTAAATAATTTTTGCCCCATTTTACCACCTTTCTTGTCAAAGCTGCTAAGTGAATCATTGCAGTGGATAAGTTAGTAACCCGGTTGTTAAGTGAATCTGGCTTCTCCATTGACTTTGCTTGTCAGAAGGTCACAAAAGCAGATCACATGACCTTGAGACACAGTAATGGTCGTAAGTATGAACCGGTTGCCAAGCATCTGAATTTTGGTCACATGATCATGGGGATACTTCAAAGGTCAGAACTGTGAAAAATTGTCGCAAGTCACTTTTTTCAGTGCCGCTGTAGCTTTGAACGGTCATTAAATTAACTATTGTAAGTTGAGGACTATCTGTCGTTGCTAAAACAGAATCTATGTGGTCCCTAGGAATCAATCCCAATTTGATGGCACAAATCATCAGTAACAATCAGAGGTGGAAAAAAAGAAGATGATATTATCTGACAAGGGCAACTCGTGGCCCATGGGCCGGATACATCACGCACTGCAGAGGTGGGTTTCAGCAGGTTCTGACTAGTTCTGGAGAACCAGTAGCGGAAAATTTGAGTAGTTCGGAGAACCGGTAGATACCCCCTCTGACTGGCCCCCCTCTATTCTCTGCCTCCCGAGTCCCAGCTGATCTGGAGGAAATTGGGATTTTGCAGTAACCTTCCCCTGCCACGCCCACCAAGCCACACCCACAGAACCGTTAGTAAAAAAATTTGAAACCCACCACTGACACACTGACCACTCCCATTTTAGCCAAGGGGGGAAAAGTCGCAATACATCACATGATGTGACGCCGTGGATTTGACACCTCTGGTATAGAATGTTAATCTCTTATTTAGATGACAGTTCCAAATTAACACTTGTTTTAAATTACTTTGGCTGTCTATGCACTGGGTCTTATATCAAAGCACTATGTTAGATACTGCGTTGTTAAGTACTTTGTACTAGTGTTGACATTTGCATTTATTAGGTTCTGAGCACATTTTATGGGACTGGTTTGCAGTTCTTGTGTTGCCTCTTGCATTGCTACGAACCACACCTTGATCAAAAGGTATTGCCATAATAATTAGGGATTTCCAATTTTACAAAAGCAATCGAAGGGGAACATACCATTTCTAAAATTTGCAAGATTGGAGCCACTCTACTAAAGCACCCCGACTGCAGGCTCACATTTGACAAAAGCCAGCCCTGTTCCAGACAAAGCACTATTCATTAATGGAAGCTACCATCATAAAATTCATCATCTCTGCTCGCCCCAGCAGTTCTAGCAGGGAGGTCATGCTCCAGTCCCTTCCGTCATCCCGTTGGAATCAGAAATTGTAATTTACAGTGCTTACCCTGTGGAGCTCCATCTCTCCAGAGATCTGGATGGCTTCCACCTCGTTAGCCTTTTTTTTGCAAGGCACTCAAAGCCTGGCTATTCCTCCAAACCAGAGGTGAAATGCTCCTGGTTCTGACCAGATCTCATGATCCAGTAGTGATCGTGGCTGGTGGTTCGATGAGCCAATAGCAATTGCTGAACCATTGGCGCCACCCGCCACCCGGGTGTCATTACGTGTTTACCTTCTGTGCGTGCGCAGGTTTTGCGCATGTGCAGAAGGTCTATGCGCACATGTGATGCGCATGCATGAGTGAAGCGTGTGTGCGCACAGGGCGTGTGAACTTCCAAGTCGGTAAGGAAGGTAAGTAGATTTCACCCCTGCTCCAAACCTTTGGGCTGGAAAGTTCATGTGAACTCAAGTTTTTATTATGAGGCCTAGAACCTTCTGTTGGCAACCTCAGATGTTTATTATTTGGTCTGTTCTAAATGTTGGCTTTAATTGTATAGGCCAGCTAGAGTCACTGCTGTGAGATGGACAGTCATATGAGGAAAGCTATGGCAAATCTAGACAGCGTACTAAAAAGCAGAGACATCACCCTGCCAACAAAATTGCGTATAGTCAAGGCTATGGTTTTCCCAGTTGCAATGTATGGCTGTGAAAGTTGGACCATAAGGAAGGCTGAGCACCAAAGAATTGAGGTCTTTGAACTCTGGTGCTGGAGAAGACTCCTGCGAGTCCCTTGGATTGCAAGGCGAACAAACAAGTCAGTCCTAGAGGAGATCAACCCTGACTGCTCTTTAGAAGGCCAGCTCCTGAAGATGAAACTGAAATACTTTGGTCACCTAATGAGAAGGAAGGACTCACTGGAGAAGAGCCTAATGCTGGGAAAGATTGAGGGCAAAAGAAGACGGGGACGACAGAGAACGAGGTGGCTGGATGGAGTCACTGAAGCAGTAGGCATGAACTTAAATGGACTCCAGAGGATGGTAGAGGACAGGAAGGCCTGGAGGAACGTTGTCCAGGGGGTCGCGATGGGTCGGACACGACTTCGCAACTAAAAACAACAAAAAGAAGAGGATGGGCAATAGTAACCTAAATGATCAACAGTCCAGAAGGAAACTAAGCTGTTGTTTATCTCTATATTTGGAGAGAGCTCTGCTCTAACAGATAAGCAAGAGATCATTTAGGGCAGCCATGAATGTAGAGATCAGCTGACACCCTGCAAACAAACGAGCAAAGCATAACAGCAGTAACCAGCTTTCCTCTGCTGGTGCCTTCCCCTAGCAAGTCGCAATCAAGGACAGACTCCACCTGAATTGTGCTTAGTTGGCATTAGAAGATTGGGAGATAACAGTCGGATAGGACCTTGGAGGTCTTCTAGTCCAACCCTCTACTCAAGCAGGAGATCCTATATCTTAGATCAGCGACTTTGCCAAGTATGCTTTTTAAAATCATTTTTCGCCAAATGAAAACGCAACATGGCAGTGAAATGAACTCTGTTACGGGGAAAGGAGGCGTTTGCTCTTAATAATAGTATAATAATGTAGTAATCTATATTGAAGACTAATGGGTGTACTCTCCAAATGGAGCCTCCATGGTAGGGAGCAGTACGTTTGTCCAGGGAGCCAAGCAACTAGAATGTCTTGACCATCTGCATGCCACCAGTTGCCCAAAGTTAAAAGCCCAGCGCTAACACCTCTGATATACCCCCATTTCTACTCATAAGCCTGAGTTCTCATCTGTAAACAAACAGAACATTCATATTTAGAATTAACAATTACAAGAAAAACAGGCTAGGGATGAACAGTGATGAACAGTGTTGCAAACTTCCCTTGCACTCAAGCAGCATCCAACTGATCTCTTGTCATGGGTGTTGAAATCCATGAATCTCCAGCAACATCAGCATGACGCTCCATTTATTTGGAGAAGATGCAGATCATTATTAACGGGAGTTTCTCCACTCCCGCAATTTGAAGATGTGTGGATTTCGACTGCCAGAATTCCCCAGCCAGCATGTTCAAATGGCCCAAACAGGGACAGGGTTGTTAACTTTCACGCCCTACTCATTCGTTTCACACCGGTTAGCGCTCGATCTGATCCGGCGAAGCTGCTTAATCGATCCTAGGTTTCTCTCCTCATTCCCATTTATCCGCTTCCTCTTTCCAAACAGCTTACTCCAATTTAGCGCCAACCTTTTTAAATTCCGGTCACCGCATTCCGCCTGCGTCTAACTGGGGCAAAGCCCGACCGACCAGGGTTATTTATTTTATTTTTATTTTTTTTAGTCCGACTTACCAACCAGATGCCAAGATTTCCTCCGCCCGTAGCGACCACACCCGCCGGCTTGGTCCGCCTCGTAGCCCACCAGGGGCGTGCAGATGCCATCAGCCACCTGCCCCGCCAGCAGCATCGCCCCCGCATGTTGGGTGCTATAGCCCAGCACCGCATGGAAGTAAACCAGCAAATAGGTGAACCACATCGAGGCGCACAAGTCGTTCAGGAAATGGCCCACCGAGTAACTCAGCCGGTCGCGAAGGGGCAGCGGCGGCGGGGCGTCCATCCTGCCGGGGAGGCGAAGAGCGAGACGCGGCTCACAGCGCCGGGGCCTGGAGCCCGATGGCCCCAGCTGTGCGTAAAAGCGCACCGGTAGGGCGCATCAGCTGGTGCGCACGCGGGGGAAGCGCCCAGGTCCGGCCCCGGCGGGAAAAACAAGGAGAATTGTAACTCCTGAGAGGACTAACCCAGCCATGCGACCGCAGAGCCGTTTTTATCGGCTCCGGGGAAGCCCCCCGAGTTGGTGGCCGGCGACGTAACCGCGGAGGCTGCACCGCGGCGCCCTCAATTGGCTCCGCCCCGGGACAGATAGGCGCGCCTCCTCTAACGGCCTGGCGGATGGAGCCAATGGGGAGGCTGCGCTGCGAAGAAGCCGCCCCTGAAAGACGGGCTCAGCTTCAGGCAGCAGCCGGCTTCGTTTTCCTTCGCTCCGCCTTTCGGGTTCTCCACTTCTCCAGTAAAAGCGAAATCGACTCCCGGATTCAAACCCCAAAATACGCTAAGGCAGAAGCTTCTCCGGCTCAAGGATAAAACACACAGACGCAAACTTTAAGGGGCGTGCATAAGAGCGCAAACGTGCCTACCGTTCCTGTTCTATTGTTTCTTTTCCTACATATATATATGTATATGTATATGTCATGTGTGTGTGTTATGACAAATATGTCATATTTGTCATAACAATATACACAAGCATCACACAAAAAGATTATAAACATATATATTAGGAGAAACAAGGAAGTATAAGCATATATATATGACAAAATTAAATAAATAAATAAAAATAAAAAACTGAGCAAGGTGGTAGATGCAATCCAGCGCAGTGAGCCACCTGCAGATCTGTGCCTTGGGGAAATAAAACAACCACATCATAAAGCATGGAACAACATAGGAGAACAAACATAGGCATTTAAAAGGCATTTGCTGTCTTCTCTTTTGAAGACAGCAAAGTCCACATTTTGGACAGAGAGGACGGCTGGTTTGAACAGGGGTAAACGAGGCCCTCTGTGTCAAAATTGAATAGCCTTCTCTCAACAGAGAGGGAGGGGGTATGACATCCAATCTACAACACAATCCTTTCAGCAGTTCCAAGAAGGCTCCACACCCACTTGCATCACTCAGCTGACCCTGAGATAAACCTCCAGCTGGTCATTTGCATTCTCACTAAAAGAATGCAAATGACCAGCTGTCTGCAAGAAGTATAAATCCTTCCATTTCCTACTATCCAGTCAGAGCTGAAGAAGCTTCTTGGATGAGAAGCAAAATGTCTTTAAAGAAAACCAAGAAAGCCTCTCAAAAAACCACCTTTGGGACAACCATGACTTGGATGACTGGGAATCTCCATAGATATTTCCCAGATGAATTGCATCAAGGGGGACTTCTATTCATCATCAGCCGTTCAGTCGTATCCAACCCTTGGCTATGGATCAGCACTCCACACTCCTGATTCCAGGAGCTGAATTCCAGGGGTCTCGTTCTTTGAACCTCGAGTTGCCAGCTCACCCGAAGAAAGCAAAGGTTTGCCTGTGCTTTTGCTATCCACAGTTGTGGTCCATTTAATGTCCTATTCATATGTTTTTAGATTTGTACAGATTCCCCAGATCTTTAGCTTTTCGTTTGGACAGAGACCCTGGGGCTCCCACTCCCAGCATCGTCATAGAGATGGATTCTGGAGGATGTAGTTCCATGACATCTGGAGTAGCTGAGAGCCCCATGGCCTTACAGCTGGAAATATACCGTATTTTTCGGAGTATAAGACGCATCTTAATTTTTTGGGAGGAAAATAAGAAAAAAGCTGATTGACAGGTAGTTTGGCCTCCCGGAATATCCCCAATCAGCTGTTCCCTGAGGTGAATTTTAGCAACAGATTCCTTGGTTGTGAGCTCTGTGCCTTGCTTTTTTTTCTGCCTCTGAAAGCCTCTGAAACAGCTTCAGAAAAAAAGCCTCTGAAGCTCCATTTGGGAGCTTATTTTCTGAAGGTCCGTTTGGGGTTTTTTTTCTAAGCTCCATTTGGGGCTTTTTTCAGCCTCTGAAACCTCCGTTTGAGAAGCTTGGGTGGGGCTATATTCGGAGTATAAGACGCACTCAGATTTTCACCCTCTTTTTTTGGGGAAAAAGGTGCGTCTTATACTCCGAAAAATACGGTAGGTAGTCCTGAACTTATAATCACAGTCAAGCCCAACATTTCTGTTGCTAAGTGAAACATTTAAGGGAGTTTTGCCCCATTTTACGACCTTTCTTGCCAGTTGTTAATTGAAACACTGCAGTTCTTAAGTGAGTGACAATTGTTAAGTGAATCTGGCTTCCCCATTGACTTTGCATGTCAGAAGTTGCAAAAGGGTATCACATGATCTCAGGATATTGCACGAGTCATAAATATGAGTCAGCTGCTAAGTGTCTGAATTTTGACCACGTGATGCAACGGTCATAAATGTGGGGAAATGGTCATAAGTCATTTTTTTCAATGCCGTTGTGACTTTGAATGGTTATGTTGTAACCCAGGTTCCCAGACTCGGACTCCTGGAGGAGGAGGATTCAGAGAGTGAGGAGGAGGAGCTGGCAAGGCCTGCTTCCCCTGGGCCCTCTCCCTCCCTGGCACCGACCCAGGAGGAGGAGGAGGGGCTGACAAGGCCTGATTCCCCCGGGCCTTCTTCTGATTTGTCAACGCCCCAAGAACAATCTTGGCTTGATGCGAGACTGCGCAGATGTTCCGAGACATATTGGATCGGTTTGTTGTGATCTACGTGAACGACATCCTGATTTACTCCCGGTCCAGGGAAAGCCACCTTCGGCACGTCCGTCTGGTTCTGCAACGCTTGCGGGAGCAACAACTCAATGTGAAGCTGGAGAAATGCGTCTTCTTCCGGACTTCCATAGAGTTCCTCGGGCATATCATCTCGCCCGAGGGCATAGCCATGGACCCACGCAAAGTAGAGGCTTTGTGTAGCTGGGAAGTCCCTCGTCAGGTGAAGGATGTTCAGCGCCTGCTAGGTTTCGCCAACTACTACCAGCCTTCATCCTGGGCTTCGCCACACTGATGGCTCCACTTACCCAGCTCCTCAGGAAGAAGGTCCCGTTCCGGTGGGGTCCCCCGCAGCAAGAAGCATTCACAGCCCTCAAGAAAGCCTTCGTCACGGAACCCATCCTGAGGCATCCTGACCCGCTCCGGCCTTTCGTGGTGGAGACAGACGGGTCCAATGTGGCTCTTGGAGCGGTGCTGCTACAGGCTCCAGCGAATGGCGGCACTCTGTTTCCCTGCGCTTACTACTCCTGGAAACTCAATCCTTCCAGGCGCAACTACACCATCTGGGAAAAGGAGTTGCTGGCTATCGAGGCTGCATTCGAGGCTTGGCAACACCATCTGGAGGGGGCCCGACATCAGGTGGAGGTCCAAACAGACCATCGGAATCTTGAGCACCTCACCACAGCTCGGAAGTTGAACCAGCGGCAGATCCGGTGGTCGTTGTTTTTTGCCTGGTTCAACTTCCACGTGACCTACATTCCCAGCGGTCACAACCGGAGGGCGGATGCCCTGTCCCGCAAGCTGGAGTACCTCTGCGCCAAGGACCCCCTTCCTCCATGGACGGTGCTGCCGGCAGAAGCCTTGGCCGCAGCATGGGAACCGGTGGACTTGTGGGCCCGGGTGCGAGAGGCGCAGCGCCAGGACGCCTGGTCACAGCAAAGGAGAGCAGAGGTGGGCCCTGCATCTCCTTGGACCTTGGAGGAGGACTTACTCAAGTTTTGGGGGCGATTATACGTGCCCACAGGACCACTCCGAGCCCTCGTCATGACCCAGTGCCACGACAACCCTGCAGCAGGACATTTTGGGTTCTTCAAGACCCTCCACCTGGTCACACGGACCTTTTGGTGGCCCCGAGTGTGGCATGATGTACATGCGTACGTGACATCCTGCATGCCGTGCCGGCAAGCCAAGGCCGCCACGGGGGCCCCTCCCGGGCTCCTCCAGCCCTTGCCGACACCCGACAGACCCTGGGGGCGATCTCCATGGACTTCCTGATGGACCTGCCGCCATCCCCTGGGTTCACCACAATGCTGCTGGTGGTGGACATGCTCACCAAGATGGCACACTTCATCCCATGCCACGGGCTGCCCACAGCTGCCAAAACGGCCCGTCTCTTCCTGCAGCACATCTTCCGCCTCCACGGTCTGCCAGACAGGGTGGTTTCAGACCGCGGAGTTCAGTTCACAGCTCGCTTCTGGAAGAGCCTGATGGCCGCGTTGGAGGTGCAGGTGTGTCTGTCATCATCGCACCATCCAGAGACCGACGGGGGTACAGAGAAGGTCATCGGTATCCTGGAACAGTATCTCTGTTGCTTCGTCAACCAGCAGCAGGACAACTGGGCCGATTACCTGTCCCTGGTGGAGTTTGCTTTTAACAACTCCCAGCACACCTCTACCCAGATGACCCCGTTCTTTGCCAACGTGGAGTACCATCCGCGGCTCTTCCCTCTGGCACCACCGGACTCTCCTGTTCCCGAAACGCAGACCTTCCTGACGGAATTGCATGTGGTCCAACAGTTGGTACGTCGGCAGCTGGATCGGGCGAAGGAGGACTACAAACGGTCCGCCGACCGGTCCCCACGGGAGACGCCCCCGCTGGTGGTCGGAGACCGGGTGTGGCTCTCCACCAAACACTTCCCGTCCGACCGCCCAGTAAAGAAGTTGGACCACCGATTCATCGGCCCATTCCCCGTCGAGGTGGTCATCAACCTGGTAGCCTACCGACTGACCCTGCCACGATCCATGCAGATCCACCCCATCTTTCACCGGTCCCTTCTGGTCCCTGAGGCCACACTGAGTCCCCTTTGGTGCCCAACGGCGCCCGTTACCGTCGCCGAGGACAGGTTGGAGGAATCCGAAGTCCACAGCGTATGAGACTCCCGCTGGCTGAAGGGTCGTTTCCAATATTTGATCGCGTGGAAGGGATACGGGACTGATTTATCCTGGGTAGATGCCTCCGACGTTCATGCCCCTGACCTGGTGCAGGCCTTCCATGAGCAGAACCCAGCCCGACCGCATCCCGACCGTCAGCCCCGGGGGTAAGGTCCTGCGGTGAGGGATAGTGTTGTGACCCAGGTTCCCGGACTTGGACTCCTGGAGGAAGATGATTCAGAGAGTGAGAAGGAGGAGCTGGCAAGGCCTGCTTCCCCTGGGCCCTTTCCCTCCCTGGCACTGACCCAGGAGGAGGAGGAGGGGCTGGCAAGGCCTGATTCCCCCGGGCCTTCTTCTGATTTGGCAACGCCCCAAGAATAATCTTGGCTTGATGCGAGACTGCGGAGACGTGACTGGCGCGTGCAGCAGAGGAGGCATTGGGACAAGGTCAGAGAATGATGAGTCACAGAGTGACACCCACAGGGCTATAAAGCAGGAGACGGAGCTTCCTGGCTTTTTGTCTTGGACAAAGTAGTGAATTTGCACGGGCAAACTGTTTCAATGGAGGGAAGAATATGTTCCTGAGTGATTCTTGCCTTATCTATAATTTCCTAGTTATCTCCAGAGACTTGGCAGGCGCGTGGGTAGACATGGCCAGAACTTCTCTGTGCCAGAAGGAATCCAGCCAAATATAAATAAACTTGAATAAGGCTTTTGACTGACTTTTTGTTGGGAGTATTGGGAGGGGGAACTAAATGAACTGTTGTAAGTCAAGGAGTACCGGTAGAGTCCTCATTTGCCCCACTATGCAAATGGGTTTGCTGTGAACCACACATGAGTGTACTTGAAAAGTTGGTAACATTCTCAAATGGGCTTCTCCTAGATCAGGGGTCCGCAAACCTGGCTCTTTTAAGACTTGTGGATTTCAACTCTCAGAGTTTTGGGAGTTGAAGTCCACAAGTCTTAAAAGAGCCAAGTTTGCAGACTCCTGTGACCTAGATAAAGTCTTTTTAAACCATTTTTCTCTCAAGGCCCCTTTCTATTTTAAAAATTATTCAGCCTCCCCCAACCAAGAGTTTTTGTTATATTTGTACATATTTACCAGACTATATTAAATGTTACCAGAGCACTGTTGTGTCTGCGCCCCCCGAGCCGGGCCTCCTGCCAGAAAGTGACTTGGAGCCGGGCCTGCTGCCAGAAAGTGACTTGGAAAGTGAGGGGGAAGGACCGACAGGACTTACCTCAGGAGCACCAGCTCCCCTGGCTCAGCTCCAGGAGCCAGAAGCAGGCCAGGTGGAAGAGATAACGAGGCCTCCGTCCCCTGACTCTTCCCCCTCCCCACCAATGCCTTCAGACCCAGCTGATAGCAATCAGGCTTGGTTGGATCCTAGGTTTCGTAGGCAGGAGAGGAGGGAACAACAGAAGCAGGGGTGGGGCAGGCCTAGGAAGTGCTGATTCATGGAGCCACACACCACAGGATATAAAGGCAGTGAGCACTGCTGTGTCTCTTCGTAGCTGGCAAATCAACTGATTAACTGAGAGCTGAAGTGACTCACCAGCGTCGAGGGAGATATCAGAGAACTTGGCAGACGTTCGCTATTCTGCTGCCAGTACTGATAGTGCCGGCTAATTAAGCCATCACTCGGACGGAGGCGAAGGAGGACAGAACAAGCACATCCCATTCTCATAGGGCCTCCATAGCTGCCCAAAATTGTGCAGGAATGCAATGTGCTTTCAAGAATAGCTGTTGTCCTTTGCCCAACATGTGTGTTATAGGTTCGCCATCACTGATCTAGACAGACCAACTACCATACTGAACATTCTCAGAAGTGCTATCAGTTGCAACGAAAACACCCCTCAAAATATTGGCATCTAACTCGGATATCCTTAACAAAGTTGGACTCCGTGCATCTTACTGAAGCTGGCACTGCTCCACTTTTATATTCAGTGAAATCTAACACAGGATCATACAGATCTGATTTCCAGAGTGTGGAAATGCGTGAAGTCCTTGAAGTCAACGCTGTGTGTCTCATGCTGATTCAGTGTCAGTGAGTTGTTTCCACAACGCTTCTACTGATGCTTTTCACTTGGCTTGTAACCTTAGCCTTTGTGCCTGTTTGCTAGGGAAGAGGGGAATTTAAAAGCCATTACATCTTGTCCTAAGGTGCCTCTTCCAGTGTTTCCCATCAGCAGGGATATGATAATGTAGAACAGGGGTGTCAAACTCAAGGCCTGGGGGCCGGGGCTGGCCTGGGGGGGCGGTTTAGATCTGGCCTGTGGGGCCGCCCTGGAAACAGCGAAGGACTGGCCCGCAGTGCCTCTGTTTTTGCTGGCAGAGGGTTGCAGGAGGCCATTGCAGCCGAAAATGGATCTCAGGAGGCCGTTTTTGCTGGCACAGCACTAAGGCCGCCACAGGCGCCCCCAACATGAGTGATGTCGAGCTGGCCACGCCTCCCCGACCCCTCTCCCTCTCCCCAAGGTCAAACACAACCCTCAATGAAATCAGGTTTGATACCCCTGATGTAGAAGGTAGTCCTTTTAAAAAACCATTTCAAGTTTCTAGTCCTTAGGAACTTGCTAGAAATAAGTTGCATCCAATTCAGTATGAACATGTATACCTGGTTTGCACGATGGCTTCCAAAGCTAAAAGATGCAGATTGCAGCAAAGAGAGCAGAAAACTCTGGTTTTTGGTTGCCCTTTTTCAGTCCGGACTCTTGCAGCCTGTCCTGTATCAGATAACCTTCATGCATTACATATAACACAGTAAACTGAAATGTGATTTACTGCAGGGGTCTCCAACCTTGGCAACTTTAAGACTTGTGGACTTCCAACTCCCAGAATTCTGGGAGTTGAAGTCCACAAGTCTTAAAGTTGCCAAGGTTGGAGACCCCTGATTTACTGTGCTTATTTGAAGCCAATTATGTTGTGTGAATGTATTCCGTGTGATCAGTGGTAGGATTCAAGCAATTTAACAACAGGTTCTCTGCCCTAATGATTCCTTCCAACAACCAGTTCACCAAATTGCTCAGTAAGTTAACAACCGGTTCTCCCGAAGTGGTGCGAACTGGCTGAATCCCACCACTGCGTGTGATGGGTTCTACAAAGCAGTTGAGTTTTATTTAATACAGCATGGCTGATCCTACTACCATGGGCATCAGGAAGGAAGGAAGGAAGGAAGGAAGGAAGGAAGGAAGGAAGGAAGGAAGGAAGGAAGGAAGGAAGGAAGGAAGGAAGGAAGGAAGGAAGGAAGGAAGGAAGGAAGGACAAGTAAAGTTGCAGTTATAATCTGGTTTCTGCCAAATGCAGGTAGTCCTTGATTTACAACCATAATTGAGCCCAGAATTATGACCATAAGCCACGCCAGTCATTAAGCAGGTCATCACGTAATAAACCTAATTTTACAACGTATTTTTTGGTGGCCATTAAGCAATTGACTGCAATGGGAGTTTACTGCTGGAAACCAGAAGTAAATGTTGGTTTCTGGCAAAAAAAGTTATAAATTGTCATGCCGTGACCTTGGGATCGTCTTCATTGAAGCACAGTGTGTATTTCAGGCGTTTGTGACACCTCAGCAAAACTGTTGCTTCATTCCCGCATCCTTTTGGACCTGGGCAGATAGGCTTTTGTTATTTTTGTTATTTCACAAGCCCAATCTGAAACATTTCTCAACATGGGCCTCTTTTACCACAACGAACTATCTGTAGCTTTCAAAAAGATCCAGACCACTGTTTAACCATCTCCCACGAAAAAAATAATAACGAATAATGCAAAAACTGAGCAACCTAGAAGAAACAAATAGAAATGGCTGACTGCAAGGAAGCAAGTTACTTCGGACGGCTTCTGCAGAAGACAGTTTAATAAATTTATTTATGTATTCATTCATCCATCCGTTCTTTCTTATGGCGTTGTGAATGCCCTCATCTAAGGTCTGGATGCTAAACGCTCAAGCCTGCTAGCCTGAATGGGAGACCATAGTGGCAGCTCAGAAAACATGTACAGCAAACGGAAATAAAGGAAATTGCAAATCATTTGCATTATTGCCAAGAGAACAACATGGACATATACAGGTAGTCCTTGACTTACTGCCACAAATTGAGCCTAAAACTTATGTTGCTAAATGAAACATTTGTTAAGTGAGTTTTGCCTCGTTTTACAGCTTTTCTTGCCACAGTTGTTAAGTGAATCACTGCTGTCGTTAAGTTAGTGACACAGTTGTTAAGTGAATCTGGCTTCTCCATTGACTTTGCTTGTCGGAAGGTCGCAAAAGATGATCACATGAATACGGTCATAAATATGAGTCAGTTTACAAGTGTCTGAATTTTGATCATGTGAGCATAGGGATGCTGCAATGGTTGTAAGTGTGAAAAATGGACATAACATACTTTTTTCAGTGTTGTTGTAACTTTGAAGAATCACTAAATGAACTGTTGTAAGTTGAGGACTACCTGTATTCACTTAGTCACCACCCTGGCAACGTCAGTTGCTATTGTGAGCTAGCTTTGGTTTCATCTAATTTCGAGGGGTCAGTGATACGCTGGTGATTAAAAAAAAATAACAGCTGAATCTGGAAATTCTTGTCCAGGCCTTTCAGATAATTCCGAATTCAGTCATTTTGTAATGGCGGCTGGTCCCCTTTTCTCTTAGAGATCTTTTACATGCTGTTATGATTCTCTACATGTTGGTTTGCAAATTCTCCTCATCTGGGTCCATTGCTTTGTTTTCATAGACATTTTCCTCAGCGCTGTAGGGAAAAGAGGGAAAAACAAAACACTGTGGAGCTGAGCAGTGGTGAAATTCAGGTTTTTTTACTACCAGTTCTGTGGGTGTGGCTTGCTGGGCGTGGCTTGGTGGGCATGGCAGGGGACAGATATTGCAAAATCCCCATTCCCACCCCACTCTGGGGCCAGCCAGAGGTGGTATTTGCCAGTTTATTTATTTATTTATTTATTTTGTTAAGAATGTATTAGGTCAGGGGTAGTCAACCTTTTCGCTCACTTTTGTATCTCTGTTAGTAGTAAAATTTTCTAACCGCCCACCGGTTCGGGGGGAGATGCGTGAGCTATTCTGGGACAAGGCTCTTTTGTTTGCGGTCGCACTATAGCGCCATTTAGTTTCACTTACGTAACTTGAACTAAATTTACGTGCGGGCGATACAAATAGTATATTTTCAGAAATTTAAATTGTCACGGGGAATTTTATGAAAACCTAATGAAAATGTTTTTAAATAATGCTATGAAATTTTTTTAAAAAGTCAATTAAATTAAAAAAAAAGGAAAGTGTTTCAGTATTGGACAAAACCCCTACCACCCACCATGAAAGCTGGAATGCCCACTAGTGGGTGGTAGGGACCAGGTTGACTACCACTGTATTAGGTAATAAGCATAAGCATGGATTGGATACATAAAATAGATACAAATAGAGGAAACATTAGGACAGGGACTGTAGGCACGCTGGTGTGCTTATGGACGCCCCTTACAGACCTCTTAGGAATGGGGTGAGGTCAACAGTAGGCAGTCTTAGATTAAAATTTGGGGGGTTTGGGGATGAAACCACAGAGTCAGTTAGTGCATTTCAGGCATTGACCACTCTGTTGCTGAAGTCATATTTTCTGCAATCGAGTTTGGTTCGGTTTAGCTTGAATCTATTGTGTGCTCGTGTATTGTTGTGGTTGAAGCTGAAGTAGTCATTAACAGGTAGGACATTGTAGCAGATAATTTTATGAGCTACACTTAAGTCATATCAAAGGCGGTGTAGTTCTAAGTTTTCTTAGCCCAGAATTTCAAGTCTGGTGGCATAAGGTATTTTATTGTGAGCAGAGGAGTGGAGGACTCTTCTTGTGAAATATTTCTGGACACGTTCAATTGTATTAATGTCTGATATGCAGTGCAGGTTCCAGACAGATGAGCTGTATTTGAGAATTGGTCTAGCAAATGTTTTGTACGCTCTGGTTAGTAGTGTGATATTACTGCAGAAGAAACTACGCAAGTTTAGGTTTACAACACTTAATGCCTTTTTGGCGATGTTGTTACAGTGGGCTTTGGCACTTAGATCATTAGATATGAGTACTCCAAGGTTCTTGACAGAGTGAGGGTCATCTACAAGGTCATGTCCACTCAGCTTGTATTTTGTGTTCTGGTTCTTTTTGCCAATGTGAAAGACAGAGCATTTGTTAGTTGAGATTTGGAGTTGCCAATTGTTCGACCATTCCGACACAAAGTCAAGGTCTTTTTGAAGGGTAGCAGCATTGTCGGTGGTGTTAAATATTTTTACATCATTGGCAAAGAGAATGCAGTTGCTTATAATATGATCACAAAGGTCATTTATGTATAGTATGAAGAGTTTTGGTCCTAGAACGCTGCTTTGGGGGACACAGCTATTAACAGATACAGGATTTGATACGGCGCTCCCTATTTTGACCACTTGTTGTCTGTTCAGCAGGAACACAGCTATCCAATTATGTAGGGGTCCAGAGATGCCATAGAATTTTAGTTTTAAAAGTAGTTTGTCATGTACAACTGAAACAAAGATTTTACAGAAGTCTATGTAAATTGCATCTATTGCTTTGCCCTGATTGTGATTTGTAGTCCATATGTTCTTGCAGTGTAGAAGTTGTAGATTACAGGATATTTTTTTTCTGAAACCAAATTGTTTATTAGAGAGTAGGTTGTTTGTTTCTAGGTGGAGGGTAATGGATTGGTTAATTATTGATTCCATGACTTTGCAGGTGGTGCAGCATAAAGAGATTGGTCTATAATTTTCAACTAGGCTGGGCTCTCCCTTTTTGAAGATAGGGATGACCATGGCTAGTGACCATAGCTTGTTTAGAGAGCTGGTCCTGAAGGATTTTTCAAAGATTATGCTTAGGAGTTCTGCTATAGCAGTGGACAGGTTTTTTTAAGAATTATGTACATAGTCCATCAGTTCTGATAGATAGAGATGGTTTTAGTCTGTGTAGTACCTTTTCAATGTTATCGTCTGTGAAATCTATTTGTGTTAGATCGTTGTAGTTATTTGTGGTACGATTAGGGAATGTTGGGCATGAGCCATTGCTGTTTACAAAGACTGAGCCGAGCTACTCAAGTTCGGCCGGTTCTCTGAACTACTCAAAATTTCCCCTACTGGTTCTCCAGAACCTGTCACAACCTGCTGGATTTCACCCCTGGAGCTGAGACTAGTCACTTAGCAGACTTACTATGAACTGCAAAGAGGAGGTGTGAAAAGCAGCAGAATATTTAGAATAGTTGGCCATGAATACCCACAAGGGATGGACCTTGGGACCCAACAATGATGCTGGTTTTGTCATATTATTCATCTATTTTGATTTTGGCCCCTCCTGATTGCAAGGCGACTTTGCTCACAATGTAAGAATAACACCAATATATAGAAATACACTAAGGCAGGGGTGTCATGCTCGCGGCCTGTGGGCTGGATGCGTCATGCACTGGCCACGCCCATCCCCGGTTTAGTGAAGGGGGAAAAAGTTGCGATACGTCACATGACGACAACGTGTCATCGCGAGTTTGACACCCCTGCAGTAAGGGAACTAACTAATCAGAATGCCAATCCAAACAATTAACATCAAAATAGCAATAGCATTTAGACTTATATACCGCTTCACAGTGCTTTACAGCCCTCTCTAAGCGGCTTACAGAGTCAGCATAGTGCCTGCAGCAATCTGGGTCCTCATTTTACCCACCTCGGAAGGATGGAAGGCTGAGACAACCTTGTGAATCGAACTGCTGGCAGCCGGCAGTCAGCAGAAGTAGCCTGCAGTACTGCATTCTAACCACTGTGCCACCAAAATATATGAAACATATGACAAACGTATCTAAATTGTAACCCAGCCATCTTCAAGCTGCCAAGCTTAAGAAAAACTGATGTAGATGTTGAAGAGGGAAGAGAATGTCAAACCCTGGGGCCAATTTTGATGAAAGCAGCCAGAGCCATACAGGTAGTCCTCAACTTGTGACCACAATTGGAATCAGAACTTCCATTTCCAAGTAAGGCAGTTGTTAAGTGAGTCATGCACAATTTTATGAGGGTTTTTTTTTGTCATGGTTAAGCAAATCACCCCAGTTGGTAAGTGAATCACATAGTTGTTAAGTGAATCCAGCTTCCCACATTGACTTTATTTGTTAGAAGCCAGCTGAGAAGGTCGCAGTTGACAATCCTGGATGTTGCAACTGGCGTAAATCCATGTGTGTTGCCAAGCACCAACATTTTAATCACATGACAATAAGGGACATTGGAACAGTTGTGTGACTTGTCATATGTCACTTTTTCCCGTGCCATTGTAACTGCGATCGCTAAACGGTTGTAGGTAAAGGATTACCTGTGCATGCCCATAATTGGGTGGGAGGAGCATGAATAACCATGTTGACTAGCTCCACCACTGGATACCCAAGACATAAAATGCCTTTTAAAAATCTATTGAAGCAGTAATATTTACCTGCCCTTGCTCTCTATGTTCTCCATCTCATTCTTGTCATCCTTTCTGGAAAATGGAACAATATTAATGAAGAATTAGGGAGGGAAGGGAGGATGAAGAAGCAGGGTAGAACCCCCATCCCTCAAAATATAAGACCCTCATTGCTCCACTCCTTAAACCAGGGGTCTTCAACCTTGGCAACTTTAAGCCTGGCGGACTTCAACTCCCAGAATTCCCCAGCCAGCTTAGCTGGCTGGGGAATTCTGGGAGTTGAAGTCCGCCAGGCTTAAAGTTGCCAAGGTTGGAGACCCCTGCCTTAAACACACAAAGAGAGATACAATCACAGCATCGCACTAATCAGATAGAAACCCTGGTGACCTTCATTCGTACAATGCTCCCAACTTGATTAGCTGTAACTTTGATTAGAGATGTATGGGAGCTTTTGGGCAGCTTAGATTTGTTGTGTAAATTTCAGCCTCTTTGATTAGCTTGCTGGTCAATGTTTTGGGCAAATCTGCAACATGGGTTAATTATGCAACTGAGCTTCTGTGAAAGTGATTGTGTTTTTATCTTTTCCAAGTGGAGCATATCAGGAATCCAATCTTAATGTGCTTGTGATGTTTGTGTTTGTCAGATGAAACAGGTCAGGCTTCAGTCATACACTCTGAGAGGGAGGACCAAGAAGAGAACTAATCTTGCAATTCAGAAGCAGCCTTTATTTTGGACTTGCTGGCACCAAGCTGGGAAATCTAAGACAAGACTCCGGCTGTGACCCTGCAATTAAAGCCTTGTCTCTTTTTACATGCCTCTCACACACAGCACATGTAAGCAAGAGGTGGAGTACAATCATGCTGTTGTAACTCCTGTCTTAGCTTTTTTCACACACACACACACACACACCTCCATGTTTGGAAGGTGGATGGACTCAGCTCAGTTACAGCGTTGATGGGCACAGCATTAGAAGTTCTGAAGGACCTGGTTGGGGGACAGGTCTTTCTAGAGAAGATAGATCAATGTGTTTGCTAAGAGTTGGTGCTAATTTGAAGGCACATAATCAGTCAATCAGTGGTTGTTCCAGTTCTGTGTTAAATGAGACCTTAAAAACCTAAAGACAGAGATCTAGAAAAGACATACTTTTGGAAGAAAAATATCCGATTGATGAGGTTTGCCATGAACATCACAAACAAGAAGACCGTAACAGCGGTTAATCCCACCAGCCAGGGTTGCAAAGCAGTTGAGCCATCGGTTGTTTCTTTCACAAGGCCTGTCAGAGTTGATACAAGAAAGATTTAAATTACCCTTACAGTCTGATTCCTCCTTCACACACCCCTTTGTGGACTTTGCAATAATTGAGGGCTTCCAAATCCAGCCTGCAAAGATATGTATGACCAGTAGATGGCAACAAAGTGGGTTTGTATCCCATGGCTGCCATCTAATGGTTCCCTAGAGATTTGCAGCCCAGTTGTGATAGCCCTAAATTTGACCAAGAGCTTAGTGCTGGATGCTGTAATGCAGGGGTGTCCTACTGGTGGCCCATGGTCCGGATGCATCACGCGCAGGCCATGCCCATCCCCTGCTCTGCGAAAAAAGTTGTGATACGTCATGTGACAGCAACATGATGCCGCAAGTTTGACACCTGTGCTGTAATGTAAGAACAGATTAACCAACATGGTTCATGTACAGAGTGCAGGTCTCACTTTGAACGGGAGAAGAAGGATACCGTAGCACAGATTGAATTGCCAATCGCTTTTCTGATTCTGTTGATTTTTCTCCAATTAAGATTAAGTAACTGATAAATCTGATTTAAAAAAATAAGATTCCAGAGTCCCAGATACCCCACAGCAAGGATGAAATCCACTTACCTTTGCTACTGGTTCACAAATGGGAGCACGCGTGTGTGCGTGCGGGCTTTGCTCATGCGTGACACCTCTGCGCATGTGCAGGACCTTCTGCGCATGAGCAGAGCATCAAAAACAGGACGTGATGACATCCGGGTGGGTGGGCGGAGCCTTCTGCTGCCGCTACCAGTTCACCCGAGCCGGATAGAACGGGCTGCATTTCACCACTGCCCCACAGAATGAGAAAGCTCACTATGGAGGAGTCCTGGAAATTCTCAGCTCCAATTTCTGGCTGCAAATATTAGTATTTTGCAGTGGACTGTTTATAGCCTCAGGGCCGATATGATTCCTGAGCCCATTGTGCAGTGGTGGGATTCAAATAATTTAACCACAGGTTTTGTGGGCGTGGCTAAGTGGGCATGGCCAAGTCATCATGCAACTGGGTGGGCATGGCCAGGTCATGTGACTGGGTGGGTGTGGCTAAGTGGCCATGTGACTGGGTGGGCATTGCCAACTCCATATCACTTACTTCCACCCAGTCACATGACCACCCCCATCCATGCCTACCCAGGTTTTGTGGCTCCCAGTATTTTCTTTTAAACAGGTATCTCTGTGTGTCTCTTTTTCTCATCTCTCATCTCTCTTTCTTTCTCCCCCTCTCTCTTTCTCCCCCCCTCTTTCTCTCCATCACTCTTTCTCCAAATGGGGTAGGGTAGGCTGACCCTGCCCTGGTATTCTAACATTTCTTGCCTGAGAATTTCCTGTGGATGAATCCTGTTGTGGAGCCACATAAAATGACACTGTTTTCCCAATCAAGCAGTTATGTACGGTTTTTTATTTAAAATGCATCACAGTAATTGTCAATTACACCTGCCCACAGAGTCATCTCAGTTCTTCCACAATTGGGATAGAGTTATCATACTGATTTGTGCTTTGTTGTCCTTGCAGTAATTGGTAAATTAGCCATTAGCTCTTGGGTATATTTTATTTTTATTTATTTATTTTTGTCACACAGTATATATAAGCATAAGAATGTAATAACTATACAATATATAAGTATATATATGAGTATGTAATAACTATATTCATTTGATATAATGAAAGGAAACATTAGGACAGGGACTGTAGGCATGCTTGTGCTCTTATGCACGCCCCTTACAGACCTCATAGAAATGGGGTGAGGTCAATAGTAGACAGTTTTTGGTTGAAGCTTTGATATCTCAGAGTTATGGCTGCGTTATAACCAAAAGAAATCTATGCTGCTCCTGAAAAAAATTCTCTTTCAAATTGTAAGGTGAGAAGTTGCATGTCCCATCTTACATTTGCTGGCAATATGGTAATTCTATTCTTTGTTTTGGGGAAAAAGATTGTCTTCAAGGTTGTTTTCTTTTCATTTAGCCATGGTATGAATGGGAATTGAAAAAGAGCAGTATATTTTTGATGCATACATAAAACAGTTGAGCAAATGAACTCAAAATTAGGAGTGCACTATAGGCATTTGAGAATGAGCTGTGTCAACAGAAAGGATGACACTATGAGCAATTTAGCTTTTGATCAATGTCTCTTTTAATTTGACATCTTGTGTTAGGCCTTTTTTAAAACCCCTCTAGATTCTTTTGGATTGAACTTTGTTAGTAGTTTTCTCAGTTTCTAATGTATATACAGATGGTGTTTCATGTTGTTCAAAGGGAAAGTCTGTTATGTGCTTTGCATTATAGTGTTATGTTTACTGTTTTTATTAAAAAGGCAAGTGCATAACTGAGGTACAAGAATCAGTTTAGTGTAGTGGTGAAGGCACCAGGCCTTGAAACCAAGAGACAGTGAATTCTAGTCTGGTCTTAGGCGTGAGGCCAGCAAGGTGACCTTGGGCCAGTCTCTCCCTCTCAGCCCTGGGAAGTAGGCAATGGCAAACCACATCTGAAATCTTGCCAAGAAAACTGAAAGGATTTGTCCAAGCAGTCACCAGAAGTCAAGAGTGACCTGAAGACAACAGATCCATATCTACCCAATTTATAATTTGTGGTGGTTTGAGTATGGCACATGCTCAGTTTGATTCTGTCTTGCATTTCAGGAGTTAAATTATGTCAATTATATCAGCTGTCTTTTTTTTTTGTTAACAATAGTAACTGGTGGAGAAAAATTGGCTGTTGCCAAAGCCAAGGAATTTACCAGTGAACCATTCTACCACTCTATTCCAGTGAAAAAAACTACAGTAACAATTATTTATTTATTTATTTATTTATTTATTTTATTTGATTTTTATACCGCCCTTCTCCCGAAGGACTCAGGGCGGTGTACAGGCATAATAAAACCGACAATACAATATACAAGTTTAAAATACGATTTAAAAAACTTATTTAAATTAGCCCAGTGATTAAAATTTACCATACTAAAAAACCCCGTTTAAAATTAATAAATTTAACATTAAAATCCCAATTTAAGCCAGCCCCGCGCGGATAAAAAGATGAGTCTTGAGTTCAAAATGTCCAAGGTCAGGTATTTGGCGAAACCCGGGAAGCTCGTTCCAGAGTGTGGAGCCCCACAGCGAGGGCCCTTCCCCTGGGGGCCGCCAGCCGACATTGTTTGGCGGACGGCACCCTGAGAAGTCCCTCTCTATGGGAGCGTACGGGTCGGTGGGAGGCGTGTGGTAACAGCAGGCGGTCCCGTAAGTTATATATCCTAAACACAAGTTACGGAAAACAATGTCTCTAAATAGCATAATCCTTAGATATAATTTCCTGATATTTTAGAGCACCAAAATAACAGAATATTTCAGACTGCAAAGACCATGCTGGAAAAACCAGGTCTCAGTTATTCTTTGAAAATTGGCCAGCGGGGAGCTTGAATCGGCTGGCTAGCAAGAGGCTTGGCTGCAGGTAGGTTTCGGTCAGCGGCCGCGTGGTGCTTGGATCAAGTGGGCAGCGAGGTGCATGGATCAGGTGGGCAGCGAGGTGCATGGATGGGGATAGGTCACGGCCGGCAGCCGGGCGGGCGCAGGTCAACCACCTTTCCCAGTCCCGCTTCCCCAGGGGCAGCACTCGGCTGTACTTGCCTTCTGTTGCTGATATCAACACTGATATCAGATAGGGTGTACTTTGAAAAACAAGGTAATTTTGGATGAAGATGGAAGATATGTAATAATTGTTGGAAATCTTAATGAGGAAAAAGTGACATTTGTTAATTTATATTTACCGAATGAAAAACAAAGAGAATTTCTTGAAAAAATAACAAAAATTTTGGAGAATGAAAGTGTAGGGAAAGTAATTGTGGCTGGGGATTTTAATTTAATCAGAGATAAAATAGATAGTACTAATCCCACCCGCTGTGGAGGAGCAAATAAAATGGGGATTTTAAATATGTGGATGCTTCGAAACGGCGTGGTCGATGTGTGGAGAGAGGTTAAAGGAATTGAGAGAGTATACACTTTTTTCTCTAAGATATATAATACATATTCTAGAATTGATTATATTTTTCTTTCTAAAGATTTGTTGAATAATGTGGATAAGGTAGATGTGGGAATTTTTAAAGATTCTGATCATGCAGAAGTTATGGTGGACTTAGATTTTAATTTTGAGAAAAAAGAAGCTATTGGAGATATGACGAGAAATTGTATAAAATGAAAAGGATAAAAATGGATACTTAAAAACTGGAGGAAAGTTGGAGATTAAATGATAACGGGGAGGTTAAATTTGAAATTGTTTGGGATGCGATGAAAGCGGTGTTTAGAGGGGAGAGTATTAAATTATCAAGTAGGAAATATAAAAATTATAAAATTAAAATGGAAAGAGATAAAAATCAGATTAAAGAAT
Organism: Ahaetulla prasina; assembly: GCF_028640845.1. NCBI lineage: Eukaryota > Metazoa > Chordata > Lepidosauria > Squamata > Colubridae > Ahaetulla > Ahaetulla prasina. The sequence continues at coordinate 361,744,139 of NC_080539.1, forward strand.
TGGAAAATCAATTTTTGCTTACTAAAGAAAAAAAATTCTTCAGGAGCTTAATATGTTAAGAAATAAAATGATAGAAGAAGATACAGAGTTAGTAAAAAGAAATTTGAGATTTTTAAATAGGAATTTTTTTGAATTTAGTAATAGAAATTCTAAATTATTGGCAAAGATGGCGAAAGATAAAAGAGAGAAGAGAGAAATTGGAGTTTTGATAGATGATAGAGGTATAAGATGTTATAAAAAATTAGAGAAATGTGAAGTGGTTAGAAATTTTTTTCAGAATCTATATTCAAAGAAACCAATTAATCGGGGAAAATTGCAAAGCTATTTAGAAAAGTATGTGGTGAAAATTGATCAAACATATAAGGAATTGATGGAAGAAGATATAACACAAGATGAGATTAATGGAATAATACAAAATTAAAATTAGGAAAGCTCCAGGTGAGGATGGATTACCTGTTGAGTTTTATAAAGAATTTAAAGAATTAATAATACCAAGATTGCAAAAATTATTCAATGGAATATTACATGGTGGGAAGTACCTTCGTCATGGAATAGAACGGTGATATCCCTAATTCCTAAACCAGATAAAGATTTAGAAAGGATTGAGTCCTATCGGCCCATTTCTTTAATTAATCAGGATGCAAAGATATTTACTGCTATTATAAGTAATAGATTAAATAGATTTATAGATAGATATATAAGTTATAATCAAGTAGGTTTTGTGAAGGGTAGATACATGAGTGATATTGTTAGAAGAGTATTAAATATTATAGATGTAGCTGAATATAATGGTGATAAAATTGGTATAGTATCATTGGATATTTTTAAAGCTTTTGATTCTGTACAATGGGAAACAATTAAAGTAATTGTGGAGGCTTTAGGCTTTGGTAATAAGTTTATACATGTTATTTCAAAATTGTACCAAAAGAGCAGTGCAAGAGTGAAGGTGAATGGAATATTAACTGAAGAGATAAAATTAGAAGCTGGTACGAGACAAGGATGTCCCTGTCCCCAACATTATTTTTATTGGCTATGGAAATATTGACAAAATGATAGAAAAGATGAAGAATTAGAAGGATATAAGGGTATAAGATAAATTTGTATGGATGATACTTTAATTATTTTGAAAATGTAGAGAAAGATCTGAAAAGATATATAAGCATTTGATAGAATTTGAGAAATGACAGGATTGAAAGTAAATTGGTCAAAGTCAGAATTATTGATGGATAGTAATGGTAATGAGTCTGAGAATATGCAAGAGCAATTTGGGATAAGGATTAAAACACATTGAAATATTTGGGTATAGTGCTTTCACTTAAGGTTAAAGAATTGAAAAAACTTAATTATGATGTGGTGATTAACGAAATTGAGAAGAAGATAGATAAATATAAAATTTTAAAGTTGTCTTGGTTTGGTAGAATTGCAATGTGTAAGATGATGTTGCTGCCCAAGTTCAACTTTTTATTCGAGATGCTACCACTAAATTTGACAGAGAAAGATATTGAAGGATATCAGAAAAAACTGGATAAATTTTGCAACGGTGGCAAAAGACCTAGATTAGTGAAGAAAATGTGGTATCAAAATCAAAAGGAAGGTGGATTAGGAATCCCCAAATTATTTAATTATTACTGTGCGTATGGTATCCGGATAGTGGTAAAAATACTTAAAGGTGAAGATAACTATTGGAGAGATTTAGAGTTAAGGGATATAGAAATTTGGATCAAGGTGGTTTTAGATAAAGCAAATTTAAAATGTGTAAGTAGAAGTTATTGGTTAAAGGATTAAGTAAAATGTGGAACAAATTTGTTAAAATTTTAATTCGGATATAATCTTTTGGGGAGACAACTGAATTTGGCCGATTAAAAATAATATAAAACGTAATGAAGTGATTAAAGAGGAAAATATAGAAATTATTAGAGATTGGATAAAAGTTATGGAAATGAAAGGAGGAATAAAGAAATTATTGAAAAATTAGGGTTAAGTTGGTTTGAAAAATACAGATAGAAAATGGACAAAAAACTAAAGGAAAATTATTCGATAAATAGATGTGAAACTGAATTTGAATATTTAGTATCTCGGATTATGAAAGATGAAATTGGGCTAAAGGGACTCGTTAGTAGGGTTTATAAGATTATAAATTCTGATGAAAAATTACAAAGAGAAACTTGGCTGCAGGTAGGTTTCGGTCAGCGGCCGCGTGGTGCTTGGATCAGGTGGGCAGCGAGGTGCATGGATCAGGTGGGCAGCGAGGTGCATGGATGGGGATAGGTCACGGCCGGCAGCCGGGCGGGCACAGGTCAACCACCTTTCCCAGTCCCGCTTCCCCAGGGGCAGCACTCGGCTGTACTTGCCTTCTGCTGCTGGAGCAGTCGGGGCAGTTTGAGGTGGGCAGTCCGAGATGGGGAACAGAGTGGTAGGCCACGGCAAAAGTAGGAAAATCTGGGCCACGAGCGAAAGGATAGCGATAGCTACAGCTATGCCTCAGTGTGTCATTAAGGCAAACTGTGCAACTTTGCAAGCGAGACCAATAAATAGTGGTGGGGGCGGGGCGATGGGCAGGCGAGCCAGCAATTTAAAAGACGCTTCGGTGTACTCCGAGGCCAATAAATAGTGGTGGGGCGGTGCCGGGTAAGGGGCGGCTGAGCCAGACATTTAACAAACAGTTCGGTGTGCTCCCGGGGGGAGGAGAGTGTGAGCCAGCAATTTAACAAATGGTGCTGCAAGGCCGGTAAGTAATGGTGGGGAGGGGAGGAGAAAGGGGCGGGGCGAACTGGCAATTTAACAAACGGTTCGGCCGAACCACCTAGAACTGGCAGAATCCCACCACTGCCATTGTGGCATCCTTTGCGGATGAAGCTTTGCGGATCAAGATGGGTAAAAATTCGTTGGCAGTCTTGTGCTACCTTGAGGCAAAATGCACATGAAAATAAATATGTTCACCTTAGAATAAATTTTAAAGGCCTCACTACTGAATTAGTAGTAGCTGAATTACGGCTTTGCTGTTTGCATCATACCCACCCACCTCTGGTGTTCCCTGAACTCTTCTGGAACATTAAAAGTGGATCTCAGAAACTCCGCGATTGCTTATCTCCAATCTATGTCTCCAATCTGATACCCTCCTATTTGCAGCTTGGTCTAGTGATTAAGGCATCAAGCTCGTCACCAGGCGTTTGTGAATTCTAGTTCCATCTTAGGCAAGAAAGCCGTCTGGGGAACCTTGGGGCAATCGCTCTCTCTTAGCCCAACCCACATCACAGGTTGGTTGCTGTGGGGAAAACAGGAGGAGGAAGCAAGATTAGCTATGTTCGCCATCTTGAGTTTCTTATAAAATCATAAAGGCGGGGATAAAAATCAAATAAATAAATACATTAATAGGACACAGTAACAAGAAGCATTTCTATTGCAGTGTAACATCTTAAAGGCAGCTTGCATGGAATTGGGATGGTATTGATTAACAATTGACAGGATTGTCACTATTAGGGAAAATTGCAGCAATTAAAATGAATATTTTGCCAAAATTGCTTTATTTAGTCCAAACGATTCCTATAAAATTAGATAAGAATTTCTTTAAAGAGTTAAACAAAATGTTTATGAAGTTCGTATGGGCAGGAAAAATGGCGAGGATAAAATTAACTTCACTTCAAGAGAGAAGAAGCGGAGGTGGCTTTGGACTCCCTGCGTGGGAAACCTATTACAAAACAGCAAATTTGGTTTGGGTTAGGGAATGGATTAATTTAAAGAATAGGAGAATTTTAACACTGGAAGGACACGATCTTCAGATGGGGTGCCATGCCTTCATATAGAACACCAGCAATAAGAAACATTCACCTTCATATTTTTATAGACATACACTGCGAAATTCACTGATAGACTTGGGTGGGAATTAGGAAGAAGCATTATCTCAAAATAGCAGGCTGGTTATCCACTACAGAGGCAATGATTTACCCCAACATGTTAGATATTGGTAAAATGGTACAATACAATCAAATTTTGGACATTGGAGGAAAATTAAAATCTAACCAAGAATTAAAGGAACAGGGAATAATCATTGGTGGCCGTATCTTCAATTGCAATCTAGATACAAAAAAGATTTAGAGGAATTTGGAATTGAACCAAAATTAACACAATTAGATAAATTATTAAGAGGCCCGGAAGAGAAATTATCTAAAATATATAATTATGTATTAAATTTTGATTTAGGAGAAGAAATTGTAAAGAAATTGATCAATAATAGCATTGGCTAAAAATATTGGGCACAACATTGAGTTAGAAGATTGGGAAAAAATTTAGGAGAAAAACTATACATTAACAAACCTGCCGCATATGAAGAAAACCAGTATAAAATGTTCTATTGGTGATATCGGTGGCATTTAGCCCCAATAAGACTCGCAAAAATGTATCCTAACCTAAAACCTAATTGCTGGAAATGCAAACAAGTATCAAGGTACCTACTTCCATGTATGGTGGCTTTGCCCAGAAGTCAAAAAATTTTTGGATTAAAATACAGAAATGGCTAAAAAAATCACACACTGTAATATAGAATTGAACCTGAACTGTTTCTTCTGGGGATTATTAAAGGAAATTACCCTAAATGGATTAAATATTTGATTATTCACATAACCACAGCAACAAGAATCATACTTGCACAAGCCTGGAAAATGTCCACTATACCAACAGACTGCAATAATCCGGAAAATTTTCGAATGTGCAGAAATGGACAAACTTACTTTAAAATTAAATAATAAGGAAGACTCGGAATACTATTTAACTTGGGAAAATTGATATCAATGGATAGAGATTAAAAATAAGGAATGTATAGAATAAAATAAGATACAAAATGTGTTTAAATATGTTGATTAAGTAGGAATATTTGGGAATAGATGTAGAAAATTAAGAATTATGTACTGTCAGAATGACGTTGAATTGTATAATTATTACGGATGTATTTTTGTTATAGGTGTATTTTAACTTATATTTTAGGATTTTAAATGTTAATAAAGTTTAAAAAAAATAATTGACAGAGCTCTTTCAAGAAGCCATGCACTGCATCGCCTCTGGGTCTTCAGTGCTTCACAAAAGACCATCAGGGCCAATCTGATCTTAGGGTTATTCATCTTTGGTGTTCCAGAGCAGGGGTCTCCAACCTTGGTCCCTTTAAGACTTGTGGATTTCAACTCCCAGAGTCCCTCAGCCAGCAAAGCTGGCTGAGGAACTCTGGGAATTGAAGTCCACAAGTCTTAAAGGGACCAAGGTTGGAGACCCCTGTTTCAGAGGGCATTGTTCAACTGAAGTTAATTTAAAAGATGTTTTTTTTTCATGAGGAATCCAGTTGGAACACATTCTTGCTATGGTCAATTTTCCCTGATTAAATGATTAAAATGGTTTAATCATTTTAAATGTCACACTTAAATATTTTTTCACAAAGTGTGGAAATGGGTCAAACTGTGGATAATTTAAGCTGCAAAGCCATGTCACTTTAAAATGTGATATAAGAACTGTATCCTGTTTGAAGGCTTCTGTTCTTTTTAAATTAACCTTTATTTAATTTTATTTATATATTGTGAAGGGAGTATAAAATCAAACTAATTAAATTATCTAGGAGCTCGGATGGGGTAATAATAAACTACTGAAGTTCGCAGATGACACAGCAGTGATTGGTCTCATTTGAGACAATGATGAATCCACATACAGACTGGAGGTTGAACATCTAGCCTCGTGGTGCGACCGGAACAATCTGGAACTGAACACACTCAAAACCGTAGAAATGGTGGTGGACTTTAGGAGAAACCCTTCCATACTTCCACCTCTTACAATACTAGACAACACAATATCAATAGTAGAGACCTTCAAATTTCCAAGTTCTACCATATCGCAAGATCTAAAATAGACAGCTAACATCAAAAACGTCATCAAAAAAGCACAACAAAGAATGTTCTTTTAAAATTTGTCTGAATCTTTTTAATCCAAAATTACATTTTTGAGGAACTGCATGCCACTCAGATCTAGCTGATTGAAGTGGCTTCTAAGACCTGTATATAAATTAATATAAATATCACACAAGGTTCCCAACCCAAATGGGGCCTTACATAACTGCCCCCCAAATCCTTCCCAGCACGGCCCTCAGATTTTCCCACCCAATGCTGTTCCATACCTTGGCCATGAGAACAGGGAGCGAAGACAACTCCTACAAACACCACCAAGTAGAAAAACAAGTTCATTGTTGGGGTTTTTTTCCAGCCTGGAAGCCTTGTGTCACAATGTGTTCTTTGCCTGGACACCTTTGTTGCTACTACTTTAGAAGGAGGGGATGGATTATTTTCCTTGCAATCTGGAGTATGGACTTGGAACCGGAGGGCACTTGATAATGACTCCTCATTAGCGCTTTATGAAACTGATACCAAGCTGCTATGCTTTGATATGAGGAAAATGTATAACCAGTTAGATCCATGGAAAGGCGTGCAACGCCCTGGGGATACGGCAGACCAACCAGAGTGGCTTAAACATCAGGGGACAAATGAAAAAAAGCAACAGGGGTGTCAGAGATAAAAAATATGCTGATTGAATCTTCAAGGGTAATTTTGAGAGGGAGGGAGGGAGGGAGGGGAGGGACATACAATGGACAGTGTTAGAGATAAAAAAATATGCTAATTGGGTCATCAAGGGTAATTTTTTTATTGGGGAAAAAGGGAGAAAGGAAAGGAAAGGAAAGGAAAGGAAAGGAAAGGAAAGGAGGAAGGTCAGTCAATGGAAGTGTGAGAAATAAAAATATGCTGATTGAGCCATCAAGGAACATTTTTTTATTGTAAAGGAAGGACGGAAAGAAGGAAGGGAAGGAGGGACAGTGTATTAAGGTTTCACATGCAAAGCAAAATCACACCTTCCTTGAGGAAGAGGGCAATTCGTTAATATCAGGAGGAGAAATGACAAAATTCTTGGGACTTATATAAGCATGTCAAAGGGTAAATCAAGGAATATCATCTTATTATATTTTAAGTTGGTCAATCTGACGGTTTTAATTCGGCCACTATTGAATAGGTATTTTAAATTGATATTTTAACTTTGTATATTTATTGTTCTTATCTTGGCTGTACACCGCCCTGAGTCCTTCGGGAGAAGGGCGGTATAAAAATTTAAATAAATAAATAAATAAATAAATAAATAAACCGGCAGGGGCCGGTTTAGCTCATGCTGGTAAAAGCCTGTTATTAAGAACACAGTAGCCTGCAATTACTGCAGGTTCGAGCCCGGCCCAAGGTTGACTCAGCCTTCCATCCTTTATAAGGTAGGTAAAATGAGGACCCAGATTGTTGGGGGGGCAATAAGTTGACTTTGTAAAAATATACAAATAGAATGAGACTATTGCCTTATACACTGTAAGCTGCCCTGAGTCTTCGGAGAAGGGCGGGGTATAAATGTAAACAAAAAACAAAAACAAAAAATTAGAGGGAAAGCAGCTCAAATTATTTTTCTTAATGGTGTGCAGGCTAGTAGCCTTTCCATAGGCACCCAAAATCTGGGGTTGGGGAATCATGAAATAAAAAATTCCTCTGGAAACATGGTTGGAATGAGATGGGAGGGAGACACAGGACGTGGGCTTCATCTAAAACAGGGGTAGTCAAACTTTTTATACCTACCGCCCACTTTTGTATCTCTGTTAGTAGTAAAATTTTCTAACCGCCCACCGGTTCCACAGTAATGCATCGTCTGCGCATGCCTCTCATGCATCGTGCATTGGGTTTGGGGGGGCGGGGGCGGCTACCAGCTCTGCTTGTCTGTTACAGCTGGGTGGTGTGGGGGGAAATGCGCAAGCTATTCTGGGACGAGGCTCTTTTTTTTGCAGTCACACTACAGCGCCATTTAGTTTCACTTACATAATATGACCTAAACTTATGCACGGGTGATACAAATAGTATATTTTCAGAAATTTAAATTGTCACGGGGAATTTTATGAAAACCTAATGAAAATGTTTTTAAATAATGCTATGAACATTTTTTAAAAAGTCAATTAAATTAAAAAAAAGGAAAGTGATTCAGTATCGGACAAAAACCCTACCGCCCACCCTGAAAGCTGGAACGCCCACTAGTGGGTGGTACGGACCAGGTTGACTACCACTGATCTAAAAGAACCCTGAGCGTGTATGCAAGCACAGCCTTATTCTCCTGGGCAGGATAATCCAAAGCTAGCAGCTTTCTAGGAAGGAAGCAAAGAGGAGATGGAACCAGTTTTCAGAACTTGTATATTATCTTGGAAAGAAATAAGCTTACCACACATTGGTCTGCTCTGTTTGCTGTTCCATCCATCCATCCAATATGATACCTTGCTGATCCAGAAGTAGGGTTGTCCATTGGAACTGGTTTTTGGTTATGGCAAACTGGGAACCAGTTTGATGTAGTTCTTTAAAATCCAACATATTTATGCTATTCCAAGCAACATGAGACAAATTACTTAAGCCAGGGGTCTCCAACCTTGGTAACCTGAAGCCTTGTGGACTTCAACTCCCAGAATTCCTCAGCCAGCAAAGCTGTCTCCAATTTTTTTTTTGTCACAACAGTATATACAAACATCAACATAAACAATAATTCATCATGAGAGAAAAAGTATATATAAGTAAAAGTATGCATATAATACTATAATGAAGAGAACAATAGGACAGGAACGGTAGGCTCTTTTGTGCTCTTATGCACGCCCTTTAATTCTGGGAGTTGGAGTCCACAAGTCTTCAGGTTGCCAACATTGGAGACCCCTGACCTAAACCATACCCTAAACCAGTGTTCCTCAGCCTCAGCCACTTTAAGATGTATGGCAAACTGAAAGCTAGTTTGATGGAGTGGTTAAAGTATCAGAGTAGAAATTGGGAGACGGTGAGTTCTAGTCCCACCTTAGGCACAAAGCAACTGTGTGATCTTGGGCCAATCACTTTCTCTCAGCCCTAGGAAGGAAGCAATAGCAAAGCACGTCTGAAAAACCTTGCCAAGAAAGCTTTCCCCACCGTTTTCTTATTTTGTATTTTGTATCTTATTTTATCTTCTAACTCAATAAAAGAAATGTTAAACCATTTATAAATTAAACTGTCCAGAGTTTTGGTTTTAAGATCGAGTGGCCATGCATATTTTGGGTACACTAGGCTCTTTTTACATTTAAAAGAACCTGGAGAACAAAGAGAATTGAAAAATGTAAAACTGAACTTGAAAAACAAGACATTCACAGTGAAAGAAAAAAAAGAATGCAAAACCCCAGTTCCTCGTTGCAGTGAAATCTGGTAGCTACAGAAAAATGTGACGATAATATAATTTGCATGAAATGCTTGTATCTCTGAAATTCTGAAAGATTTATTTTTATTTTATTTATTTTATTTATTTGTCACAACAGTATATATAAGCATAAGTATGAAATAACTATACTACATAAAGCATATATATAAACATAAGTGTGTAATAACTATATGAAATTGGATACAATCAAAGGGAACATTAGGACAGGAATGGTAGGCACATTGGTGCTCTTATGCACGCCCCTTACAGACCTCTTAGGGTGAGGTCAATAGTAGATAGTCTTTGGTTAAAGCTTTAGGGATTTGGGGAAGAGACCACAGAGTCTGATAGTGCATTCCAGGCATTAACAACTCTGTTACTGAAGTCATATTTTCTGCAATCAAGATTGGAGCAGTTCACATTAAGCTTAAATCTATTGTGTGCTTGTGTATTGTTGTGATTGAAGCTGAAATAGTCTTCAATTGGAAGGACATTGTAAGAGATGATTCTATGAGTTAAACTCAGGTCATATCGAAGGCGGAGGAGTTCTAAATTTTCTAAACCCAGGATTTCAAGTCTGGTGGTATAAGGTATTTTGTTGTAATCAGAGGAGTGGAGAACTCTTCTTGTAAAATATTTCTGGACATGCTCAATTGTGTTAATGTCCGAAATGAGGTATGGGTTCCATACAGGCGATAGCAAGAAGATCCATAAATGCAGATGAACAGGAGAAAAGTCCTCTTATTTTTCCTTCATTTGGCATCTTTTCCCCCCAGAGAGGATTAAACAGGGAGAATGCAAGTGGATTTGCTACAGTTGTATTTAACCTGTGATGTTTTTCAATTCTAGAGGAGAATAGGAAGGAAGCTTCAAATCTAATGGAGAAACTAAGCTAATGGGGTCAAAAGGCAGACTGAATCAGCTTGGCAGTTCTTGGCTCTTTTAAAATCCAACAGTCAAGCATTACGATGCTATTTGAAGCAACATGGGGCAGATTACAGTATATCGACCTAAACCATGTTTCTCAACCTCAGGCAACTTTAAGATGTGTGGACTTCAACCCCCAGAATTCCCCCAGTCAATCTTGCTGGGGGAAACTACTGTCCTAAACTACTCTAGTTTGGCTCCTCCCCAACATTTTAGACCCCACCTGTCAAACTTCTAGAGTTCCATTCCAACTTCCCCTTTATCTCTCAAGCTCCACCCCTTAGACCTCTCAATCTGTTCCAGCCCCACCTTCTGTCCCAAACAAAAACAGCAATTATCCTTTAGAACAAACTGTCCATAATTCTATTTTTAGTTTCTTTCGTCAGATATCCTCCTGCTGATGGGGAAGCAAATCCAATTTCCTATCTTTCTCCTCTCCTGTTAGAAAGACAAAATACAGCAGTCAGGAGCCTTCCGTGACTCCAAGGAGAGATCAAAGAGTGCAGTTAATGAATTACTTGCAGGTAGGCAGGAGTGGGCATGGTCAGTGACACACTGACATCATTAGATTGGAAAAGAATGAGTTTTGTTGCGCATTTAGGGTCTTAATTTTACCACACTTTTCTGCGAAAATATAAATAAATAGAGCCAGTTTAGTGTAATGGTTAAAGCACCAAGCTAGAATCCAGGAAACTATAAGTTCTAGTCCTACCTGAGCTCAGTAGCAGAAGTTCAGACTGTTCAGGGCACCACCAATATGGGAATTGGATTGTGGCAGGGGCATTAAAAGTCAATATGGTGGTTTTGATCGTATGGTTGAAGCAGCCATCTTGAATCTCTCTCTCTCACGCACACAGAGAAGATTAGACACATTATTTTGTCTTATTTTATTTCCCCCACCATGCTCTTCCCTTACTTCAAAATTATCTGGCTGTGATGGCACTGAGCTTCTTCTCATTTTGTGATAAATGGTCCATGAATCCCTGTGTAGCTGTACAGTTAAGCAAAAAGAGGACTTTGATGCATTTATCAACTAAATGATAGGCTACAAAACAACTCTGGATGGCTTTCAAATTTAAAACAATAAATAAAAAACAACTCTAAAAGGAAAAAAAGACTAGCCCATTCAAGGAGTAAAATCACCCTTCCAAATTCCGCAAATCTTCCATAGTCCATCCATCCCGTTCAAGGCCAGTGGGAAAATCATTTAGCTTATCTCCTCCTTTGAAGAGTTTTATCAGCTCACCTGTCATGGAGCTTAAAGGGCCATGGTAGCTCAAGCTGGTAAGAAGCCTGTTATTAGAACACAGCAGCCTGCAATTACTGCAGGTTCAAGCCCGGCCCAAGGTTGACTCAGCCTTCCATCCTTTATAAGGTAGGTAAAATGAGGACCCAGATTGTTGGGGGGGCAATAAATTGACTTTGTAAATATACAAATAGAATGAGACTATTGCCTTATACACTGTAAGCCGCCCTGAGTCTTCGGAGAAGGGCGGGATATAAATGTAAATTAAAAAAAAAAGGCCATATTTTCCATGCCCTGCTAACAGATGAAATTCACTGTGTTTCCATTAATTTGATCTTGAAGATCTAATCTATTTAACTGAAAGCACTAGGTTTCTTCTGTCAATAGGGCACATTCCAATTTTGACTATATGCAGCAAAACGCACATTGCCAAAGGTTAGGCATTCTGAGTGTCAAATTAAGGAGCAAAACCAGTAAAACCAGTGAAATTCAGCTCAAGAATTAGGTGCCTCTCTCTCTGTGTGTGTGTGTGTGTAATTAACCCATTTAAAGAACATAGGATTTTTATCTTTGCTTAGAAAAAATAAATTCAAAGCCCACTAAAATGGCAAATTAACGACCGGCTCCAAATTAATGTCTGAAGAAATAAATCCCATGTAGGAAAACCCCTTCCCAGCTTGTAATTGTAAGTGGAAATTCCATCCCCACAGGAACTGAGTTTAAGAAAAATAGTTCAGACATGGATCTTAATTCCCTGAAGTTTTTGCCCAACGCCCAAGTAGATCTCCGGAGAAAATATTTTATCTTTTGCTGTGGAACAGAAAAGCCTTGTTCTGAATTTGGAAGTTCAATTTCTAACCTTTGTGATAGGGATCAATCCAGCATTACTGCAATGCACTCTACATGGGGCTACCCTTGAAGAGCATTCAGAAGCTTCAGCTGGCGCAGAACGTAACAGTACGGATGGTAAAGGGTGATGCTTGTTTGGCGCATGTAACATCACTCTTGGTGAGCTGCACTGGTCTCCAGTGTGCTTCTGGGCATAATTCAAGGTGCCGGTTGTCACCTTTAAAGCCTGTCATAGTTTGGGATTGTGTTATTTGAGGGACAATCTGTCCCAGGTTGTTTCTACCTGTTTATTTCCACAATCACTGGATCACCAGAACTAATCAGTGGAACTAAGGAGAAAGTTCCTGGCAGAAGGATTAGTCAATGCAACAGCTTGCCTTTTGTTGGTGCTCCATCGCTGGTGGTTTTCAAGAAAAGATTTGACAACCATTTGTCCAGCATGGATTAAGGACTCTGCCTAGGACAGGGGGTTGGACTAGAAGACCTCCAAGGTCGCTTCCAGCCCTATGATTCTATGATTCACCTGAGAGAGAAGTGGGCTTCCTTTGTCTTGGTGCTTTACAAGTTGTGCGGGGCTAGCTCATACGGTGAGGAAGAACTCTTTTAAGGGGAGCTAATAAAAATGGCAATTAGTTTTCATGGGAAAAGGGTGTTTTTTTCCTGCAAAGTATTTCCATTATCAACATAATTCAGAGTCCTTGATAGCAGCTGTGGTATCCCCCTTCCACCAACTAGAAGTTGATCTTAGGCACTAGTGAAGAAATGCCCTAAGAAAGTGGTTTTTAAATTTTTCCTTCTTTAGCCAAAACCACTTATCAGACAGTCCTTTTTACCGAACACATTTAAAAACACTTTTAAGGCAATGTGATCTGCAGGCCCCTGGGGGCCACAATGTTGTCACACGGAGTCTACGACAGCTTGATGAAATGTTATGATTTAAATCTTGAATTAAGTTTTGGAAGTGTGTGGCCATGGACTATGGCCATAAAAGATATTAAAAGGGGCTCTATGGTGAAGAAAAGGTTGAGAACCATCACTTTAAAGAAATTTAAATATTCCTGTTGTGATTGGGTAGTGGGTTCATGTGTCATCACCCAAAGAAAAAGTCACTTTTACCCAATTTTAGGTAATTCACCCAGGTTTGGGATGCACTGCCCTAAGAGTGGCACATTAGATACATAAAGAATCTCCAACTAAAGTAACAATTTCAGAAAAGGCTCAATTTCAGTGTAATTGAGTGTAGTCAGCATTTGATTTATTTAGGATGCATTCTGGAAAATGGATTCTATGCTTCGTCCCTTCAGAGAAAATGCAAAGTCAGCTGCTTACCATCAGCAAATGCCAGAACAGCAGCTTCTCCTCCAATGTTCCTTAAGGCAAACATAGCTTGATAGCACTCAAAGAGTGATTGTGACTCATCCAGGAGGGTGAACCTCAGCTTCCCCACATTTTTCTCCTCAGCGGGAGGTGCTGGATCCACAGAGGAGTAAGGGTTGACGAGAGAGTTTGCCTTGTGCTCCTGAAACCATTCCAGCCTCTTCACAGCCAGCTGACATTTATTTATTTATTTTATTTATTTATAATTTAATTTCTATACCGCCCTTCTCCCGAAGGACTCAGGGCGGTTTACAGCCATATTAAAAGTACACATATAAATAACAATTTTAAAAAGCAAATTAAAACCAAATATTTAATGGCCAAAACAGCTAAAACAGTCAAAGACCGACTTAAAACCCATTTTAAAATTACAGTTAAAATTATACTTAGGCTAGTCCCGCACGATGAAATAGTAAAGTCTTCAGTTCACGTTTGAAGGCCCGGAGGTCGGGGAGTTGGCGCAACCCCGGAGGCAGCTCATTCCATAGGGCCGGTGCTGCCACAGAGGAGGCCCTCCCCCTGGGGGCCGCCAACCGACATTGTTTGGTCAACGGCACCCTGAGGAGGCCCACTCTGTGGGAGCGCACAAGTTGTTGGGAGGCTATTGGTGGCAGAAGGCGGTCTCGTAGGTAACCCGGTCCTAAGCCATGGAGCGCTTTGAAGGTGGTGACCAACACCTTGAATTGCACCCGGAAGGCTACCGGCAGCCAATGCAGGCCACGCAGGATAGGAGTTATATGGGAGCAATGCGGTGCTCCCTCTATCACCCGCGCAGCCGCATTCTGGACTAGCTGGAGCCTCCTGGTGCTCTTCAAGGGGAGCCCCATGTAGAGAGCATTGCAATAGTCCAGGCGGGAAGTGACGAGGGCATGAGTGACCGTGCGTAAGGAGTCCCGGTCAAGGAAGGGGCGCAACTGGCGAATCAGGCGGACCTGATAAAATGCCCCCCTGGCGACGGCTGTCAAGTGTTCCTCTAAGGACAGCCGATCGTCCAGGAGAATGCCCAAGTTGCACACCCTTCCCCTGGGGGTCAATACTTCCCCCCAACAGTCAGCGATGGAGTAAACTGACTGTACCAGGACGCCGGAACCCACAGCTACTCTGTCTTGGAGGGGTTGAGCTGGAGCCTATTCCTCCCCATCCAGACCCGCACAGCTTCGAGACACCGGCCCATCACCTCAACAGCTTCATTGGGGTGGTTCGGGGTGGAAATGTACAGCTGAGTATCATCAGCGTACAGATGACATTCCACACCGAAACCACGGATAACCTCACCCCACGGCTTCATATAGATGTTGAACAGGAGAGGCGAGAGAATCGACCCCTGAGGCACCCCACAAGTGAGGCACCTTGAGGTTGATCTCTGCCCCCCTGCCAACACCGTCTGCGAACGGTCAGAGAGATAGGAGGAGAACCACCAATAAACGGTGCCCGCCACCCCCAATCCCTCCAACCGCCGCAGCAAGTTACCATGGTCGATGGTATCAAAAGCCGCTGAGAGATCTAACAGGACCAGGACCGAGGAACATCCCCTGTCCCGAGCCCTCCAGAGGTCATCCACCAATGTGATCAAAGCCGTCTCCGTGCTGTATCCAGGTCTGAAACCGGACTGGAACGGGTCCAGATAGACAGTTTCCTCCAGGTATTGAGGAAGCTGATATGCCACCGCACTCTCAACAATCTTCACCAAAAAGCGAAGGTTGGAGACTGGACGGTAGTTCGCCAATACAGCTGGGTCCAGGGAAGGCTTCTTGAGGAGGGGCCTCACCACCGCCTCTTTCAAGGCGGTGGGGAAAATGCCCCCCAGTAAGGAGGCGTTGGTAACTCCCGGGAGCCAGCCTCGTGTAACCTCCCGTGTGGCCAGTACCAACCAGAAGGGACACGGGTCCAATAAACATGTGGTGGGATTCAGCCTACCCAACAACATGTCTCCGCTACCTACACAAGAAAGCAAATGGACATGTGAAGGTAGTTTTTGCCATGGTTCATCCGTCTTCATGGAAAGACAAAGCTAGGGTGCTAATGGTAGGGTTGCAAGCTGGTGGTCAATGCTTTCAAATTAATGAAAAAGATCTCCAGCTTTACAACTTTCCCCTAAATGTAGGATTCAAATCCTACAATTCAAATGTAGGATTCAAATTTATTAATAAATAATAGATCTAAAATTAAACAGGATATTCCAAAAATAATTTATGTTTTTAAAAGGCAGAAATCTCTTTCTCATTCTTCTAACAGTTTTAATAATACCATGAATAGCCAAAGGGAGAAAAAAGGGAGGATCATAGAACAAATCAATCCAGAGTTCTTACTCAAGGCTCAAATATTCAGATTCAAATTATGAAGATTCGGGTCCTTTGAGATGTCTATATTTCTGGGAAACGTGGAAGAAAAGAGAAAAAGAGGACAACCAGCGGCAAGGTGGATGGAATCAAGTTCCAATGATGGATGGGTTGGAAAATCTGAAGGACCAGATTGAGGACACATAATCATGGCGATGATCCAAAGATGCTTTTTCAAGAGGCAACTGGAGTTTCTGGGTTTTCTTTGAAGAAGTTTCACTTGTCATCCAAGAAGCTTCTCCAGCTCCAGCTCCAGCTTCTTGGATGAGAAGGAAAACCTCTTCAAAGAAAAACCAAAAAGTCCAGTTGCCCCTTGAAAAAAAGCACCTTTGGCACAGGGCTGAAATCTAAAAATTTTCCCTACCGGTTCTGTGGGCGTGGCTTAATTGGTGGGCATGGCCTGGTCAGGTGACTGGGTGGGTGTGGCCAATAAAATAAATCATAAACAAAGTACACAAAACAATAAGAGGTACAAAAAACCAACTTTCACACTTTCCACAAACACAACACAACTGACTCACACGCAATGTAAAAGCAGCTGCACTTTACCCAAAATGGCCCCTGCAACAAACAGGAACTTCACACAGCCACAAAAAGCTCAAAAATCAACTTTCACACTTTACACACACAACACAACACAACTGACACACACACACAAAATGCCACATATAGCTTTGTGAGGTTTTGGGTGTTTGTGTAGTTAGAGTGAAATACTACAGAAACACACCAAATCTCAGAAAGTTGCAAATATTTTATTTTATTATTTTATTTTATTTATATTTTTAGATAAAAGTAGTTAAATTTAAAACTTCCTTAACTTTAAATTGCTATGTCTAAAAAAAAAAACTCCTAAAAAACCTCCAGTTAACTATTTTTTTAAAGCTCTCTCCCCAATTCCAGTTACTTACCTAATTGAAGTGACAAGGCAGGCAGATTTAATTGCTCACCGATGAGATGGATTGCAGGCAAGCAGATTGAGTTGCTAGCTGATGCAATTGATTGCAGCAGCCGAAGCAAAGCAAGGCAGTGAGCGATCCCGAAAGAAGCAGCAAGCAGCAAGAAAAAGGGCCGTGGTGGCTCAGGCTGTAAGATAGCCTGTTATTAAAACACAGCAGCCTGCAATTACTGCAGGTTCGAATCCCACCAGGCCCAAGGTTAACTCAGCCTTCCGTCCTTTATAAGATAGGTAAAATGAGGACCCAGATTGTTGGGGGGGCAATAAGTTGACTTTGTAAATATACAAATAGAATGAGACTATTGCCTTATACATTGTAAGCCGCCCTGAGTCTTCGGAGAAGGGCGGGATATAAATGTAAAAAAAAAAAAAGCTGCCAAGAAGGTAAGTGGGGATCGGGTGACTGGGGGGGCATGGGCGGGGAGGGGGGCAGGAATTTTTGCTACCGGTTCTCCGAACTACCCACCCTCATTGCTACTGGATTGTCTGATCCAGTCCGAACTGGGACCATTTCACCCCTGCTTTGAGACAACCATGACCTGGATGACAGAATCTCCATAGATAACCCTGGATAAGGTGGTTATTATGAATCAACACCAACATAATTAATTAAAAACAGTTATGCTTCAAAATGTTTTATTATTCTACTTTCGAACCACATATCAAATTTTTCAATTCAGCAATTTTGAAGGAGTTATTGGGGTGACGCAATGGCTCAGCGATTAAAGATATTGGGCTTGAGGGATTGAGCATTCATCCTTGCCCTAGCTTCTGCGAATCTAGTTTGAAAGTATGCAAATGCAAGTAGATAAATAGGTATCAATTTGGTGGGAAAGTAATAGCACCCTGTTATGTCATGCTGGCCACATGACTACGGAAATGTCTTTGGACAGCGCTGGCTCAATGGTCCTTGAAATGGAGATGAACACTGCCCCTTATAGTCAGCAATGACTAATGGAGTAAAATCTATAGGGACTCTTTTATAGGAGCTATTGATTTTCCCCACTCCCATATTCACCTCAACAACAGGATCTTCAGAATATTGTTTCAATATATCAAGTACTTTCGGATTTCCAATGGCACCCAAAGCTTTGCCTATGGAAAGCAGAAAAAAATAGGGGAATGAACACAGGTCAGTGATGCAAGAATCCTTTGACATGTACAATCAACACAAAGATAACAACAGCAACTAATTTCTTGAATCCTTCAATCAACTGGTACTCAAAGGTTGCTAAATTAAAAAAACCACAAAAAATATAATCAGAATAATTAAAGATATTCAAACCAATGACGGCATAATATAAAGATACAATCCACCAAGATTGGTCATTGAAACAAATTTATTTCAACTACTGAAGGAAAGGAACACAATGCAGATGCGTGGAAAAAACATTTACCCATACTAGCCAAGAGGAATTATTGTGTGCCTTTTTTCCTAAGAAGAGAGGTATATAAAACGAAAATATTGTATTTCAAATCTTCCCCATCAAAACTAAAATACTAGTTAAAACAACAGGTATTTAAAAGTATTTTGATCTTAGGGCAACGTAACAACTATTTAAATGGTTGTATTTTGAGTTCACACAGAAAACTGGGTTACAATGGGATGTGCCATGTTCTATTTGAGAGCATTGGATGCTCCCTTGAGATGGTTCTAACTGCAGGCCCCTTAAAATTGACCTTAGCTAACAGCAGGTCACCATGAAAGGGAGCAAACATCAATGCTCTGGGGCAGGGGTTTCCAATTTGGCAACTTTAAAACTTGTAGACTTCAGCTCCATGATTTCCTCAGCCAGCATTGGATCCACAAGTCTTAAAGTTGCCAAGACTGGAGACCTCTGCTCTAGGGCAGTGTTTCTCAGCACACATCTTAAAGTTGCCAAGGTTGAGAAACACTGCTGCTGATGGTCTTAACTATTTTCCTCTTTGAAAACTGCAATCATCATCAGGGACAAGACAAGGACAAAAAGCAACTCAGTGAAAGTAACTCAAGATTCACCCCTTGTTAAGAGGGTCTTAGAACTCTCTGAAATGTGTCGTTTCAGTTGACACCATTCTTGACAAACAATTGCTTTTATAAGGATTTTTTTTTTTTTGTTAGTTACATCTGTTCTGAAGTGATCCAGTCTTTCGGACCAAATGATGAGAAGAAACCCAAACCTGCAGAGGATTTCCTTCACTGGCTTCATTTAGACCAGCTTTCCTAACCAGGTGCCATCCTGAATATAAAGTCCCCTAATCATCTTCAACCTGACCTTTCGTCGCGAGCTCAAGACATTTCTGTTTCATCGCGCAGGGCTGGCCTAATAGTTTTAATGGGGGCTTTTATTAGAGTTTTATTAGAGTTTTAATCATTTTTAGCCAAATTGAATCAGTTTTTTAATAATGTTTTAATTTTTGTATTTTTGTTTTTTATTCGGCTGTAAACCGCCCTGAGTCCTTCGGGAGAAGGGCGGTATATAAATCAAAATAATAAATAAATAAATAATAAAACCTAGGCAGCAAACAGTTCTCCACTTCTCACCTGCTTCATGGCGCACCATGGGTTCCTGACATGTGTTCTGGAGCACATCAATGAGGACTGGGATGGCCCTCTCATCCTGCATCTGGCCAAGGCAGTATGCCAGCTCATGCTTCAGGAGAGCCGAGTCATCTTCAAAGGCTCGACTGATCTACTCAATGGCAGCTGGACCCCCCAAATTACGTAAGGTGAAAAGTGCACGAAAGCGTGCCTTCAAAGATTGTCTGGGGTTCATTAGAATCTGGCCAATCAATTCAACTTCTTTCTCTTTCACCATTATTTACTGCTTTGCTGTAAAGGCATCAAAGGCGTCAAGGCACAACATTTTCCTATCTTGTTTCTTTTACTTCTATATGGTGTCCCAGGAAATACTACTGCTTCCATGATTCTGATTTTGTAGGTAGAGACACAGCATTTGATCATCTTTTCCAAGAATATCACAATACTGTTTGTAAAAACGTAACCATCTTGGACAAAGTTGGCCTGCTGATTCTCTGAGACTCAAGGATTACTAATACAGTATAGAAACCTCAAGAGCAAAGGGACTATGTAAGCAGTATCGACCCTTTTTGTTAGATTCGGGCAATAACGAGGCAGGAGACCAGGATAGTGACAACAGCTCTTTACTATATGGTGAACCCAGCAACCCGGGCTGGGAAAAACCTCTCTTTAAATACAGTTCAGCCGGCGGCTTCAACCAATCAGCAACGTGCTTGTTTCCCGCCAAAACATTTAAAGATACATTACACTCCTTCCCTCCCAGAAAACACTTTACCAATATTTACATGAGATTTACATATTATTTTTCAACGTAGTCACGCAAGTAGACTGGGCGTCTCCTGACTCTTTCGGACCTGCGCAATTCATTCTCTGGGAGTGAGTCGAGCTGACCGGAGGGACTGTCTGTTCCTCTCAGCTCCTCCTCTAGGCCATCCGGCCCTGGATTATTTGCAGAGTCGTCCCTGCTGTTTTTTGACGGAACCTGTTGGCGTCGCTGGACCTCCTGGAATCCAGATAAGTCCCGCGTTTGCCCCGGGTTTGAGTTAGCTGTGGATTCAAACATTGTATAGTCAGGGCCTGTTTCGTCTAATTCGGATTGTTCGGTTATGCGTTTTCTTATTTGGTCTATGTGATGCTTCCATACCCGGCCATCCTTTATCTCCACTAAATATGATTTGGGACCTGTTATTTCTAGGATTTTTCCTGCTAACCAGGTCGGGCCTTCGCTATAGTTGTGTGCCCACACTAGGTCGCCTATTGCCATTCCTCTTGTTTTCCCGAGTGCCCCCTTGTAACCGTCTGGTGTGTAGTTCGGGTTTAAGCGGTCTAGTGGGCACCTGAGCTTCCAACCCATTAATAACTCTGCTGGGCTTCTGCCAGTTGTGACACAGGGGGTTCTGTGTTGAACGGCCAGGAAGGTATCGATTTTTGTTTGCCAGTCGCCTGGCCTGATCCTGGACAATGCTTCTTTTGCGCTCCGAACGGAACGTTCTGCAAGGCCATTCGTCGCAGGGTGGAAAGGCGCCGAGAGGACATGCCGGATGCCCTCTTCTGCCAAGTACCCCTCAAACTGGGTTGCCGTGAATTGCGGGCCGTTATCGGAGACTAACGTGTCGGGCAACCCATGGGTTACAAATAGGTGCCGTAGGACTGAGATCACAGCCTCGGCTGTCGTGGATCTCATGAGAATGATTTCCAGCCATTTGGAGTAGGCATCGACTACCACCAGAAAGGTTTGGCCGTGGAAGGGGCCGGCAAAATCGATGTGGATCCTAGACCAGGGCCCTTGGGGTTTCTCCCATTCCCGAATCGGGGCCGTTGGGGGTAGCGGTCTGGACTCCTGGCAGGCCTGGCATTTCCCTACCCTCTCAGCAATTTCTGAGTCCATTAAGGGCCACCACACATAGCTTCTCGCTAGACCCTTCATCCTCACGATCCCTGGGTGACCTTCGTGAAGGAGATCCAATACCTTTTTTCTCAATTTCTCTGGGATCACCACTCGATCCCCCCATAGCAAGCACCCCCCTTGAGCCGAAAGTTCCCCCCGTTTTTTTACAAACTCTTTAAAACGCTCGCCCGGCGCAGCGGGCCACCCTCTTTGTACCCAACCAATTACAGTTCGTATTGTAATGTCCTTATACGAAGCCCGAGCCACCTCTTTGGATGTGACTGGGCCAGAGTCCAAAGAGTCAATTAGCAGAACTGGTATCCCCGGAGTGGGGTCTTCAATAGTCTCTGGTAACGGGCATCTGCTCAGTGCGTCTGCATGCCCTAATTCCTTTCCTGGCCGGTGTAACAATTTGTAAGAATACGCTGCCAGGAAGATAGTCCATCGGGTCAGTCTTGGCGAAAGTGCCACGGGCGTTGGGCGGTCGCCTGCCAGCAGACCTAGCAAAGGTCTATGGTCCGTGATGATTTCAAAATCACGACCAAATACATACTCATGGAATTTCTTTACTCCTGAGACTATAGCCAAGGCTTCCTTATCAAGCTGGCTATAATTCCTTTCAGTTGATGACATGGTTCGGGAATAGTATGCAATAGGGGCTTCTGTGCCATTTGGTAACCGGTGGCTGAGCACAGCCCCCACCCCATAGGGAGATGCATCGCAGCTTAACACTAATGGCAGCGTGCCATTGTATTGGATAAGGAGGCTATCACTCGTTAGGAGATTCTTTACCCCTTCGAATGCCCTAGCTTCCGCCTTTCCCCAAGACCATGCAGCCGACTTTGCAAGTAATTTATGCAGCGGCTCGGCTACTGTTGCCTTATTCTTTAAGAATACTGCGTAGAAGTTGACCAGACCTAAGAATGCCTGTAACTCTGTTTTGGTTTTTGGAACCGGGGCCTTCCTGATGGCCCGTACCTTGCTCTCAGTGGGTGAATCCTTCCCTGTCTATCCGGTAGCCCAGGAATTCCACAGACTCAACCCCGATCTGGCATTTGCTTAGTTTAACCGTGAGACCGGCAGACCGGAAAATGCCCAAAACTTTTCGCAGCCTTACCCCTAATTCCTCTAGATTTTCAGCGGATACCAGTACATCGTCAAAGTATGGTACCACCCCTGGGAGGCCCTGCAATAGCCGCTCCATCAGGTTCTGGAATAACCCTGGAGCTACACTGACCCCAAACTGTAATCGGGTACACTTAAACGCCCCTCTGTGAGTCACAATTGTCTGCGCTTCGGCTGTGTTGCTATCTACGGGCAGCTGTTGATAGGCTTGGGCCAGATCTAGCTTGGCAAAAACTTGCCCTTGCCCCATTGAGTGCAGTAAGTGCTGTACCACCGGAACGGGGTAAGCACTCTTTTGCAACGCTTTGTTAAGCGTTGCCTTGTAGTCAGCGCAAATCCGGACCGATCCGTCCGGTTTGACTGGGGTGACTATAGGGGTCTCCCACTTAGCATGGTCAACTGGCACTAGAATTCCCTGATTTACTAGTTTGTCCAGTTCCCGGTCAATCCTGGGCTTTAGGGCGAACGGGACCCTCCTAGCCTTTAGACGGATAGGGGCAACTTGGGGGTCTAAGTTAAAGGATATAGGGGTCCCCTTGTACTTGCCCAGGCAGTCTTTGAAAACGTCCCCAAACTCCTTCGTGAGTGCGTCTTTGAGGTCGACTTCGTTTCTGAAGATTCCAGTCACTCCCATGCCCAATGCTCGGAACCAGTCCAGTCCCAACAAGCTTGGCAGGGTCCCATCGACGATGGTGATGGGCAGAGTTTTCTTGTAGTGTCCATACTCGACGTGGACGGACGTTACCCCTCGAACAGGGATGCGATTCCCTGGTAGTCCTGTACTTTAGTCTTTGTGGTTGCAGTTTGTGCTTTGCGATGGCCCGTACCTTGCTCTCAGTGGGTGAATCCTTCCTGTCTATCCGTAGCCCAGGAATTCCACAGACTCAACCCCGATCTGGCATTTGCTTAGTTTAACTGTGAGACCGCAGACCGGAAAATGCCCAAAACTTTTCGCAGCCTTACCCCTAATTCCTCTAGATTTTCAGCGGATACCAGTACATCGTCAAAGTATGGTACCACCCTGGGAGGCCCTGCAATAGCCGCTCCATCAGGTTCTGAATAACCCTGGAGCCACACTAACCCCAAACTGTAATCGGGTACACTTAAAAGCCCTCTGTGAGTCACAATTGTCTGCGCTCGCTGTGTTGCTATCTACGGGCAGCTGTTGATAGGCTTGGGCCAGATCTAGCTTGGCAAAACTTGCCCTTGCCCCATTGAGTGCAGTAAGTGCTGTACCACCGAACGGGTAAGCACTCTTTGCAACGCTTTGTTAAGCGTTGCCTTGTAGTCAGCGCAACCGGACCGATCCGTCCGGTTTGACTGGGGTGACTATAGGGTCTCCCACTTAGCATGGTCAACTGGCACTAGAATTCCTGGTTTACTAGTTTGTCCAGTTCCCGGTCAATCCTGGGCTTTAGGGCGAACGGGACCCTCCTAGCCTTTAGACGGATAGGGGCAACTTGGGGGTCTAAGTTAAAGGATATAGGGGTCCCCTTGTACTTGCCCAGGCAGTCTTTGAAAACGTCCCCAAACTCCTTCGTGAGTGCGTCTTTGAGGTCGACTTCGTTTCTGAAGATTCCAGTCACTCCCATGCCCAATGCTCGGAACCAGTCCAGTCCCAACAAGCTTGGCAGGGTCCCATCGACGATGGTGATGGGCAGAGTTTTCTTGTAGTGTCCATACTCGACGTGGACGGACGTTACCCCTCGAACAGGGATGCGATTCCCCTGGTAGTCCTGTACTTTTAGTCTTTGTGGTTGCAGTTTGTGCTTTGCGATGGCGGGTAAGGCTCTCACGAGGTTGTCCCAGGACATGATCGTGATCGATGAGCCGGTGTCCACCTCCAATCGGCACGGCACCCCCTCAATCTTTGTGAAGATTTTCTTTTCTAGGCGTGTTGATGCGTGACCCACTCTCACGACAGTTTGATTCAATTCGCCTTTTTAAACTGACCACTGCGGGCGCCCGTTCCAGCTCTGATTGGCCGGTTTGAATTTTTGGCGGGAAGGTTGGGGAGCTCGACAGACCTGTGCTAGGTGCCCCTTCCTTTCGCATCGCCGACAAGTTGCATCTTTAAATCTGCATTGTTGTCGTTGGTGTTGCCCTCCGCAACTCGCGCAGTCGCCTCGGTCGTCTTTCTCCGGCCTTCCGGTGTGGAAAACTCCTTCTCCCTCCTCACCGTCCGATTCGGCCTGGACCTCTTCGCTGTGGACCGGGGTTGATTTCGCACCAGCCGTTGGTGTGACCTGCTTTTGTAGAGTTTCCGCCGCTTGGGTAGACATCTCGTGCGCCCTGGCTTCGTCCAAGGCGTTTGCTAGCGTTAGGTTGCTCTTGGACAGTAGCCGCCTCCGCAAACGGATGTCCCTGACCCCGCGGATGAGTTGCTCCAGCAATGCCTCGTCCAAGTCTCGATACTCGCAGTGTTTTGAGGCTTTTCTTAGGGCGGCCATGTATGCACTGATGGACTCGCCTTCTTGCTGTCTGCGCTCCCCGAATTCAAACCGTTGCACATACTTGGATGGCATCGATGCAAAATGTGCTTTCAGCAGAGTCTGCAGAGTTTGCCACGGTACCGACTGTACCGGCGTTGGCTCAGCCAGGGATTCTGCGGTGTCGAAGACTTCTGGACCGCAGTGGCTCAGGAAATAGGCTCGTTTCCTGTTGTCGGAAACTCCCTGAAGTTCGTTTGCTTCGAGGAAACACTCGAAGCGAGCCATGTATGACCCCCATTTCTCCTTAGTTGGGTCGAATGGCGCTGGCGGTGTGTAGCCGGACATCGCTACTTTCCGCCCCTTGTTTGCTGGGTTCGCGTCTTCCTGGTGAGTTCAGCTCTTTTCCTGGCGCTCTTAGCCTCGAGATCCCACCTTCGTCGCCAGTGTTAGATTCGGGCAATAACGAGGCAGGAGACCAGGATAGTGACAACAGCTCTTTACTATATGGTGAACCCAGCAACCCGGGCTGGGAAAAACCTCTCTTTAAATACAGTTCAGCCGGCGGCTTCAACCAATCAGCAACGTGCTTGTTTCCCGCCAAAACATTTAAAGATACATTACACTTTTGAAAGTAGGGATGTTACCCCTGTTACTTCGTGGAATTTAAATAATCTGTCAGGAGTTAAACCAACAGCCCCTTGCACTATAAACAATGATCTCAAATGTGCTTTTTCAAAAGGCAACGGGTTTTTACTTGGGGGGGGGCGGGTTTCCCCTTGAAAACGTTTCACTTTTCATCCAAGAAGCTTCTTCAGTGAAGGCGTTCTTCACTGAAGTTCAGTTCTTCTTCACTGAACAACTTCTCTGTGCAGAAGCAAAAGCATTTTCAAGAAATCCCACCCACCCCCCAAGAAAGTCCAGCTGGAAAAATCACTTTTGGGACAACCATGACCTGGATGATTGAGAATCTCCATCAGTGGTGGGATTCAAAATGTTTTACTACCGGTTCTGTGGGCGTGGCTTGGTGGGCGTGGCAGAGGAAGGATACTGTAAAATCTCCATTCCCTCCCAGCTCCAGAGGAAGGTTACTGCAAAATGCCCATTTCTTCCCAATTAGCTGGGACTTGGGAGGCAGAGAATAGATGGGGGCGGAGATCAATCAGAGATGGTATTTACCGGTTCTCCAAACAACTCAAAATTTCTGCTACCGGTTCTCCAGAACTGGTCAGAACCTGCTAATACCACATCTGATCTCCAGAGATATAAATGATTGATCACCTTAGCTATAGGAGGTCATGGCACTCATCGCAGGGATATAGGTAAGAGCCCAGAACTACATTGTAAAAAGCAATGTTGGTTATGTTTTTATGAGAGTAGTTGATCTTTGTAACTTCCCTGTCTACAGGATATTGCATGTAGAGAGGGTAGAGTTCACTTAAACAACTAGTTCCTAGTATGTTAGGGCAAGGGTGAAATGCTCCCAGTTCGGACCGGATCGCGTGATCTGGTAGCGATGGGGGCAGGTAGTTTAGAGAACCGGTAGCAAAAATCACTGCCCCCCCCCCACGCCCAGCTGTTCCTCTTCTCTGTCCCTGAAGCTCTCGGTGATGATATAGCTGCAAACGGCCTTAAATGACTGCCACGGCGTTTCAAAGGGCCGCACTACAGGTGATCAGCGCTGTAGACGGTTAGTAGACCGGTGCCTCTATTTTTAAAGAAGGTAGACCGGTGCCTCCCAAAAAAGAGGCAATTAGTAGACCAGTGCCTCTATTTTTAAAGAAGATAGACCAGTGCGCTCCCAAGTTTTGTATACTTTATTATTTTTATTATTTATTATTATTGGAAGTCAGTGCTGTTCTCATAATCGTACATGTCCAGCGCCACCTCACAGCTCTCCCGGACTACTCGCTCTTCATCCTTTGCAAACGCCTCCAGGGTGGTCAGGCAGGACTCCTTAGCAATGGAGCCCAAAGCCTCAGTGCACTCGTGACGCACCATGGGATTCTCTGCCACATTCTCCAAGGATGCCGTCAGCTGTGGAATGCTGGCCTCCTGCTGCATCTGGCCCAGCACATAGGCAATCTCATGGCGGAAGAGGGCACTGCCACACTGGAGGCCTGGGGAAAGAGAGAAGTCACCTGGACTAAGAGGGGAGAAGAGAACCTGCTTGGTAGCTGACATTGGAATGCAGGAGGGAAGGGCTGTTTCCAAGGGAGCCAAGAGGCAGATCAGCATCGAGTGCCATCGGATGGTTCTGCAGCCTGTGCTTGAGCCTGGCAAGATTAAAGTCAGGCCCAAGGAACCAAGAAGGCTTAATTGCCGAGAGAAGTTTCTTTGTTGCTTTGATTATTTTTAATGTTATTTTAATTATTTATTTGCAGCCTTTTGTTGAGTGACTGCTCGAAGTTATAATGGCCCTGAAAAAAGCGATTTATGACCATTTTTCACATGTTGCAGCATCCCCATGGTCACATGATCAAAAATTGTTCATCAGTTGCTTGGCAACTGGCTCATATTTATGACGGTTACAGTCTCCCGGGGTCACGTGATCACTTTTTGTGACAAGCAAAGTCGATGGGGAAGCCAGATTCACTTCACAATCGTGTTACTAACTTAACTGCAGTGATTCACTTAACAACTGTGGGGAGGTCGTAAAATGGGGCAAAACTCAACAAATGTATCGCTTATCAACAGATATTTTAGACTCCATTGTAGTCGTAAGTTGAGGACTACCTGTATCAGGTAAATATTGTGAAAGTTTTAGGGATGATCCCTTCTGGGCCTCTTTGCTGCAAACCAAGCACCCAAGACTGAACCGCCTCTTGGCTCCCTCCTGCGTACCAGCATCGAGATTCCACCACAATATCTCAGGATTGGCTGTTCTGATAGCAGCGACTCAGGCATTGAAAACTGTTCAAGTGTTCATTTTGAGACAGGCCCCTGGGTGCATAAAACCAATGATTTGGGAAATTGGGAAATGTTCTTTCCTTGAAGGAGGAGGTGCTTCCTCCCTCAGAAATCAAATCCACCTCTAGGCAGAAGAAGGATCCCCACAACTTCCATTTCAATACCTGGGGTTGGATCCTCTTCAGTGGAGATATCAAAGACTGAACCCAAGACCCACTAAATCTAAACATGCTCTGCCAACAAACAATGGTACACTGTTCGTTTTTAATTCCAAAGGTCACACAGGAATAAATATATATATCTAAGGAGGAGGTAAGTCCTACATATACAACTCACTTTGCTGTTTCTTAACTCTCCCACAGAAGGGTGATGGGCCAATTACACTGAACTTGAAGACCCGTGTCTGAGCCATGAACGACGTACTGAGGAAGGCTTGAAGTTTGACCAGGTTCAGTCACTGAGTCAGTATCTTTTTCCGAGAACCAGAAAGGGCTGTAGGGAGCCAAGTCTGCTGAGTGGGAATACCCCCATGGACTGGAGAGAGGATCAAGATGGATTTCCGAGGATATTGGACGGAAGTGAGATTCCAAATAAAAAACAAGATGTACACTTCCAAATAGCTAAGCCCTTGTGTGCTTACTCGGAATTAGAACCTATTGAGGTCTTACTCCAGATAACGGCAGGAAAGATCACCAGGCTGCCTAAGGTATTTGTTACATAGAACAAACAGAGCTTCTTCAGAAGTTGTACCTTGTCCCCTGCCACAAAAAGTTAAAAAGAATAATTCATTTGAGCAGACAAGTATCAGTCTGCACAGCAAATGTGCTTTAAGGGAGGCTGCATTTAGCTGCAAAAATTCCTGAAATTTGTCATAATTTGCAAATTACATTACCACCATACATCAAACTATGACAAATTTTTGTAGCATTAATTTCTCATTCATTATTTATATTTCAAATAAAGTGGGTGAGGAGGAAGAGAATAAAAATGGTTTGCCTGCTTCTGTTAGCACAGCCTTAAGCCAGAGTTCCCCACCATTTCCAGCTTTGCAGTCGTGGGGGGGTGGGGGAAGGTGATGGTTTGCACAAGTGGCCGGCAAGCATGTGTGCAGCTCCATTTCCACCATAGCATGCCTGCCACTCAGGCAATTGGAGCACGCACACACGCGCCAGCTGCTCATGCAAATGAGGATGTTTCCAGGACCCAGTTGCAAACCCCTCACGGCCCACTAGTGGGCTGCAGCCTACAGGTTGGGGACCCTATCTTAGGCCATTTCCCCTCTTACGATTTAAAGTGTTTTCCTAACATCACCCAGCCATCCTTGGAAAGATACAAAGGCCATTCTCAATACCCGGTCCGTGGTTAACAAGGCCCCCCCTGATTTGTGACCTTATTCAGGGGGAGTCCACGGACTTTATGGGCATTACGGAGACCTGGTTGGGCGCAGAAGGGGGGGTGCCCCTAGTTGAACTGTGCCCTCCAGGTTTCCGAGCATTCCATCAACCGAGGGCCCAGGGTAGGGGTGGAGGGGTGGCGGTTGTAATGAAAGAGGGTCTGGAGCCGAGAGAGACCACTGTCCCTCAGATAGCCGGGTGTGAATCCCTTCTTGTGAAGTGGGGCCATAAGAATCAGATGGGTCTGTTGATCACGTACCTGGCTCCTTGCTACGTGACTACAGCCCTGCCAGAACTACTGGAGGTGCTTGCCGGGGTGGCTGTTGAGATCCCCAGACTTTTGGTCATGGGTGATTTCAACCTGCCATCGGCCGGCTTGTCGTCAACAGTGGTTCAGGAGTTCCAGGCTTCCATGACGGCCTTGGACCTGATTCAAGTAACGGGTGGCCCTACTCACACGGGGGGATCCGCGCTGGACCTGATTTATATCTCTGGACAGTGGTTTAATGATCTGGTAGTAAGAGATTTAGTGACGATACCGGTGTCATGGTCAGATCATTTTCTCCTCCGCCTAGACTTTCAGACCGCTACTCACCACTGCAGGGAGACGGAACCAATGCGTTGGTTCCGTCCCAGGCGCCTGATGGACCCTGAGAGGTTCCAGACGGAGCTTGGGCCGTTCCCTGAGGATCTTACCCACGGCATGACCGAAGAACTAGTGGCGGCCTGGGAACAGGCCGCGGCTGGGGCTTTGGACCGTGTCATGCCTTTGCGGCCTCTGACCCGGCGCAGATCTCAATTAGCTCCTTGGTTCTCTGAGGAGCTGAGAGAGATGAAACGCCGGAGAAGACGCCTAGAGAGTGCCTGGAGGTCCAGCCGCTCCGAAGCTGATCGGACACTAGTTAGGTCTTTTTCAAAGACCTACCTAGTGGCACTGAGGGTGGCGAGGCCTCCTCCCTCATTGCGTCGGCAGATAACCGCCCGGCCGCCCTGTTTCGGGTGACCCGTTCCCTCCTTCACCGGGGGGGACGGGATGACCCCTTGCAGGGACGTGCCGAGGAGTTTAGCGGTTATCTATACGATAAAATCGCTCAGCTTCGGGATAGCTTGGACCAAGATTGCGATGATCCGGATGAGATGACTGAGGCTCGTCTTGTTGATGTTGTTTGGGATGGGTTTGATTCTATGGCTCCCGAGGACGTGGACAGGTTGCTGGGGAGGCTGCATGCCACTACATGTTTACTGGACCCGTGCCCCTCCTGGCTGGTGCTGGCCACTCAGGATGTGACACGAGGCTGGCTCCGGGGTATTATAAATGCTTCTTTGATGGAGGGGGTCTTTCCTGCCACCTTGAAAGAGGCGGTGGTGAGACCCCTCCTCAAGAAGCCTTCCCTGGACCCAGCTATTTTAGGTAATTATCATCCAGTCTCCAACCTTCGCTTTGTGGCGAAGGTTGTAGAGAGTGTGGTGGCACGGCAGTTCCCTCAGTACCTGGAGGAAGCTGTCTATCTAGACCCGTTCCAGTCCGGCTTCCAGCCCGGGTATAGCATGGAGACAGCTTTGGTCGCGTTGGTGGATGACCTCTGGAGGGCCAGGGATAGGGGTTGTTCCTCTGCCCTGGTCCTGTTGGATCTCTCATCGGCTTTTGATGCCATCGACCATGGTATCCTGCTGCGCCGGTTGGAGGGGTTGGGAGTGGGAGGCACCGTTTATCGGTGGTTCTCCTCCTACCTCTCCGACCAGTCGCAGACGGTGTTGACAGGGGGGCAGAGATCGGCCGCAAGGCGCCTCACTTGTGGGGTGCCGCAGGGGTTGATTCTCTCGCCTCTCCTGTTCAACATCTACATGAAGCCGTTGGGCGAGGTCATCAGTGGCTTTGGGGTGAGTTATCATCTGTACGCTGATGATACTCAGCTGTACTTTTCCACCCCAGGCCACCCCAGCAAAGCTGTCGAAGTGCTGTCCCATTGTTTGGAGGCCGTACGGGTCTGGATGGGGAGAAACAGACTCAGACTCAATCCATCCAAGACGGAGTGGTTGTGGATGCCGGCATCCCGGTACAGTCAGCTGCAACCGCGGCTGACTGTTGTGGGCGAGTCACTGGCCCCAACGGAAAGGATGCGCAACTTGGGCGTTCTCCTGGATGGACGGCTTCGTTTGAAGATCACCTGACGGCGTCTCCAGGAGAGCTTTTTACCAGGTTCGCCTGGTCCGCCAGTTGTGCCCCTTTCTTGACCAGGATGCCTTATGCACGGTCACTCATGCTCTCGTCACTTCTCGACTGGATTATTGCAATGCTCTCTACATGGGGCTACCCCTGAAGTGTACTCGGAGACTTCAGTTAGTCCAGAATGCAGCTGCGCGGGTGATTGAGGGAGCACCACGTTGCTCCCGGGTAACACCACTCCTGCGCAGTCTGCACTGGCTACCTGTGGTCTTCTGTGCGCTTCAAGGTTTTGGTTACCACCTTCAAAGCGCTCCATGGCTTAGGGCCCGGGTACTTACGGGACCGCCTGCTGTTTCCACATGCCTCCCACCGACCCGTACGCTCTCACAGAGAGGGTCTTCTCAGGGTGCCGTCCGCCAAGCAGTGTCGGCTGGCGGCCCCCAGGGGAAGGTCCTTCTCTGTGGGAGCACCTACCGTCTGGAATGAACTTCCCCCCGGTTTACGCCAATTGCCTGACCTTCGGACCTTTTGCCGGGAACTGAAAACTTATTTATTTATACAAGCGGGACTGGCCTGATTTTTAAATTCTAAATTTTAAATTTTTAATTTTTAATGGTAATTTTACTGGGTATTTTATATGGTCAATTGGACGGTTTTAATTTCGGCTTTTTATTGAATAAGCTTTTTAATTGTTATTTTAATATGTATATTAACTGTTTTAAATGAAGGCTGTACACCACCCTGAGTTTTTCGGGAGAAGGGCGGTATAAAAGTTTAATTAATAAATAAATAAATAAATACTGTTATTTTGATATTACAGTATATTGCACCATTGACTCTAGAAGTTGATCTTAGGCACTAACGAAGAAATGCCCTAAGAAAGTGGTTTTTAAATTTTTCCTTCTTTAGCCAAAACCACTTATCAGACAGTCCTTTTTACCGAACACATTTAAAAACACTTTTAAGGCAATGTGATCTGCAGGCCCCTGGGGGCCACAATGTTGTCACACGGAGTCTACGACAGCTTGATGAAATGTTATGATTTAAATCTTGAATTAAGTTTTGGAAGTGTGTGGCCATGGTCTATGGCCACAAAAGATATTTAAAGGGCTCTATGGTGAAGAAAAGGTTGAGAACCATCACTTTAAAGAAATTTAAATATTCCTGTTGTGATTGGGTAGTGGGTTCATGTGTCATCACCCAAAGAAAAAGTCACTTTTACCCAATTTTAGGTAATTCACCCAGGTTTGGGATGCACTGCCCTAAAGTGGAATCTCCAACTAAAGTAACAATTTCAGAAATGGCCCAGTGTAATTGGGTGTATTCAGCATTTGATTTATTTAGGATGCATTCTGGAAAATGGATTCTATGCTTCATCCCTTCAGAAAAAAATCACCCCCCCGGAAAATTTTCTGACCCAGATTCTTCAGTCAGACTTAGAAAGTCAGCTGCTTACCATCAGCAAGTACCAGAACAGCAGCTTCTCCTCCAATGTTCCTTAAGGCAAACATAGCTTGATAGCGCTCAAAGAGTGATTGTGACTAATCCAGAAGGGTGAGCCTCAGCTTCCCCGCATTCTTCTCCTCAGCGGGAGGTGCTGGATCCACAGAGGAGTAAGGGTTGACACCAGAGTTTGCCTTGTGCTCTTGAAACCATTCCAGCCTCTTCACAGCCAGCTGACATGTCTCCACTACCTACACAGGAGAGCAAATGGACATGCGAAGGTAGTTTTTGCCATGGTTCATCCATCTTCTGGAAAGACAAGGCTAGGGTGCTAATGGTAGAGTTGCAAGCTGGTGGTCAATGCTTTCCATGAACATCACAAACAAGAAGACCATAACAGCGGTTAATCCCAGCAGCCAGGGTTGCAAAGCAGTTGAGCCATCGGTTGTTTCTTTCACAAGGCCTGCCAGAGTTGATACAAGAAAGATTTGAATTACCCTTACAGTCTGATTCCTCCTTCACACCCTCTTTTGTGGACTTTGCAATAATTGAGGGCTTCCAAATCCAGCCTGCAAAGATATGTATGACCAGTAGATGGCAACAAAGTGGGTTTGTATCCCATGGCTGCCATCTAATGGCTCCCTGGAGATTTGCAGCCCAGTTGTGATAGCCCTAAATTTGACCAAGAGCTTTGTGCTGGATGCTGTAATGCAGGGGTGTCCTACTGGCGGCCCACGGCCCGGATGCATCACGCCCAGGCCATGCCCACCCCCTGCTCT